>NC_047678.1:49491562-49799687 GCF_011762505.2 Arvicanthis niloticus
CTAGTCAGAGAAAGAAATGAGCTACTCATGCTCATAAGAAAGTATATCCAGACATCATACTCAACCTCTCCGCCCAGCCTGATGCTGCATGTCCTTCTGTAGGATCAAGCTGTCGAGTCTGCCTGACCCTCCCCAACCGGTCAGATCTAGTCCAGATCTTGCATCAGGGCTCCTGCCTACATAGCAAACAACCCCTAGGTTTTTGTCAGGACCTGCCTCCCCTTCCCTCTACCCCCCCCCCCCATAGTCCCATACACACATACCACAGACCCAGCCAGATCTACCCTCACACTCTGGGCTTGGACCAGGACCGTATGGGTGAAGAAGTGATACCACAGAGTACTATGTATCATCTACCCCACACCTGGATAGATGCGTTAAAAAAAAAAAAAAAAAAAAAAAAAAAAAAAAAAAAAAAGCAAAACCCAAGGCATACATCAGAGGGCTGAGGGGCTGAGGACCACCTCTAGCAGGCCTGGCCCAACCTACCTGCCGTAAGTCCAGGGTGATGGTGACCCAGTGATACTCTCTCCCATTCTGAATACTGGGGCTCTGCCACCAGTTATTGGTGCCATCAATCGCATGTGATATTGGGTGGCGCTCTGTTAAAAAGAGAACAAAAATATAGCTCTCAGCTTTGGATTTTTTTCATTCTCACTCTGCTAAACCCAGTGCAGAGGAAGAGCAGCCACAGTGAGTAGTGTTGGAGTGTTCTCAGGCGAAGTCTTCAGTTGCTTCAGAAAGTATGAATTCCCATGGAAGACCTGGGGTGGAGCTCACAGACAGAATACATGCTAAGCATGTGCAAGGTCCTGGGTTCTACCTGAGCACCCACAAAACCAAGTTGTATAAAGTATCTCATGTGTGTGTTTCTATGAATAGAAAGCTGTACTTGCCTCTAGGATTCGTACTGTTACCATCACAGACCCGACATTGGGCGTGTCGGACAGGCCGGCCCGGCACATGCTCCACGAGTTTGCAGAACATCTCAGGCCCCTTCTCTCCACAGGTAGCATTGGTGCTGATGTGGGCATTGGAGGCCAGGTTGAGAATGGCAGGGAACAAGCCTGAAAGTCAAAGTCCAAAAGCCAAATCAGTCAAGCCATGCTGTGTAACCTGCTTCATAGGTAAATCCAAAGAGGACTGTGAATCCACACGCTGAATGAAAGAACCTTCCACCAAGACTGGGTACACGAAAGGCAAAAGTCTCACTGATGTGAAACTCTGAGACAGGACACATCTGTGAGAAAACCCAGAACACAAGAAGGAATTTTCTGGATTAAATAATGTTCCCTATCTTTCTCAATGTCTGGGCTTCTTGGGCATATGTGATTGTGGGAAACTACACAGAACGAATACACTAAGATTTGGGCATTTTATGACAGGTATGTTTTATCTGAAATAACAGAAACAATTATTAATGAGTAACCTCAATCAATAGTTAGGGTTAGGATATCCTTATGTCTTCAATTCATTTTGAAATGCATCAAAACATAACCTGGTTGATACAGAGATTGGCCTTAACCACAACTGGAGAACCCAGACTCTCAGTGTATCCTTCTAGTTTCTGATTGCAATTTTCCTATTAAAATGTTGAAACAATGTATTTAAAGGCAAGTTATAAATTCACACACTGTCAAGGAAATTTGCCCACCTTCCTCAAAGAAGGAGCCAGCTGTCTGCTGCCTCTGGCAGGACTTGCACGGTCTTCCCTGTAATTTTGTATGATTTTCTTTTCTCACTAAAGATGGCCTGTTTCCTTGTGTGAATAAAACTTCAGAACACAGAGATCCAAATTTTACAATTCTCCCTGACACAGATAATCTCTGCTTTTGTCCAGTCTCTTTGTCTTGATGATTTTTTATCTCTGAGCAGCTGGGCTCGGGGTAGGTTCAAAGTATTCAGAAGCAGTTTTTGCACAACTCTAAGACCAGGGTCGCCATTAGAGTTGTTCTGAGATTTAACTTTATCTTGATAAAGGAAGGTAACAGCAGCACAGCTACTATAAGGCTCCAGCAATTACAGTGTGCGTGAGGTGGGGGAGGAAGTCTGCAGGAAGGAACCTTGTGAACAGTCCCGAGAGGAGCTTGGCCTGCTGCTGGGCTTCTGATTTCACAGATTTTGATCTTCACGGATCACAGACTGTGATCTGCTCCTTGTAAACAACTTAGTCAGGTCTGGGGGTGCGGCTCAGTGGTAGAGCATTTGCCTAGCACATCCTCAGCCCTGCACACACACACACACACACACACACACACACACACACACACACACACACACAGTCCGTACTATTTCTAAAATGTTTATGTCCAGTCTAATTACATACCATTGTATTAATTGTACAGAAAAAAAAATCTTTGTCTTTAATTTCTTTGATCTTTGGGTACTACCTAGTATTTTCAATGGTGTTTAATCATAAAGGTTTAGGATTTTAAGTCGTACAACAAAAATGGTTCTCTTGAGAGAGTTGCTGGGTTGCAAACAGCAATCTACCCTGAGCCCCCTGGAAGAGGGCAGCCAGTTGTTTGCTGCTGCTGACCGACCACATCCCTGAGCAGGCTTTAATCCTAAGACTAACTGGACAACACAAAGTAGACTTGTAGGGAAAGGAGCACTCTAGAAGGTGGGTGGGGAGGGGTGGGAGGGTTGAGAGGGTGGTGAGAATGTTCAAAAGACATTGCACGACATTTTCAAAGCTTAGACCCTTCAGAAAGTCTTTGTACATAAATTAGAATTACCTAGCAGTTTGACTATCATGGGAGCACTCAAGTCAACAGATCTGAGGCCTGTGAGTGGCTAAAAACGACTCCTTACATAAGCATGTTTTAATTCTACCTTATAGAGTATATGTATACTCTCTATATATTCTCTCTCTCGATATAGATATAGATATAGACATAGATATAGATATAGATATAGAATCAAACCCTATTGCTTCTGGTCACATCTAGGAAGGCTAAAGAAAGGCAAAATTAGAGACCAGAGATAGCAATTTAAATAAGAACAGTTGTTTGTTTGTATGTATGTTTGAAGTTCTCTCCAGCTGCTGAATCACCTTCAAGTCTGGTATTCAAGTATTCAAGAAATACTTCAACCCAGAGTGACTGACTGTGTGAGCATCAGGAGGGTAGAGGAAGGGACAGAAAATTCACTCAGACCTAGGAGAAGGCAAGGTTGGCTTTGCATAGAAACATCCAAGGCAGATGTCACATGCATGGTCCGCCTAGTAAGTTAGACTCTATGCTTCTGTTGGGAGTCACTTCCTTTAGTTATTTCTACTGCAATAGTAATCTCTTTTTCCTCCCATTCGGGACACACTGCAGAATAATTCACATGCCTATGCATTTCATCAACACCTAGAAACTTGGTCACACCAAACTCCACGGAGCATGAAATACATGCGTCCCAGTTTGCTGGCTGTTCCCGTTTCTGCCCCTTTCTTCACAGCCTGGGCATACCTGGCCTCCTAGAAGGACCTTCAGGACTGAGCTGCTGTTCTGGAAAGTTCTCTGGCTAAGATTAGGTTAAAAAATTGCCACCAACCTATGGACAACAATTATGTTACACAATTACCATAGCTTTGTCACAGACATTTCTAATAGTTTAATAATTTATTATTAGAAGCTTCTGAGTTACTCCATGTATAGGCTTTTTTACATCTTAACATATCTTCAAATGTTGACTGAGTTCATTACAGCATTTTCTTCACTGAATCGTCTCAAACAATTCAGAGTCAGTACTTCAGAACCTAGAGGTAAGAGTATGTGCAAGCATGCACATGTATGCAAGTGTGTGCACATGTGTACTGTGTGTAAGTGTGCATGTGCACAAAAGTGTGTACATCTGTGCATTTCTATATTGGGGAGGAAAAGGTTTTGAGTTCCACACAATGCTATTTATCTAATATCTAATAAAAATCAATGAGATGATTCACAAAGAAGAGGATCTGAAATTCCTATTTAAAGGAACCTGGTAATATGTTCAAATAACTTTTTTCTAGAATTAAACAAAAGATTGGAAACTTTATACAGTTGAATAATTAAATGTCTTAGAGTGGCACAGTGCTCTCCTTTTTGGAAAACAAAGGCGACTTTCACAAAACTCAAAGTCACTGATTCAAATCTCAGAAAAATCTGATAGAAGAATTCAAGTTCCTAAATTAAAGTTTGTGATTTTTTAAAAGTATTCAAAACCACTTTTAATCTTCACTTACAAAATGCTTTCTTGCTTCATCTCTCATTTACCCAGGATGAACCTACCAATTCACAACAGAACCCAGAGATAAGAAAGAAAGCTCCCAGCTTCTCCATCACTCACACTGGGGTCCAAGACCACTGCCTTGAAGACTTGGCAAGTCTATGATGACCTCAGCATTTCCTCTGTCTATCTATCTATCTATCTATCTATCTATCTATCTATCTATCTATCTATCTACCTATCATCTATCTATCTATCTATCTATCTATCTATCTATCTATCTATCTATCCTTATTTTCTTCATATCCTGGCCACTCTTTTATGTGTTTGACAACAAATAGCCATTTGTTTTGGATCAATCTTAGTCATAAAGGCTCATGTTTTTCTCCACTAGGGGGCGTGCTTCCCGCCTGGCCAGGGTGCAGTGGTTCACCCAGGTTTGTGAGCATTTGTTTCTGACAGCCCTGGAGCTGTGCCTTCAAGAGCAGGACACACCCTTGCGATCCTTTGCATATCTGTCTAAGACACACTTGGTTGTTCTGTCCGTCAGTCTGTTGGAACCGGAGGTATTTGCCCGTCTCCATTATCTTTGCTAATTTGCAAGAAAATGAGCAATTTATAAGAAAATGAAGGAGTTAGCACTATATAAAGTAAGAGAATTTATCATTAACAATAACAGATATTTGAGCATATTTTAATGATGTCTAACACAAACTCAGTGTCCCAAGCAAGGTGGGTCTCAAGGAGAGATGATGGGGTAAGGTTTACACTGAAGTTATTTATAGAAACACATTCCTCACATGTTCTTCAGGTTAATCACAAGCTGGTCACAATTCATGCTAATTTAATTATTTTTCCTCAAGAAAACAGTAGAGATGAGCCTGTGTGTGATAAAAGGGTGTTGAAAAGTTAAACTTCTGTTCCAATGATGTGTACGAACCAGCTTCAACATCAAAATAAAAGCACTAAAGAAAGTGTGACAAGACCACAGGCCACACATCCATAGTGAGGTGACAACGAACTCACTAGTGTGTAGCAGACACAGAAGCAAAGTCACTTGCTCTATACAACGAATTTGTCAACTTTCCCGTTTTGCTTTCATCTGAAAGTCTACAAGGTATTAGCAAGAGTGAAAAAATCTAAGTCCTATTACTCCTCAATTTACACACACAAGCACACACATAAGCGCACACAAACACACACACACACACACACCTGGTTAGAAATAGTGATAAAGCAGAATGAGGCTCTTTTGGTGTTTGTGTGTGTGTATGTATGTGTGTGTGTGTGGTTATGTGTGTGTGTGTGTATACGTGTGTGTGAATATGCTTGTATGTGTGTGCATGCACACACATGTGGAGGGGTCTACACATACAAGCAAAGGTTGAAATTGCATATTTTTTCAATTTTAAGACCAGGTTTCTCACTGAGCCTGGAGATGGCGGGATTAGTGAGACAGGCTACCCTGTCTGTCTCCACCCTGCCCCAGCAGTACTGGATGGCAGGTATGCACCAAGCCCCATCTTGTCTTTTGTGCAGCTGCTAGGGATCTGAACCTGGGTCCTCATGCTTATACCCAGAAGCCCTTTACTAACTGAGGCAACCCCAATACAGAGTGAGTCTTACAGAACTGCTGACCTGGAGTGACTTTTTAATATCAAAGTGGCCGAGAATGAAACTGTCCAATTAGTGGCCAAGGAATGAGTCTGAGACTAATGTTTGCCATGACAAAATGAAATGGCTGTCAACGAAACCCTCCTTGGCCACCACAGCATCCTGACCCTGCATGTTCTGGGCATGCTTCACAGTTCAAATGAATGATTGATGCCAGGCAGGGGTTCCTTGTAAGATGCACTTTTAATTCCTCTGCTCCTTTGCTGGGAGACACAACCAGGGTTTGTCTCAATGTGAGCTTGTTGGAAACACCTCTGTTTTGTGCACAGCTGTGGGCTTCAGAATAACATTTACAGCAACATGGGAGCCGCATGCGAGCTGGTAATAGCATAGACTGCACTGGAAAACTGGGCATGGTGGCACACTCCTGTGACTGCACTGCTCTGGAGGCAGAAACTTCCTGGGCTGCACAGGGAGACTGACCACATCACATCCACAAGAAAGGGCTGGGAGTGTACAAGGCTCTGCATCCCACCCCCTAGAACCCCATTAAAAAATGTGTAACCGGCTGGGCATGGTGGCCCATACCCTCAATCCCAGCACTTGGGAGATACAGACAGGTAGATCCCTGAATTCCAGGCTGGCTTGGTTTACAGAGCAAGATTCAGGACAGCCAGGGCTACACAGAGAAACTTTGTCTCGAAAAATAACAACAAATGTATCACCCGCTTCTAGGCTTCCGATAACTCCGCCCTCTCACAGTCTGGCACATTATGCCTGGGTTGATGCTGCTGATATAAGCAAACTTACTGAGCCGGCAGTTAAGTACAAGCAATTACTAGATAGTCACAATGACTGTTGCCAGTCTGTATCTTCATAATACCACCCACGACATTTCCTCCTACCATTTATTTTAGAGTGCGCACCATCTACCCCTTAGCTTATGGAAGCAGCACTGTGGGACAGTGCACCACATTACCTCAGCCACAGACACACATCCTCTCGTTTACTGTGTCTCCTGACTGTGTCAACAAGCCCACCCAGTGGCTGATGCGTCCCGTGACAGCCCGTGTAAGCATTTGCATGCTGTGCCTCAGGAAGAAGCTGCCTGCGGGTGCCCTTCCCAGAGTGCAGGCCTGTGGTTAAGTGGTCACAACTGCGTTTGTTATAAAGTAAAAAGTATTTAAATTGCTACCACATGAACTTGCTTTGTATATCAAAGACCAGTATTTTCATGTGGTTTAAATGCTGAACATCAAAGCGGAGGCTTAAATAAACATGACAGTATTGCTTGTCCAATGGCAATCAGGCCATTTACTTTCAAGGACAACTATCCAAAAGTGAGTAGTTAGTTATTTTATGACTCAGGTAAAGAAACAGCCCACACTTAGGAGTGAAAAAAAAAAAAAGAAAAAACCCAAAGGTGACCTGTATCAGCTCTAGGGACAGAGCCACCTAGACAGAGAAAGACCTCTACTGACACTCTCCGGATTCAAAAGCAAATGATTGGTTTTTTTTTTTTTTTTTTGGAAGAAAGGCAATTTAATCACTGGTGACTTTAGTAAAAAGAAAAGGTTTGAGGTACTAGGACCTACTGCAGTGTAGAACAAACCAGGCAGAGGCTGGAAAGGGAGAGAGGCAGAGGAATGTTGAAGGAAACCTACAGACATAAGAAAAGGAGAAAAGAAAGAAAAGAAAGGGGGACATGGAAGACAGAAAAGGTAGGAGAAAGAAGGAAAAGGAGGGAAAGGAAGGGTAGAAAGAGACAGGAGAGAGAGAGAGAGAGAGAGAAAGAGAGAGAGAGAGAGAGAGAGAGAGAGAGAGAGAGAGGAGAGAGATGTGGGGAAGGAAAGGGAAAGAGAAAGCCAAGGCCAGCACAAAGCACGTTGGACTTGCTTTCTCTCTCCCGTGGGATGATGAAAAGAAGTTTGATCTCAGAAACAAGAGTGGGTGGTGAGCAAAAGGCAGGAGGAGGGCTTTGCTAAAAGCCCATTTCCATAGCAACGCTCTCAAGGTGTCCTTGACAAAGCCAGATTCCTACTGTTGATAAACAAATGGTAAAAACAAGTTAGGCACAAATGTTGTCTGTAGGAGACAGTGTCCAGTAGTGTGTGCTGGGCCCCTCATGGGGCTTCTTTTTTAAACCTGGTATCATAAGTGTATATGTGAGTGCATGCATGGTGTGTGTGTGTGTGCCCAGGTGTGTGCTCACATGTGGTCATGTTTATGTGCATGTACAGGTATACTCACATGTGTATGTATGTGTGTACAAGTATGCATCCGTGTGTGCTAGCATGTGCACATATGTGTGATGTATTTGTGCTTATCTCTATGTGAGTATATGTGTGTGAGTGTGTGTGTGTGTGTGTACTTGCATACTATGATGCAGGTGTGGAGGTCAGAGGTCAGTCCCACTTACTACCTTGATACACATTCGTATCTGCCTCTGTGTACACATCGGGCCAGCTGCCATGAGAGCTTGTGAAATTCCACTCCCACACTGCCATAAGAATACTAGGATTAAAGACATGTGTTACAGAACCTGGCATCATGTGAGAACCAGGAACCGAACTCACGTCTTTATGTTTACACAGCAAGTGATTTACCCACCAAGTCACCTCTTCAGGACCCAAGCGTGGTATTAGTTTAATGCCTGTATTTGGTCATATTGAGGTTTGGGTTCAGCAGTTAAGTGTGATTGCAGAGAACAGACACACACACACACACACACACACACACACATTCCATTCATCCCGAAGTGCAAAGGACAGTAATTTCAACATTCTGCCCAAATCCAAATCATTACTTCACAGAAAGCACCACACCCCACACACCTCCAACTTCACATCCTGACTGAGCAGGGAAGCCCACTCCTTCTTCCTTCCAGATCCTTAGAGGAAGAAGCCTGACTTGGATGTCAGAACAACTGGAGCCTTTGAGTTCAACACAGACATTTCCTATTCCCTTCCTACAAAACAACGAAGGCACGTGTGGCTCACATCTTTAAACTCACAAATCTACCTTACTCGTTACTTAAAACCATCAAATTTTGGTTGAAAAAAAATTCAGCTTTTTTAAAAGGTAGAGTCATGATTTGTAGCCTGGGGTTGGCTTCAACGTTCGGCTCTTCCCTGCCTCAACTTTCCAAGTGCTGGACTGCAGGCCTCAGCCACCATGCCCAGATAATTCCCCATTTTCTAGCCAGCCCAAATGCCTCCCCCCCAAACTTTTCTATGAACCTTGCCAACAGCCCATCAGGTCTTGGCTATGTCTTTCTCATACTTTTTCCACCTCTGCACTCTTGCTTATGATCTACATTGTTAATATGCCCGATGTGATCCCAGGCACATGCCAAGGGTGGCTTTCTGAGTGGTCACATGCACAGTTGCCCTCCGTGCAGAGCTCTGCCTGAACGGCCTTGGCATTTTTAGTAGTTTATTTTTCATTTTGCACTGCATCCTCAAATTATGTTTTTATGCAGGCGCCTGGTGACAACTTCAGTGGAGGGTTACCCTTCCCAGTGTCCATGCACCACAGTGACTGGCAAGATCATTCTGCATTTAAGATGTGCAGCACTTTCTGCCCACAGTCACCCCCAAGGTACCTGGGGTCACCAGGTTGGACCTGCTTTTTTTTTATAGCACACACTTTACATCCTGAAAGTCTTTAGAGATGGCTGCCACCCTGTGGAATGGTAGCACACAGACTTACTAAGTGAGGCAAATGCTCCAGCCAAAAGTTTGCAGAGTTTCATGTGACTTCCAAGTTATTCTCTCTGGCCTTGATAATACTGTGTTTTCTTAGTTCAAAGCATTGTCCCCTAACAATGAGCTGCCAAAGCTGTCTCCCGACCACACATGCTACATACACGCTACATAAGCGTACACAGATGACCACATGTGTTACAGGAACTGATCTCTTGCCTCCAGCTCTTTCTCTCACATTCTCTCTCTATGCAAACTTTACATTATGTTGTTACATTCCATTTTATCATCGGCTGCTATTAATCTCTTGCCAAGCCTGTTTTATACATCAAACTTAATATATAGCACATGCACAGGAAAAAACAGTATATGTGCTTTGGTGCTATTCAGTTTTCAGGCAGCCCCTTAAAGAGACTTGAAAGACACCCCACACAAATGGGATTTCTCTTTACAAAATGAGCACTATGAAGGGTGACTCCCCAGGCATAAACAAGACTGGTTGCTGTGACAAAGAGGTATGTGCACACAGCTCTGAGGATAGAGAGCTAAAGAGAAGTCTCAGCTTTGGTTTTTGCAAATTACCTGCAGATCTGCTGAATCAGTGGGTTGGGCTGGGGCCCGTCAGGCTCTCTGCCTAACCAGCTCCCAGGGGGATGATACTTTGAGTTTACAGGAGTAAGCCACGTGGGCTTTCCTCCAGCTCTGACACTGAGTTGAACCAGTCTTGCCAAGCTTGGCACAAACCTCACCAGAATGATCTGCAAGATCCTGCCTCCTTCAGCAATTTGGGAACTATTTAACCAGAACTCCAGACACCTACTCTGAGTTCCAATCTCCAATCGGAGATCCCCTGAGTGTGACTATCTTTGGAAGAACTATGGAGATTTCATAAGAACAAAGATCTGTAGCTTATGGTTAAGAAATCAAAATGTTAAAGGCTCCAAACAAAGACAATTCTATAAACAGAGATCACTGACAATCTGTTGGGGAGCCTCAGCCTTCTCCCCACAAAACACAATTGGAGCTAGGTGTCTGTCACTCATTTGTATCAAAGCACACATGCCCCCTCTCTCTTTCACACACATACACATACACACATGCACACACACTCATACAAACACACACTTTTCACACACATACACACATACATACATATACACTCATACATTCAAACAGACACACACATTCACATACCATACATACACATATACTCATACATTCAAACACACACACATACACACACATTCGCACACACATACACACTCACAGACATATATAAATAAACATACACTCATACATTCAATCACACATACACACACACACACACACACACACACACACACACACACGAAAAACATTTATGAAATAAATTCAAGACCAATACACCAAACAGGACAGAAACTTTCTGAGAGAAATTAAAGATTGTGATGAACAAAGAAAAATATGTGATTTGTAGAGATATAGACTCCATAGAGCTGAACAGTAATTTCCAAACTGTTCTATCGATTGAATCCAACTGCTGCCATAATTTCCTGACTGGCTGGTTTGTAGAAATTGCTAAGATGTCCCTTGGGTGTCTTAGACCTTGAATTTCTGCTTCACCAGACGGTTTGGATCTAGGAGACAGAAGAAGGCAAAGGGGGAGGTTTTCAAAAGACTGTATAGGGACAAAAAAGACAGGGCCATTCACCCAGGGTGAGGACTCTCTGGAACAGGATGGGACAGGGTAGGAGGTAAGACAGATAAGTAACAGCACTGTTTAATAACACCTGCAGAAGGCAAGAATGATACATTGTACACTCTGTGCACCTGTGTGCATCAGGTGAATTAGGTCTACATTGGGTATCTTCCCTCAACCCCTTCACACCTTATTTCTTTCTAAGACAGAGACTTACTGTATTTGAATGGGAGCTTCCAGATTTGGCTGCCCTGGCTGGCCTGAGAGTTCTTGGGATCCCACTTGAAGCCAAAGCTTTTCTGAAGGTGTTTCTCCTACTAGGAGATCTCTATTCGTGTGTGCGATTCTAGATTGTAAACTCAGTCCTGGGTCCCAAAACTGCTTGGTCACCTCTGTCCCAGTAATGTTATCCAGACTCTTCCCTGTTTTCTTTCCAAGGCCTGTCTGGGTGACTCAGAGATTGCAGCCCCCTTGGGCTAGCCTGATCCTTTTAGGAGATTATCACTCTGGTTGCATCTCCTAGTCCAAAACATGTTATCTGTATGAAATGTCTAAGTGATGTCCCCTACACTGCTCTCCAGATCCTGCTGTTTGTATTGGGACATTCACTCATTCATTGGTCCCCCCCAGGACTGACACTGTTGGGTGCTGGCTGAGGTATTAGAATTATAAACAGAAAGACAAGCAAATAAAGAGAAGGCTATGAAATCTGCCACAGAAAGAATAAGTCAGAGTGCCCCAGGTGAGAGGAGGGGCTTCCACTGTGTTACAAAAAGCAGTCAAGCTTCACAGACATGGGGACCATAGGTTTATGGGGATAGGTAATAGTTAGCCACGGAAGGTGAGGCAGGTCATAGTAGAAAGCCCTGTAAGCTGCACTCAGCAGACAGTAGCAAGCCACTTAAAAGGGCTAGAATGGCAGAACCAACTTCACAGTCTGTTCACGCTTAAGGTCAGTTATGTGCCAACAGCTTCCTGGGTTTTCTGAAAATGGTCTTAGAATCAGGCTGCATTAGACTCAGCCCAGCAGCCAGCACCCACAGCAGGGCCCCCACTACAGGTTCTGCCTCGGTTCTGTCTGAAGCAGTCACTGCCTTATCTTATCATATACCTGAAACAGAGAAGCCAGGAAGGGAGCTGGCTGCAGGGTCAGTGTAGGCATAGGTGGGTAGCTTAGATAGAGCACTTTGCAGATGTTGCAACAACAAAGGTATAATATTATATTAGGTAGAGTTAGGAAGAAAGTAATCAATCAGAAGGTAAGGAATGAAAACTTCCAACAGAAGACAGGGAAGGGAGTGAGATGAATTCCCCCACAGAAAACAGCACCCAGGAAGGTAATGGAGGATAGGTAGACCCTGGAGTCACCCAACTTGATAAAAGTGCAGAGGCAATGAGCAGGCTGGTCCTAGGAGAGAAGAGGTGATTCAGATCCCAGAGAAAAGGACCTATGAATTATGTGGTTCATTTAAAGAAGACAGGAAAGTAGAAACATGGAGCAGAAAAGAGCTGGAATGTGAAATGTATTTAAAAAATTCTTCCAGAGTCAATCAATCAGTCCCTTACAATAGCCCAGGTCTTATCCCAGAATGTGAGGGGCCCTAAGACTCGATCAAAAATATTTTTGAAGTAAGGACCTTGATGAGCCAGTAAAGCCAAGCTGGGACTGTGCTTGCCTAAACACAGGAGGAAAAAAAAAAAAAAAAAGCAGCACACCAGGAACAAAAGTAACACAGACACATTCACCCAGCCAGCAAGCAAGAGGTCTCTACGGGTCCTTTGTGCCTACCCTGGCTGCTACTGCATCTGCCACACAGCAAGTTCACTGGGTGGTTTCTAATCTCGTGGTACAGCCAAAACATCTAAGGGAGTCTTTCAAATTCAAATGACCATGTCCCATCTCAGACTAAATAGGTTATAATCCCTGGGTTAGGACCTGGGGATCTGTGTTATTAAAGTCTTATGTGGAACCTGAAGAGGGAACTTGTATGAAACTGTTCAAAAATGCTCTCCTGGCACCCAAAGAGCCAGGCAGGCAGGTAAGCTCCGAGTTCTCCAAGGAGAAGGGAATAGAGACAAGAGACACAGCCTGCAAGCAACAGGCTGTTATAAAACCTGAATGGTAAGTCCACCTGGGACTCCAGTCCCTCAACTCCTCTCTTGAGAATTATGTCACAGAGACAATCCCCTTTCAAGCATACACTCTTGGGCTTCGCAGACTCAAAACCAACTCCACACAGAAGGTGAGAAATGTCCTTGCAGCTGTTGATCCACAGTGAAGAAGGCAGCCAGGAACTGTGTCTTAGTTAAAGTTGCTATCGCAGTGGTGAAACACCATGACCAAAGAAACCTGAGGAGGAAAGGATTTACTCGGCATACACTTCCATATCACTGTTCATCAATGAAGGAAGCCAGGACTGGAACTCAAGCAGGGCAGGAACCTAAAGGCAGGAGCTGATGCAGAGACCATGGAGGGGTGCTGTTTACTGGCTTGCTCTCATGACTTGCTCAACCGGCTTTCAGATAAACATTCAGGACCAACAGACCAGGATAGCATGATCCACTACAGGCTGCCCCCAACCCCATCAATCATTCATTAAGAAAATGCCTTACAGCTGGATCTTATAGAGGCAATATATTTTTTTTCAATTAAGATTCCCCCCTTTCAGATGACTCACTCTAGTGTCTGTCAAGTTGACATAAAACTAACTAGGACACAAAACCTCTAAGATATGCCACATCACATACTCCAGCATGACCTCCATGCAAGGACACAGGTATGAAGGAGTAAGACACAGAAAAGAACCAAGCAAGCTGAACAGAAATGACAACAACCCCACGTGGAGTGTTGTTCTACTGCCAAGGAAGGTATTAAGTTTTGCACCTGCAGTCCTGCCTACTTGAGAAGCTGAGGCAGGAGGATCACTTCTGCTCAGAAATTCAAGGCCAGCATAGATAAAACTGTAAGACCCAGTTTCAAAACACAAGACCAAGCAAAAACCTGTTAACTCCTTACAGAAAAGTGGAAGCAATTCCCAAAAGCAGAACCCTTGAAAGAAACATCTCTAGTTCCACTCATTCTAAACTTCCAAACTGAACACACATCTTCCAAAAAGCCTGGGATAGAGTGGTGAGGAGTCAGAGAAGTGTTGCCTCCAAAACCAAAGAAATGTTAGAATAAAACAGAATAGATTAGGGATTTTCTGAATGGGAGAAGAATGCTTCCTATGTCCGGGACACAGAGAAAAGTACAGACAAGTGACAGAGATTATTCTGGAAACAAATATTTAAACTAGAAACCCCTGAAGATGGATGAAAAAGGTCTCCGTGCCTTTGAGTACCAAAGTTGATCAGAACGTTTGATCCATAAATTCTGGCTCCTATCTAGTGGTTGGAAGGGAATCTAGAAAGATACAGGAGTCAGGTACAGGGCTGAGTGGGCCATGTAGGAACTGGGGATGGGTTTTCCATGCCATCTTTGAAGATGTATGAATCTTTAAATGTCCTGAACCCTTGAGTAGATTGCTAGGTGATTCAGCCTTGAAGCTTGGGCATTGTATTTTGTTTTAAGAGCAGACTTCTTTTCAGGTCCCACATGTGGGACTCTGCAGTGAACATCCCTTCCCTTGGAATGTGTACCAAATCTCATCCATTCCCCCTGTATCCTGGATTTTAAAATCATATAAGTTCAGAGTTTGACCAACATTTTAAGAGGACTCCGTTCTCTCTGTTGGCTTTGAAACTTTGAAGGCTCATTCATAGCATTACCATTCAGCACTGGGGGCTTCAAGTGTCACGGCCATCCTTGCTAAGGGGGTCACTGCCATCTTTTCTCTGCTTGTCATTGCCAGCTTCCTCTGAGAATGGCTCATATAAAGTGGACTTGGACCTTAATTAGAACTAATTTCCACAGAGGTTTCATCTTAAGAGAGCAACTTGCCTTGTGACTAATTTACCTCGGCTAACAACTGTCTTCCATGTGAAGTTAGTTCTCACTACCCCCAACGCACCCTTTAAGTACTAAGAATCTGAGAGACATCTAGACATCTAACATATCTCACAAGGTGCCTCTGATCATCTAACTCTTTATGTGCATTCTGGGGAACAGTGGGTGTTACTGTTGTCCACTTCTACTAACCCGAGGGCTGGAGAGATGGCTCAGTGGTTAAGAGCACTGACTGCTCTTCCAGAGGTCCTGAGTTCAATTCCCAGCAACCATATGGTGGCTCACAACCATCTACAATGGAATCTGATGCCCTCTTCTGGTGTATCTGAAGAAAGTGGCAGTGTACTCACATATATAAAATAAATAAATAAATCTAAAAAGAAAAAAGAAAAATGAAATACATAAGAAAAAAATGTCCTTCCCCTTCCCCTCCCCCCCTCTGGCTATTGGCATTCTGGGTAAACCACTCAAAAGTGTTCAAGACAAGAGAAGAAATGTGACTGTGTGGTAACTCCAACTTAGCACAGAATCCGGTGCAGATTTAGAGATAAGGCGGTAGACACAAGCTATAACGAGGTGGTCCTCGGTCAGTGAGCTGCAGGCTTTAAGTGTAGGGTTGGGCTGAGGTGGAGCATGGGACAGCAGCTCAGGTGAGGGGAGTCTCAACATCTGTGCAGCAGGCGGAACAACCCTGACTCAGGGTGGGGTGTCGTGCTAAGATAAGGCAGGTGGTTGGGACTGAATTTGGACAGAGTATGGGCAGCTATATGGCAGGGAGGCAAGAGATGAAGCCCAAGAGGCAGCGGGGCATATGGTGACAGTGGGTGATTACAGTAGCAGGATTAGTCTAACAGTAGCACGACACTAGATCACCTGGCTGATAATTCAGGCAGCTAATAGCTATTTCCAATGAAAACAGAAAGGGGGGGGTAGATTTTAATGAAGAAAGAAATAAAAACTTTAGAAAAACAAGTTGGATAAATGACATCAAAGAACAAACCAAAGAACAGGAAAGGAGGGTTCAACCAGAGTAATAAGGAAAAAAAAAAAAAAGATTACACAAATGGCTAGAAATCAGGCAGGGAGCCATGCTGAGAAGAAAGAATCCCTTCTTCTGCACCTGAGACAGTCACCAGTTTTTACAAGTTCTACCTCTATCAAAAGGGTAGAAGACATTTCACATGTATATACGTGTGCATGTTTGTGTATGGATGCATGCATGCATGCTGTCATAGCTCACGTGTAGAGGTCAGAGGGCAACTTACTAGAGTTGGTTCTCTCCTTCCACCATGTGAGTTCCAAGGATCAAACTCCAGTCATCTGGAAGGACAGCATTCACTTTATCCACTGAGATACCTCTGTGGCCAGGAATGTTCTTTCTTCTTTTCTTTTAAT
Source organism: Arvicanthis niloticus (assembly GCF_011762505.2). Taxonomy (NCBI): domain Eukaryota; kingdom Metazoa; phylum Chordata; class Mammalia; order Rodentia; family Muridae; genus Arvicanthis; species Arvicanthis niloticus. The sequence continues at coordinate 49,508,097 of NC_047678.1, forward strand.
TAAAAATGATCCATTAAATGTAAATGTCTCCTTACTAACAGAGAAATTCCTAACATTCTAGCAGGAAATTACAAAATCATAAAAAAAAAAATTTTCAGGAAATACCTTCAGGAATAAGAGAAGCTGGCCCTGTCTATAAATTGCCACTGATATAAAGGCGATATTACCACTGTAGATTGAAGAGGTACAAGAATTTACAGCCGGCTGCGTCAGCAGATCGGACTGCACAGATAACGTCTGGAATGAAGAGATTGAAACTTCAAATGAATGACTTTTTTTTTTTTTTTTAAGTGCTCACAAACTGAAATCACACTGCTGATAGCGAGGCGGCACGCCTCTGCCACTGTCTCTGAGTTAACACTTGGAGATAAATGCTTACCTAGACAAGAATGTTATCATTCACCAAGCTCCACACTGCTCCCATTGTCTGTGCCCTCCCCCCTCCACAAGAGTGGGAACCAGTTAACCCGAGAAAGCCGCTCCTGACCCGGCCTTGACAAAACAAAGACTCAAGTGGAAGGACTCTGCACTATTTATTATTAAACACTTATTATGAGCACTGACTGTCACCCTTCGTATAAGGGTGGGGGGTATGTAATGAACCCAGCTGCTGTGCAGTGCTTTATGCTGCAATAGCTACCTGACGGGCATGCTCCAACAGAACCGAAGTTCATGACCTTAACTAAACTACTTCTCTGAAGGAGCTTTTTCCTGCTCATTAATTTTGTGATGCATTGATTACTTGGTTGTCTGGGGATGTATATTATTATATTGGAAAAGAAGCGGGTTGAAGAATCCCTTACAGGTTTGTAAATAAGCTTTGTATATCTTCCTCGAGAACCCAAAGTGCTGAGTCTAGCTCATCCACACACTCCTGAAGAGTAGAGCTAACAAATGCTTCAACTCAGGCCTACGTTGCAGAGTTTTTTGCTGTTTGCCTTCCATTACTTTTAGGACTCACAGTGAAGACTTAACTTTATTCATTAACAATAACTTCCTAAAGAATTAAGTTACTCTGTGTCTGCCATAGAGTAGTAGTGACATCATAGTGTCTGAGAACTTACTAATACACTGCCCTTAACTTCAAACTGAACCATACCAAAACTCTGTTTTTCTGCCAGAAGTATCCTCAAATATGTCAATAAATTCCCTATGAACAAGAGAAGAAGAAAAATAAAGGAAGAAAGAAGAAACCACTCTTTAACACTACTGCAAACAGTGCCATTAGAAGTGGTATAAAGCAACAATCAATCCAGTTTTAGAATTTCTGAAATGTTAAAAGCAATGCTCTGATAACACACATCTGTCCAGGGTGGATCAAGATGAATGGAGGCCGCCAGTGTAAAAGAATACACGTTAGTTCGCAGAATATTAAAATCTGCCAGAGATACACAGAGGTAGCTCGTGGGGGTGGGGCAGTCTGAGGTCATAGTTCATGAGTCTCTGTTATCCGCACTTTAACTACAAACCATCATTACAGCTATCAGAGGCATAATTTTCACAAACAACTTGTGCTCAAACATTCCAAGAAGAGACATGGTGATGGAAAGACAGCCAAGAAATAGCAGGCAGTGGCTGTCTTGAAAGACAATGGCGGACTCCATCAGGGAACTTTTTCTATGTATCCTTTTGTGTGTTTTGTAACTATGTATTTTGTAGTACTTTTTGTAACTCTGGAGTTTGGAGCAGAGTATGGAATATGGAAGGCTTCCAGGTCTCTAGAACCCAAACAGCAGACTGAGGGAGCATTTTTCAGTCTGCGAGCATGGACACTAGTTAACAGTGAGCTGGTATAGGTTTGCCCAAGACCCTCAGCTGTGAGACAGTAGGCCAGGGTACATTCCAGCTTCCCTGGATTATCCCGGTGTGATACCGCACCATGGTGGCATTTGTGGGCATCCTGAATGAGAGATACGCAGTACAATTTGAGTCTGTAAAGTTGGTCCTAGAAAGGGAATAAGGAGAGATGGGGTTATAACATAGAAGAAGCCTGCTTGTTTGTGTACCCAGAAAGTCAACCCAGGAGCATCTAATAATACCACAAGAAAATGGGAGTTGCCAAGCAGAGAAGGCAACTGTTCTTTAAGCTAGTCTTTCCACTGAGGATGAAAGATTGGCCCTGACTAAGAAACAAAGTCAGGGCTAATCAAAGTAACACATTTGAGCAGCTGAACCCAATGCTATTTAATTCCAAATATAGACTTTGAGATATATGTATATATATCCATATTGTCTATGTATACATAAACCATATTGTCTATGCCTATATATATATATATATATATATTGGCATAGACAATATGGTTTGGGAAAGGGCCTTCCCCATATAGCCCTGTAAATCATCATCATCATCACCATCACCATCACCATCACCATCACCATCACCATCACCATCTTCACCATCATTGCACACATGTTTCTCACAGCCTAGCTGTATTTAATGCGCTTTGGAAACCTTTTTCTACATTAATTCACTTAACCATGAACATTCCTTCCTGGAAGACATGATTACTACTCGTATTTTACTATATTGAAACTCAGCCACAGAGAACTTAAGTAATTTACCACGGATAGTAGCCACTAACGCTACAGAGCTGGGTACCTGGAGGTGGAAGGTACCGCTTGCATTACTTTCCAGCACGACTGACTGCTGTGACAAAAGAGCATCCATAGGACCTCATGAACGAACTGGAGCTTCAAGCATCATGACAATGAAGTAGGTAGTCACGTACACACTTAATCGTGCAAGCTTATGGTATAGCACAAGTCTAAGAGCATTAAAAGACACTCTGTCTACTTCACACCCTTCTGGCATTACTGTGCTCACTACACACGCAGAGTAGCTACAAACGCAGGCCTCATACAAAATGTCTAGAAAACAGGAAAGAGCAAGATGGGAGTGCGGACTTTGTGGGAAGAGGGCAGAGGTGTCTTAATATGGACACCCTACTTTTTAACTGTTACAGTAACACCGTATTGCCCTGTACTTAGAAAATGGGGTTACAGAAAGGGAGCTTTGTTTGAGACCACACGACTAAGTAATTACCTGCTAAAAACTTAACCACCACTTACCAAACTGAGGTTCTGCTCATAGATGTCTTCCTGCAACTGAGCCGGCTGTGGCCTCAGCATGCCATTTCTAAGAAACACGGCAGCTTGGATTTTCCACCGGGCTGTGCTAGGTGGGGTTTGAGCCTAAGGCCTTCTACATGCTAAACAAGTGATCTACCGCTACATTATATCCATAGTCCTGGAAACACAACACTTATTATCTGATACTTAGAGGACAACTCACGTTAAAGGTTACATTTCAGCCGGAGTCAGGCATTGTTAGTTATAAAATAACCCCTGTGAAATAATAGGGGCATCTAGTAATCTAATGCTTTTACATTCATGATCAGTTTCAAAACTATAAGCACCCCACTAGGTGTGGTCGGATGTTTGTGGTCCAAGCTACTCAGAAGGCTGAGGCAGGGGAATGACTTGAACCCATAAATTCAAAACCAGCCAGGGCAACATCATGAGTGAGATCCAGGCTAGCTATAGGAGAGAGAGAGAGAGAGAGAGAGAGAGAGAGAGCGAGAGAGAGACAGAGAGAGAGAGAAATTATAGGTCAGGATTATTTTATTACTCTTAAGTCATGCCATTGCACCAGCCACCCAAGCCACATACAGGGAACAGACTTGCAAGGACGCTCATTAGGAAGCTGTGAATAGGCAAATACAGACTAGATAGGAACGATTCAAAAGTCCTGCCTGTTGTAGCTTCTCTGCAATGTCTCAAAGCAGGAAAGCCCCATACAGTCCACTTTCTCCAAACACCATTCATAACCACCCAGGCCAAGCGCCCAGCCCTCAGGGGAAGGAAAGCATTCAGACCATCTCCTCAGTCGAAGACTTTCAATGTCTTGAAACAATAAACTGAGGCAAGCTGCTTTCTCCACCCTTGGGAAAACCGTGATTTGGTCACTTTCAACAACCTCACAGGCAGAAGTTGGGCTCTCAGCGCCAAAGGCTTCCCTCCCAAAGGCTGGCTCTTTTCTTTCCCTGATAACTATGTAAATTCCCCCTCTCCCAGCCCCCGCTCGGGAGCTGCTCGCTGAGCAGCCGCCGGGCTATTCAAAGCTGCGTTCCCAGCTCGGTCCAGCGCTTTCATCATGAATGCATGAATGAATGGGATGCTCGTAGCCTGCACAGCTCACGGCTCTGCACAATGCCCAAACACACACTTTTCCCACGAGGGCATTTCGAGTTCGGCCTCCTACTTTTAACCTGTGCTCTTGGAGCGCAATTTACGTGGGAACACAGTGTCACTTGTTGCATACATCGGGATGTTTTCGACAAACATTTGTGACCACCTAGCTAAGCAGGAGCTTGCAGACCACTCTGGGTGGCAGGACATATTTTCTGTCCCTCCACCTCCCATCTCCGAGTGCCCACTGCAAATTCACTTTGGGTTGGCTTCTGTTCTCAAACCTTGTAAAGAAAGCTACTGATTCCATGCAGAGAGGACACACGGTCCATCCTTTCTAGGCCCTTACGCCACCCCTAGTGCTCAAGATTTAAACACGCGTGGGGAATGTATTTGCTCACTTTATGGATTACACAAAGAACACGCTTCAGTGAATACATCTGTGTCCTGGACGCCATATGCGGTCCCCAGTTGCCCAGGACAGCTGACCTTGGGACCCCCTTCTCCATCAGTCTTTCCCCGCTAGACCACTTCGAAAGCTAGTGGCCCAGAGGAACCAGCCTTACTCCTTCCAAGGTCTCCCTTTGCAGCACAGGACAATGAGGCGAATGCGGGAGAACTCCGTTCCCATTCATTCCGGGAGCGGTGCAGTCAACCAGCCGAGCGGTCTCCGGCCACTCACAGCCTGCCACTCAGGTGTTGGGTGTGGAATCTGTGTCTCTTCTCACGTGCGGGACGCTCCACTCTCGCCACCCACTGCACTCCTGGATCTTAAGGTCCCGCTAAGCTAGAAAGCAGGTGACCCCTGGAGTCAGAGGAAACCAGAGCCGAGAGCTCCAGGGAGCAGCCAGCGTCCTCGGGGGGCCGCTTCCGCCGGCGGCCCCTACAGCCCCGTGCGGCCCGCAGCAGGTCCCCGCTACGCTAGGGTGCGTGCGCCCACCCACAGCCCCGAGCGCAGCGCTTTGTCCGCCGCATCCGGACGCTCCCGCTCGCCAGCGGGTGGGTCACCCGGTGTTCCCGCCGCAGGGCTCACCTCTCTGCTGGCTCCGCACGGTGACCCAGAGCACCGAGGCCAGGAGCACCAGGAGCGCGGCTCCCGTGCCGCTGCCGCGCATGTCGCCGTCGCCGCTCCTTGCGCTCCTGGGGAAGGTCTTGACCACGCTCGCTCACAGGCACAGCGCGAGTGTGCTCTTCCCAGCTCGACCCTGGCCTGGTGTGCAGGCCCTTCGGACACACCCCTGCCGGCCTGGCCGCGCCCCGCCCCGCCCCTGTCCTACTCGGGACCTCCCCCAAAGGCGCCCCTCTGCGCCCAGGTCTGTCCTCCAGGGGGAGCCCCGCCCTGCCCGTGGTGGTGGGGTGCCTCTCCCGGGTGGTACTCTGACCTTCCACTCCAATGGGGTGAGCTACTGCGGCCGGAGTTAGGGGTCCAATAGGGAGATAGGGACAGGGGAAGCGAGTTTGTGTTAAGCCTGGCCCTGGAGGGTGGATTCCAAGAAAATATTTGCCCTGTTGACCCTTTCTGCCTGTTGGAGCTGTGCAGTCTTGGCCAATCTCCGGCCGCAGAAATATAGTCAGGACACAGTCCATTCTTGCGGGACCCAATACCCTGCCTGTACCTGATCAGGATGCTCTCAAAGTTTTTGGTTTGGGTAGTTGTGTTTTAATTTTGTTTGTTGGTTTGCCAGCCCCTTTCAGAAAATGGGTAGCAATTTGTTTTCTAATTTGTTTGCCTAGGGAAAGCACAGAGGGTTGCTGGGCTAAGTATAAAGGAAGTCTTCGAGTCTCAGTGCTGATTTTGGAAAAACTAGTTTTTAAACCTAGGAAAGTTTTAGTTTAGTTTCCTCGCAAAAGTATTCATAACGCATTTCCACACTATACACATACACGATAATGTCTTTGACGATGCCCCGCGCTATTTTCTCTTTCATCAGAAGAAGGTAATTTTTTATCCAGTTTGTCTAAATCAATTTAAAAACTCTACCAGTTCCGGTTTCTCTTAAGCACAGGTCCTTAACCACGTAATGAGTGAATTTTAACAAGAATATTTGGTTATTATTTGTTAACAGGAAGTACAAAGCAAACCTGTAGCATTTGGCCCTTTAAAAAAGATACACTGGGGGCTTAGTGACTTGGAGCCACTAGCTGCTCTTGCAGGGATCAGGGTTCAACTAAGGCTCACAAGCTTCTGCAACTCCAGTTCCAGGGATCCAACGCCCTCTCCTGACTTCTGCGTGCACTGAGCATGCATGTGGTGGGCTAAATTATCATACACGGGGGTCGGGGAGGGGGAATGTGGCACTGTAGCTCAGTGATGCCACTCAACACAGCACTTAAGGTTAAATCCAGATGTTGTTAACGACTTAAATATTAAAATGAGTCACTAACTGGCAAGTAAGTTATGAGGTAAAACAAGCGTCTAAAAATAGTTACTCAAGCATTAAACATTTAGAACATCACAACCGTTTTTGCATTGAAATAACTGCCTGCATAGAGGCTTGTATGTTAGATACACGCATAGGGCATTCTAAACAAACATCCATGTCTGTGACTTTCCATAAGAGAGGCCTTTAGAGAAGCTCCTGTGAGAGACCAGGAAGGGAGTTCAGGCCTGTCTTACCTGCTTGTATTTAGTCTGGGGCTAGAGCTCTGATCTGATTTCTCTGACCAGTTTCCTGTACCTCATCACACTATGATGTAAGAGGGCCTACAGGTTCAGAAAGCTCCCTGAATACAGCCTGCAGGTCAGTCACACCTGGTGCTGGAGCTACAGGCAGGGGCCCAGGTTTGTTTTCAAGGTTTGTTTCTCCTCCAGGAAGCAGATGGGAAGCATCGGGAGTCACAGGCCATGATTTACAATCACAGCTCAGAATTAAGCCGGAGTGCTTCAGCAAAAGAAAATTTCACAACTGCACATGGATAAAATGGAATGGTCAAAATATCTTTATCCCAAATGTTTTATAAAAGCTCATACTACAGAGTTTTCCACTCCGAACACTATGCTTGAAAAATACCTAAATTGCCTCTGGTCCTGTGAGGGTGTGGAGACCTGCTCAGGGTGAAAAATGAGTTTAATAAAATGTCTGACTTTTCTGAGAGCCTACAAACTCCACCTGCTTGGACCAGACACTAGCCCTGTTTCTTTTTCCATCCTGCACAGTGACAGACCACTCCTGTAGGACAGAGACTTAAGAGGAGCCATCTTGCTGCCTGGACTGTAATGTTGCTCAGATAAAGTACTGTCCAAGTGCAGGCTGCTGCAGAGACTTTTTGCAAGACCTCTCGCCTCTCTGTACCATATCATAACGAGAGTGGCCAGGCTCTCCCTGTGCAGTTAGCAAGAGTAATGCTCCATGTTTTCTAGCAGATGACCCATCTTACGATTAAAAGCACAGATGCATTAGGCTTAATTAAATAATGAGGTAGCTAGTCTACGAGCTGAGCCGTACCCTAGGTTGCAGCCCTGACTCAGACACACTTCTTTCTGACTTGTTCAGAAGTTCAGAATTGTTTCCCTCTAATTAAATTTCCATTTACAGATTTATCCCTTTATATTTTTAAAAATAATACTTATCTGTATCTAGATATTCAAATAATATCCACAACTTTTCTTTGCCTCAGAGGTTGAGTTTTGGGATTTTATTTTATTTTGTTTTGTTCGGGGGCACGGGGTTGATTTGTTTGTTTTGTTGTTCTTTGCTTTGCTTACTGTCTCTCTTCTCCTTCCTTTCTCTTTATTCTTTTCCTTTTTTCTTTATTTTTGAGACTAGGGTTTTCCCAGGTATCCCTGGCCAGCTTTGAATTCATTTCATAGCCCAGGCTTGCCTCAAACCAAACTCACAAAATTTGTCTTGTTTCAGCATCCCACGTTCTAGGGTTATGTCACAGCACCTCACATGGTAGGGTTATGTCATTGTATTCCAGCTTTTCCTCATAAGTTCTATCTTAATTTTGCTTCACTCTCAGAACAATTTTTACACTTTAAAATTCCATTTATTTGTAAGAGAACAGATCAAGGTAAGCACAAACTCCAGGTCAGAAGGTTCTCTTGCCCTGCCTAGCCCAGGACTGCATTATCTAATGAGGACACTTCCCTGAATCCATTTAGTCCTTGTCTTAGACTGTAACTCTTAGAGAATGCTTTCTGAGATAAATCAGAGCCTCTCCATTGTCCTGAGCATCAGTGGAATGATATAAGTACCCACCCATATTCTCCATTGTCCTGGATTTCTATGGGATGCTCTAACCACACCCACGAACCTTTTGACAATTGTCTCTCCTTTCTTGGAGCAGAGGTTACCAGAAGAATACTCAATTTGCACAACCTGGCCCTACCCCTACATCTTCTCACCCTGGCCACGCCCTCCGTGGCTTGACTTGTGAGATTTTCTTTTAAGGTGACTACACTTAGAGTTCTTGGTCTCTTCTTCGATTTCCTCAACTAGCTGTTTCTGTGTCACCTGAAACGGAGCCCTGATGCACTTTAGGAAAAAATGTATCTTTCTTCCATCTACCTCCATAAAGGATGCAGTGGGCCCTCTGCTTTCTTATGCTTTGTTATTTCCTAAGGGATTTAAAAGAATTTTATCTTATATATCTTAGTTCCCACCGTATAACACATAAAATATATTTAAGCAGAAATAAACATGAGTTTTAAACGAGAAAAGGCATAGTGAAAAGTCACACACACACAATCACACAGTGCTTGTGAGAAACAACAGCCTGTATATTTGCTGGACAGATCTCTGAAAAATTATGTAAATTGTGACTTCACTTGTAACATGAAGATAAAAGTAAGATCAATGTAGAGAGAGAGAGAGAGACAGTAAGAGAGGAGGGAGGAGACAGAAAGTAAAATCCTAGCACAGCGCCTGGCATCCAGCAAGCCTTTCTATTCTGACCTCAGGATCCTAATCACTTAGATTAGGAAGCAATGTGGAAGATACAGGGGCAGGGATGCCAGCAGTGATGGAAACCGGCAGGCTTGCAGGGTGAGGCTATTCAAAAAAGCAGGAAACATGTATAAACAAAGTACTATTGGTGTAGCAATGTGATGTGTGCCCGGAGAACTTAGAAGGATGAGGCAGAGAGGTCTCAAACTCAAGGCCAGCATCTATACAGCAAAGACCCTGTCTCAAGAAAACAAGACAGTCCCTATCTTCTTCCTTATTTGTATAAGTGAAGCTGAGATCCAGAGGAGAGATCAGGAGAAAGGAGAAAAGAGGAGAAGTTGAGTATAGAAGGATGTTGCAACAAAATAGCAAAAAAGCAAAGCGTTTACAAAAAACAATTTGGCAGGGAATTGGTCATTAGGAAACTTGGTTTGTGTTTTTCTTTTATAGAGGAAAAGAAAGCCAAATTGATGGAGTTCAAGACAGCTGTTCATAAGGATGTGTAAACAGCATTTGTCCTCTGGACTCTGCAGGACATCTCTGCCTGCTGGGTGTCTGGAACAATAAAATTCTTCAACAGGAATATCAAAGCTTGCAATAGCAGCAGCACACTAGAAAGGTATGCCTAGGTACCAAGTATCTGGAACGTCAGAATATTCGCCTAGGAAAGGTTCATCCTGGCATGTCATTGTGTCATTATTATCTGCTACTTTGTTGGAAGAGATGTTTAGAAGACATCATGCTTCTTCCATTTATTCCTGGTAAAGACAAACATTCTAGAACGTTTGGTTCTCTAAGAGCCTTTTATCCAGAAGCCATCAAAAATCCAACTGAGAGTCCAGGGGCTTACAACCCAGCAGTGGTCCAGTTTCACTGTGTAGACCAGGCTGACCTTGAACTAACAAAGATCCACCTGCCTTTACCTCCAGAGTACTAGGAATAAAGGTGTGTGCCATGGTGTTTACTTTTGCACTTTTAAAACTCAGCAGGGAATGGAACCTGCCATGAAGCCTGGCAGCCTGGGTTCTATCACCTAGCCTCACAGGGCAGAAGGAAAGAACGCCCCAAGATGGTCCTCTGACCTCCACTGAACGTTCACACTACATAAATAAATGTTAAACTTAACTGTTATCTCTTCCTGAGAGCAACAGCCGTGTTCTGTTTCTAACCCCAGGGTAAACGACACAGCTACCAGATACTGAATCATAAAACAATACTTTGCAATTTATTCTTTTGTTGTTGTTGTTGTTCCAATAATTCACAAAAGTGAAAGATATCTGCAATAAAATCTTAAGTCAAAGAAGTCAAGGAAGACACTAGAAAATGAAAGACCTGCCGTGCTCTGCTTAAATATCTAATCCCACCTGGACAGACAGCATCAAGTTGCTGAATGTGAATAGAGAACCACTAGACTCTCCCCTCCCACCTATGGTCTTGTCTGTGGCTCTTTAGACCCACCACTCCGCCACATTACCTGTTCTAAATTGTCCACATTCCCTCCGGACAATCTCATTCTTTCTCAGCTGAACCCTATTTCAAGTCTATGAGCTCAGCTTTTCTTTTACTGGCCTATGATTCCTACTCATCCTTGAAGCCCAAACCAAACATCTTCTCCTCTAGGCACCCTTCTGATTCTTCTGGAATGCCAGCTACTTGCTCCTCTGGGTCAGCAGCACACTTTGAAATATGAGCTTTGTTGCAAGTGTCCTGCTGCTTTTACTGATGTAGTTTTCTTATTACCCAAGACACTCTGGCTCCTTCTCCTTCTCCTTCTCCTTCTCCTTCTCCTTCTCCTTCTCCTTCTCCTTCTCCTTCTCCTTCTCCTTCTCCTTCTTCCTTTACTGTCTTCGTATCACCCATGGTGCCTGAAAATTGATATTTGCTGAAATAAAAATAATGTTCATTGTTATAGTTGTGTCTTTGCTATCTTGGCCTATGCTAAACATTTTACATAAATTATCTCCAAGTGCTATATAAAAAAAAACCCCAAGATTAAGCTAGATGTAGTGCCACAGGCAGGCCTAGAATCCCAGCCCTACTGAGATTGAGGAAAAGGAAATAAATGTTTGAAGCCAGCCTGGGCTCTGTAGTGAGTTCCAGGACAGCCTCCGCTACATATCAGGATCTTATCTATAAATGATAGATAGATAGATAGATAGATAGATAGATAGATAGATAGATAGATACATACATACATACATACATACATACATACATACACAAAAGTATTCCTAAGGTGACAGACAGCAATGTAACCTATGAAGTATAACATTCTGAGTTATGATTGGCTTCCTGAAACAGGCATGTCTTTCTGAGAAACAGTAGCAGAGCAGGGAGGAAGAGGCTCATCAAGCTATCAAGAACTGATATCAAGGCCGAGGGCTTAGAAAGCAAACCAGAACCAAGGCAGTTACAAGCATTTGGCTGAAGGTCATCCACCAAAGCCAGATGGCTAAAGCAGACAGCCGCAGTGGGAGCTGTCTGCCCTTTTTGTATTTGTTGTGTCTTTGTTTCATTAGCTCAGGGTTTACCACCTGAAGAACCAGGCACAGGTTGGCTGACCTCACACTCTGAGCCCAAGGTGGTGATGGGAAAGACATCAAAACCCTTTCGTTTTTCTAGTAGGAGCAGGAAGTGACAAAGTAAGAGCAGAGCCCTAAACTGCAGAACAAAATCAGTATAACACCTGTCTGTGCATTTGTGTACATGTGTGTGTTGCTCATGGTTGTGTGCAGATGTGCTTGACCATGAGTGCATATTTGGAGGTCAGGGGTTGACATTGGGTGTCTTCTATTTCTTTCCACCAAACCTGTACCTCAGCATTCCAATTAGACCACTATTTGCCCCTTCACCCACTTATGAGGGCAAGGAAAGCCTTATGCTCACTAGGGATGGGCATACCATCAGTCCTCCCTAGACACAGTTCTCAGAGAAGAAAGTGCAACCATGCAATGTTCCTGATGTGTCCCACGTACTTAAACTGACCATGTCTGTGTCTGTACTGCAGCTGAGGAGATTTAGTCGTCTTGACACTATGAGTTCAGGATGACAGCTAGGATATGTGGCATTTACAGTGTGCTAGGTCTTGTCAACCGTTTAGAGACGACTTAAAGCACATGAGAAGATGTGTGTAACTCATATGTAAACACTGCAGCGTTTTATTGGAGTGACTTCGAAAGTCTTGGATCCTGGTATCTATGGTGACCACGAGAATCCTGAAACCAACTCTCCTACGGTTACTGGGGAAGGACTCCAGCTTAGAACAAAATATCTAAGGTATGGGAATTGTTCTAGTGAGGTCAAGATACCAATGTGTCCAAATTGTGTCAGTCTATGGTCAATCAAGACTGTCTGGGACACGGGGGACATTTCCGAGCTCAACCAATTAGGCCTGCTGGCTAGGTCTTCCAGTAGGCTGTTCCTGACAGCTGGGAAAATGTTTCCTCCACACTGTAGCCCCAGGCTTGGATGAGAAACCACACACTCATGCTATGACATCGGACTTCTTCTTAGCCCCAAACTAGCAATCAATTGGATCTGGTTGGGACAGATTCAAAATGTAGAAATGAAGGGCAGTGCAGTGCACTGTAGAGGGGAGAAGGAGACGGGGAGCGAGTCTGACAAGCCACTCTGATGCTTCGCTACCATGCACTTGTGCGGGACCTACTTTGGAAAGGCCAGCAAGTCTGATCTGCCTCATGACAGGGAACCAGGGTATCAGCTTCCCCCACTTTTCTTTCCTTTTATCTTCATCTTTTTGTTTGTTTGTTTGTTTCCAAGGATTTGCAAATTTTCCAATTAACCTCAGCATTTTCATCTTTGCTGTGGTTCTTCCCAAGTTGGTGCCGGGCTGAGAGAAGTGGAGCATAGGTTGAAGAGGACGAAGTAGGTCGTACCACAACATTCCAACAAGCTTCGAAAGAAGACACGGGGGTGAGGGACTGGGGATAGAGGGGCTGGGCAGAGGCAATGGGAAATCCTTATTTTCTTTTAAGCACAGACCTGGAGGGGGTGGATAGGAGAAGCTAATCTGTCCGAAGTAAACAGAAAGAGGAGAATTAAGAGAAATTGAATGGGTGTTGTCCCTGCCATGATATTGGTGGCAGGAAGAAGAACTGTGGAGAGTAGTGTCTGTCAGTAGAACAGAGAGGAGAGAGCAAGGAGACTTCAGAAGGAAATCACAGGGCACTCACTAATTGGATACAGATGACAAAGGAAATTGGGTGTTGAATTTTTTTCTTCCTGAGACTGCAAACTATTAGGTAGGAAGGTGGGCCAATGGCACAGGAAGTTCGGAGCACAGCTTGATTGTTGTGGTTTAGATGTTCCCAGATAGTCAGATGGCCACATTACAACAACAGCTGGGGAATTCAAGACAGATGGCAGCTGGGGCCAGAGGGCCCGTCCTTTTTGCTTGCTCCCAGAACAGCAGGTAGTGAATAGCTGCACTGGGAAAGAAGTATGGTTGAGGATTGTGAAAGGCAGTGGAAACCTTCCTTCAAGAGGAGGAGGGCAGGGAGGAAGAGGAGGAGGCCTGAGTCTGGACGGTGAGGGCTGCGATATGGACTTTGAAGCAAGAGAAGGAACAGAGTTTGTCAAGAATGGTGTTCATGGCTAACACACTAGGCAGGTGGAGAGACGTTGAGCAAGCATGTGTTTTACTGAGCATGTACTATGCTAGACTACTTGGTCTTCAGGGCTACAGGTGAAAGGCAGAGGACTGGAGAAGTCAGCTTGCTCAAGGTCGCACAGTTAAAAAGTGCCTAGCAGCGGGACATGTCTCCAGTCCCAGCACTCAGAAGATGGGCCAGAAAGAGCGAAAGTTCAAGGTCAAAATGAACTAGAGAGCTAAACTTCTCTCCAAAGAAAACCAACCAACCAATCAACAACAACAACAACAAAAAAAAAAAAAACCAATCAGCCAATTACAGGTCTCTACTATATCTTAACGGCTAGAAGAAAATCTGAGATGAGGTAATTCATAAAGGGGAGAAGTTTGTTCTGGCTTACACATCTGATAAATGGGGAGCTCGTGAACATGGCATCGCCAGAGCTTTTTGTGGCTTCTTCTCATGGCAGGAAGTGGAAGCAAGTAGCTGTCTACAGAGTAAACAAAATACAGGGGTACCCTTATTTGCCAGTAAGTATCAGAATTAGAACAAAATATCCCAAGGAACAGGAATGGGCATGGATCTATTGCACTTGGTAGAAAGCAGTTGCTGTCTGTGGGTCATCTAGATAGTAATGAATAGAGCTGCCAGGCAGCCCATGGGCTCGCCTGCCCAGCTGGTTGATCCCCAGGGAGACAGGACCAGACTGGATGCCTGTTAGCACTGTTTCTTCCCAAGAAGAAATCATGTGTGGACTCACTAAGCAGCCCCATCAAGGAGACCTGGAGTCATACAACTTGAAACAAAGCCTTGGTTTGCTGACTTTATTAATTTGACAAGCCAATATTCTAAAGGGGAAGAGAGCAGGACTACAATCTAAGATACCAAAGGGTCATAATTCTAAATGTTGAGTCTGTCATGAATAATGATCCATAATGGTCTAGGACACACACAAAGATAGGAACTAAGCCTTCCCCACCCCAAAGATTTACCGAAACATGGGACATGACAAAGAGTATATGATACTAAGAAGCAGAAAAATTAAAAGCAAGCACAGCACAGGAGAGGAGGGTCCAGCATTAGGAAATGCTAGGTCATGTTGCAAAAGCAGCTCCCAAACTGCAGGGGCTTAAAACAACAAAAAGTTGTCTGGATCACTGTGGGCTGGATCTGAGTTTTGTTTACTGTCAGCATGCAGAATCCAAGCTGATCTGGTGGAGATGCCTTCTCCTCCTCTCTCTCCCTCCTCTCTTTCTTCCCCTCCCCCTCTCTTCCCCTTCCCCCTCCCTTCTTTCTTCCCCCTTTTCTATCTCCTCCCTCTCTCTTCTCCCCTTCCCTTCCCTTCTTCCTCTCCTTCCTCCCTTCCCCTTCCCTCCTCCGGCTCCCTCCTCCCTTTTTCTTCTTTCCACAGTGAATCACTGTCTTCCACAGGCTGGCTTTGATGTCTCCATCCCTCAGCCTCAGCTTCCCAAGTGTTTCAGGATCACAACACGTGGGCCACAGAAACAGGCTTTGCAGGTTTATTTTTAAAGTACATTCTTCAAATAACTAAGTCAGGAAACTGAGTCAGTCACCTTCTGGCCACTAAAGTTGACATGTGTGTTACATTAGTCATACCTGGTTATAACATAACATGGGAGTAGACTGTTGTCCTGAGCTCATGGGTGGGAAAGAACCACACATACCGGGAAATGGGGATAGTTCAGACCACAGAGAAGTTCTCAAGACTGGGGCAGGATTTACCTGCCTGGGTAGGAGACATCTAAGAGTAAAATACCTAAGCCTAGGATCTAAGCTCTGAGAGCAGTGTGTCAGGGTCACACACCGGGATCATGCTACCAACTACTACAAACAGCTCAAGGCTTTTCCTGAGTCCAGATTCCCTAGTCCCAAGGCCCAATCTCTGTTGTGTGTCAGTTTGGGGACGGTATCCCCAACTTCTCCCCTCTACCCCCAACCCTGGGGCTTCAGGTATGACCTGAGGCAAAGCAGCATGACTACTCAAGGCATGGGAAGAGAGTTTGGCCTAAGAGATGCCATGGGTGAGTAGAGTTTCTACAGACATTTGTTCACGGCTCAGACAGAGGTGGTTTACAGGAGTCAGTATATCAGCCATTCATAAGTATCTAAGCTAATTCATCATCAGAACTCCTAGGTGGCAAGGCTGAAGGTATGGCTCTGTGGTTAATGGTGTTTGCAGCTCTTTCAGAGAACCCAGGATTCTGTTCCTGGAACTACTATGGCATCTCACAACTGTCTGTAGCTCCAGTTCTAGGGGACCTGCCACCTCCTTCTGGCCTCTGAGGACACCAGGCATGACATGTAGACATACACACAGGGAAAAACCTCATATACATAAAATAAAATATTTAGGACTATGCAGTAGGCTTAGCTTTTGTGTTTCCTGACAGCCACAGACAAGGTTTAAAATGTTGAAGGCCACGGTATTTTTATTTTTCAATTAAAAAAGAGTGTGTATCCCAGGAGACAAACATTTAAGGGTGAATAAACCCAAGAGAGTTATTCGTTGTATCTGATTCATTCACACTGTGGACAATATTTTAGTTTCTGGTTTCCAAAGCCCAGAACTATTCAATCAAGTTCTCAAAGTCACTTTCTTCAAGCAAAACGTTCTGTGTTTATTAACTCCGGGAAGAGACCGAGATAATGAGACCCAGACTTGTTTGTTTTCTGATTACCTGCATTCCTGAGGTATTTAGGGCTTGGGGAATGCACAGGGGGCTTTTGTTTCCTTAGCTTATCTTTCTCAGATGGCAGATGTTTAGAAGGAGCCTATACCATATCTCATGCACTTAAGCCCCAATTCTTTCCCAAGAACCAGTAGTGAACAAGGGATAGCAGAAGAGAAGTTAATGTGTAGCCCTATTGCTCGCTTATACAAAGTAATGGTTCAGAATGTCCAATACCAGCGGGGTGTGGGTACGTATGGGTCCACCTTAATGAGAACCATTGGTGCTCCTTGGACTTTCAGTAGGATATTAGAGAAGGTACAACCAACTTCATGTTGAGAAGAATAAACATTCCGAGAGAAGAACTCCATATGCCTTTCCTTTCTTAGAGCTAGCCCAGAAATGTCATCCCTTCAAAGCAGAGGGGCGAACTGCACAGCCAAGGACGGTAACTAAAACAAGGCGTATGGAGGAATGGGAAGGGAGGTTTGAGGAAGGGTCACACACCACATGTTCCAAACGATGTCACAGAATAATCCGATCTTCCTTAGGCTGCGGCTCACTCAGCTGCAGGAATGGCTTGGTACGCGCTTTTCAGCTGGAGAGCTCGTTTTTCATTAGTATCGCATTCCAGAGTGACCCAATGGTTCATTGTTATTCATGAAAAGTGGGTAGCTATAAAATGATTATATGATTAATTTTAATGAGAGTGCTTATATTCTTCTGAACCCTATGCATATGCATAGGGCTGACCCTGGAAAGAAGATAATGCTGAGTATACATCACCTTCCTTCTTGCCGATGAGGAGGCCCCATTTTACTCAAGTCCAAGGTGGGCAGTGTCTGAGGGAGGCTTAGGCTCTTTCCCATCCCTTGGACTCATTCTGGGTAGATGGAAATAGGCCAAGCAGTTCCTCCACTGGCCAGCTGTGAGCTTAAGAAACTGGCTCCTGACCCGATTCTTTTCCTAACAGAGATGACTGGGGTCTATCTAATGATATTAGAGAAGCTGGAAATGGTAACTGGTTGTATGAGGAAGTTGATGCATGCAAGCCCGCCCTTATTCCTAATGAGACTCCTTCCTCACTCACAAAATGTTTTCCTTCCTTCCTTCCTTCCTCCCTCCCTGCTTACCTGTCTTCCTTTCTTCTTACCTGCATGCCTTCCTTTCTTCCCTCCTTCATTCCTTCTTTCCTTTCTTCTTTCCTTCCTACCTTCCTTTCTTCCTTTCTTCCTGCCTTCCTACTTTCTATTCATCCCATCTGTATTGAAAATACTACCCTGCTTTTTACATCTAGAGAGGTTCAACCAATTGTGTATTAAAGATATTGAAGAAAAATATTCTGCGTCTATGCTGAACATGTACAAGATGGCACTGGCTGTTTTAACTGTTGTAGAGATGGCCTGAGTACATGGAGGGTGTGTCTAAGCAGACATTAAGCTAGTATATATATGGGTCACTTCCACATCTGTAGAGTTTGGTGTCTAGGTAAATAGCTAAAAAGATACTTGTGATCTAACCATAGCTGTTAAAGTAATCATATAGATTCTTTTTGCAAAGGCTTCTAATATATTAAACAGAACTTGCATTTCTTGGGGAAGCTCCATGTGGTGATAATGAGTTATTGATTCCATGTGGATTTATTTTACAGGCATTTTGGTAAGGAATTTGCTTCTTTGCTTTTGAGGGCTATGAGTTGAGAGTAGTCTTTGACTTGTCATGTACATTTGTGGTTGTGGTATCAGTATATTACTGGCCTCAAATATAAGTTGTAAGTGATTCTTCTTGTATTTGTAAGACTGTGTATAGAAGAGAATGTATTGTTTCTCATTTAAATTCCTGGTGTAGTTCATCATGGAAGTTATGTCAACATAAGTTTTTCCTATCAGGTCAGACATGTCTTGTCCGTTTGGTGGTTTTCCACTTATTTACTGAAGCAGTTCATTCTAACCGAACTCAGAGCTCATCCATTCAGCTAACTGTCTGCCTTGCTCTGTGCTGAAAGATGATTTTCTTGGGAGTAGAATTCCAGGGTGGCAGCTGTTTTCTTTCTGTCCTTGGAGGACTCCACTCTATTGTTTTCCAGCTCGAGGCCTTTCAGATGCAGTCTTCCCTAGCTCTTACCTTATATCCCTGTGGGTAGAAGATCTTGCTCTCCTAGTTGCTCTCACAGTTTAATCTTGGTGGTTCTCAGCACTTGGCTGGTACTGCATCCTAATGCACTTTTTTTTTTTTTTTTTTTTTTTTTTTTTTTTGTATATTGTGTACTGTGTGGTGTTCACTGTGATGCTTAGGTTTGTTGGCATGGGGGTTTGGTGGAATTAGGAAGATCTGGACCACTGTTTTTGTAAACATTTGTAGGCTTTCCTTGTATGTATTCTGGAACTCTAGTGGCTTATGCAGTACACAGTCAACATGATGTTATCCTGCAGGTAACTGTTAAAGGGCCATGAGTAGGTTCTTTCGTTCTCTCTCTCTTTGTGTTCTCAGAGCTTTGATCACTCTGTCTACAGATCTGATGAACGTTTCTTCCCCATTATCTAATGTTCATCTTTGTT
Source organism: Arvicanthis niloticus (assembly GCF_011762505.2). Classification (NCBI taxonomy): domain Eukaryota; kingdom Metazoa; phylum Chordata; class Mammalia; order Rodentia; family Muridae; genus Arvicanthis; species Arvicanthis niloticus. Next base: position 49,527,035 of record NC_047678.1, read on the forward strand.
GGTGTGTTCCTGACTTTGGTGACTTGGTTTTGTTTTTTGTTTTTGTTTGTTTTGCTTTGTTTTTCAATCTCTAGAAACTCCCCTTGAGTTTTTTCTCTTTTTCGGTTTTTCATTTTTTATCAAATCCACTCCTCTCCTCTAGTTTTTGAGTGTGCAGACATTTTACAGTCCTTCAGTACTGGATACTTTTCTCTGTCAATTTTTTCTTCTTAGTTCATATTTCTCACTTTCTTTGTCTGTGACTTAGAAATAGATGTATCTTACTTACAACTAGATGTGTTTCACTTGTTTGCAGTCTAGATTTTTCTTCTGTCTCTTTTTGTTCTCAACTTCTAAATGGCAGTTCCACAGCAGTTACAGGTCAGGGTTATATCTTGAGGCCCCGTAAAATAAATAAATAACTTAGTGCCGATGAGGCCGGCCTGTAACCCTGGCTTCTCGGGAGGTTGAAGCAAGAGATTCTCAAATTCAAGGCTTTTGGGCAAACTTGGGCGATTTAGTGAGAACTTATCTCAGAAACATTAAAAAAGAAATCTGAGAATATGGCTCAGTAATAGAACTTTCATACTCTCATAGTATGAAGCCCTGGGGGCAAATCTGGCTACCACGAAACAAAAACCAAACAAACAGGCCACTAAATGAATCGAGCGAGTCCATTTGAGTCTTCAGGAAGATTTGCATGAGCTAAGACATTAGGTGACCTTAGATAATCTGATACCCATGGTGCCTCCTACTGTCTTCTGTAGCAAATTATGTTTTAAAGTGTGCATATAAACTAAGAGAGGAAGCAAAAATAATAATAATAAAAACCCCATGTTGCCCAGTATTCCACTTTCTCATGTTCAGTACTGACATAAAATCCAGCTTCTATAGAGGTAAGGACAGGTCCCAATCCAGTCACTCGGGTATACGTGTGTATGGATAGCATGGATATCATCAGGACACCTGTATTTTCTTTTGTTGCTAGTATTTTATTTATTTATTATTTTAGTTACTGAAAAATCTATAAAGAAATCCTCACCTCTTAGAAGCAAATATATAAAGTTTTTTTTTAATTTCAAATTTCATTTACCGTTAAACTATTTTTTTTTTCCTACATCAGGTTACGAACAAGAATAAACTTATTTTACTGAAAAACATATCTTGATCCTGGTTTGGAAAAAAGAATCTAGAGAAACCCTGAGTTTGTATTTTCATGTCCCAAGAATCCAACTCTAACAATACCGGTTTTCTTCATATTAGGCATGTAGCTGGTCAGAACATGTCTACAGATGGCCTTAAATCCTGTGGAAAGTGTGACAGAAAATTACCAAAGACATGGGTTCAGTGGAATGCTTTCCCAGCAAGCACCGGGCACAGGGAGAGAAAGTCATTAATAAGGCCGTGATATCCAGGAAGGCTCGAGAAGGGTGGGGTTGGAGGAGACACACAGTAAGCCCAGCGATTCAAGCAAGAGGGGATTTCCCAACAGATCCCAACAGAACACAGAGAGTAAATGGCTGTAAAAATCATCTCTAACAAAAACAACTGTTTTTCTGCTTTGTTGTTTTGAATTGGGGTCTCATGTAGTTCAGGCTAGCCTTGAACTTGGTTTGTAACTGAGGATGCCTTTGAACTTCTAATCCTCTTGACTCTGCCTCCCAAATTCTGAGATTATGGTCATAGGCTGTCCAGCTTGACAAAGATAATCTAAATGCAAGGGCAGGAACATCTCCCTGTTGCATCTTGGAAGAGAGAAGAAAACCCATCTGTGAACGTGTATTTCTCAGGGATGGTTTCATAATAATCTACATTCTCAAGTGGCAGTTGTCAGGGAGTTGTTCGCCTTTGGAACAGGAAGGAAACTTGAACCCAGGAGTGTTGATCTTGCGTGTGTGGTTTGGGGTTGCACATGACAGAGACTTCGGACTTGGGGAATATCCTCTGCATATCCCTCACCTCAACCACCTCACATTGTGCCATCTTTACTGGACCATACAATGACAAAAGGCCAGCCGGGCCAAGTTCAAGAGCATGCCCAGTCATGACACAGAAATACTTCACAATGCTCACACTTTACAGCCTACAAAGTTTTCCACACACCCTATCTCACATAAGGCACACAATGAGCACATCTGCACTAGTGTCTTCTTTTTATGGATGAGGCAGCCGAGGCTATGGGATCCCAGCAGTCTGTGCTCTTCAGATAGGAGGGACATTGCATTAGTTATTGTTGGGCCTCAGAATGCCATATGGCAAGCACCTGAAATTATTAATCTATACATATCAGGTCTAGATAAGTCCACTTGAATTCACTGCTTGAGTTTGCAAAGACTAGAAATGTGCCAGCCAGTCTGTACTCTTGCAAGAAACTAAGGGAGTACTGCCCTCTAACTGTTTGTATATCACACATTCTCTCTGACATCCACGTTGCAAGAGCTGACCTCAAAGTAGAAGAGACTGGATTAGAAGATGCTAAAGGCTGTCATGGGAAGGTAGAAGAGGGATAGATAATGGGATAATACTTCCTAGTGCTCTTATACACATAACAATATGGCTATAATTTACAGTAACTGGTTAGATGCTGTGTTAGGGTTTCCATTGCTGAGAATAGACACCATGACCAAAGCAATTCTTATAAGGGGCAACATTTAATTAAGGCTGGCTTAGTCGTTCTGAGGTTCAGTCCATTATCATCATGGTAGGAAGCATGGCAGCATCTAGTCAGACAAGGCACTGGAAGAGCTAAGAGTTCTACATCTTGTTCCAAAGGCAAAAAAGTTGGCTTCCAGGAAGCTAGGAAGAAGGTTTCTCAAAGCCCACCCACAAAGTGACACACCTCCTCCAACAAGGCCACACCTCCTAATAGTGCCACTCCCTGGGCCAATCATTTTCAAATCACCATATATGTTTATTTAAGAACTAGAAGAAACAAGCTTAAAGCCTTCAAACATAAAAGCACACATGGAGATATGGATGCTAATTCCCTTGGCTTAGCATGTCATGTACACAGATGTTGAACTGTACTGCTCCTTGGCAGAATTCAGATCTGCATGGATGAAGGGGAAGGACAAGATTTTAAACTGTATGCTGATTGAAGATTGGTTCTCAGCTTCTAGAAGCCACTCTGTGCTTCTCCTAGGGATGGCGAGAGTCCGGTCCATCTTCAACCAGTGACAGTGTATGTCTCTTTGTTTTATTTCTTCTGTTTTTCTATTCTACAGCCATCCCAAGGAAGCCTTCTATGCTTAAAGCATTCATGTGATGATGGAGCCTCTCTTAGCCACAGGGTAGATAATTCACCCTATTCTCTCTTTTCACACAAGGTGAAGGGTTCCTGTGATACAAGTTTTCAGTTTAACTTTCTGTCTGCTATCAGCACATAGTATTCTACATCTTTACGGGATGGACCATGAGATTCTAACATCTGAATACAAAGTAAGTGTACTGACTAAATCAAAGTAATTAGCTTCTATCTCTTCATTGCTCTTTAATATTTATTGATTTTATGTATATGAGTACACTGTCACTGTCTTTAGACATACCAGAAGAGAGCATTGGATCCCATTACAGATGGTTTTGACTCACCATGTGGTTGCTGGGAATTGAACTCAGAACCTCTGGAAGAGAAGCCAGTGCTCTTAACCACTGAGCCATCTCTCCAGGCCTCTCATTTTTTTGTTTTGTTCCAGGGGAGCCTACAGTTTTGTTTGTTTGGTTGGTTGGTTTGTTTTTTTCCTGGCATTTTCAGGATCCTATACACACCACATGGGATCCTATACACACATGATATTTCAGTGTGAAATGTCACTGAAAACTCTGAATGTTGATGCTCACAGTAGCATGAACTTTTATCTCCCCTAACTACAGAGAGAGAGAGAGAGAGAGAGAGAGAGAGAGAGAGAGAGAGAGAGAGAGAGAATCATTTTTAAATTTAAAAAAGAAAGTCTGATCACTGTGGAAGGCTGGAAATCTGGAGGTCATATCTGCAGAACCGTGGATAGATGTCAGCCAAGCTCTCTTTTGCATGTATAGTATGGTGTGAAATGCTTAAAGTATCATGTTATGCTCTGAACAGGAATCAAGAAGATGGCTGTTTTATGATTCATTTCACTCATGATTCTGTTAGAGTTGACCTCAGAGGTGTGTCATGGCAGTGCTGACACTCACTCCACTTTGAAAATTTCCTCAAAGGATGCAAGTGCTCAGACAATTACATCTGAAAGGCCACTGGGAACTTAATGCTCATCACTTGATTTACATGTATAGCGATTTTGTATGTGCACATTCACAAGAATATAATGCACACTATCAACAGAAAAGTACTAATGCCATCTAGAATAAAAATTAAACAATAACAAGACAGAAGCAGAAGCACTGAAGTTGTGCCTTTATTTACTAAGCAGCCATTGTGGAGTGGCAGCGACTCAAATAAATGAAACAGAACAAGTGATTTAGTAATCCCAACTTGAGATATGCAGCTTGAAGAGCTGAGAGCAGAAGCCTACAGCAGTGTTTGTGACAGAACTGTTCACAACAGGCAATTGGGAATCAACTCAAATGGTTACTGATGGATACACACACACACACACACATAAAGGAGAGAAAGAAAAAGAGAGACAGACAGGCAGACAGACTGATAGACAGACAGACAGACTATAGTTTCATTTGGAACTCACTTCACAGGCAAAGAAGAGTAGGATGAACATGGCGGATGCTGTTTTCTGAGCAGATTTATCCTCAGGTAGCTTTCTTGCACATGCCAGAACCACTTGCTTAGGGAATGGTGCCACTCACAGTGGGCAGCGTCTTTCTACAGGAATTAGAAACAAAGACAACCCTGACAAATATACGCACAGGCCAACTGATGTAAGACAATTCTGGAATTTAGATCCTCTCCCCAGATAATTCTAATGTTGTGTCAAGTTGATAGTTATCAAACCAGGGTGGCATATAATGAAATATGATTAACCCTAAAAAAGAAGGAAATTATGATGTATGTTACAAAATAGTTACAATTTGAAGATAGTATGATAAGCATGACCCTACTTGTATGAGGTTCTGGAGTCATCCAATTTATAGGACAGGATAGTGACTACCAAAAACATGCTGTAGGAAAGACCAGAAGATTGTTTAATGGATCCAGTGGTTCTGTTTGAGATGATTAAAAAGTTCTAGCTATGGAAACTGATCTTGGTGGTATGTGCCTGTGGATAATGGCTCAGTAGGAATCATGAGCCTGGTCTCCTGCTCTGACCATATGCAAACAATGCTCTATTGACTCCATCTACTGAGAGCCAGAATAATTTGCCCTGGCTCAAGTTCAAAGAGAACCTTAATTTCAAAGCTTTAGCCAGTTCTTTATGTTCCTAGGATAGAGGTCTGGGAATCATGTCCCTTTTGTTTTGTGAAACACCATGTGAACTTTTTGACCATAATGAAGTCTCCCTGGAGTAATCTCGATGAGTAAGGTTACAGAAGAGAAAATCAAATTTCCCTGCTCCTGCGAATAGAATTTTTTAAAAGTAGCAATGGTGTAAATCTTGCTCCAATTAAAGCCTGGGAAGATAAAGTTTTGGAATGCTAGGACCAGACAGAAGAGCAAGGAAAAGAAGAAAGGGTCTTGGGAGGGCTTGAGAGACATCTGGAAAAAAGTGACAGCAGGTTGAGCATTGAGCTGATGTGGTATCGGATGGGTGCCTCTTTGTAATTAAAGATGGAGAATGTTTTCAACAATGGTGTTTTAAATTTTCAGATACAATTCTTCTGAAGTTGCATTTTCCTCAGGCCAGACTTATACTAGGGAATGGTGAAGAGAAAGAGATGGTGTTTTAAGCGACACGCGAATGGTGACATCGTGGGGTGGCATTCTGGAGTCGTCTGATCCTGGACCCACTGAGGAATGTGGGGTGAAGCTTTCTGAGCAGGAGGTGCACACATGGCTGTAAGTGATAACAGGGTTCAGGCATCCTGCACACGATTAATAGACAAGGATTGGTTAATTCAATCTGCTCTCTAAGGAACAAATGATTTTAAAGGAAAGAGAACTAGAGTACATCAATGTGGCAGAAATTCAATGAAATATGTCAAACGTACTTCCCTCTTTATTGCTAGAGTAAACACCTACCCTATCTAAATGCCTCAGGTTCTTTGTGTAGATGCCTTACGTTCCAGAGTTAGGGTTCTATCCTTACTCTGTTCAGTGTTACATCCAGTCATATAAAATTCCACTGTGCCTAACAGAAAATCCTAGATAATCACAGCTCACATGCACCCATGGCATTTGCGCACGCGCACACACACACACACAGACACACACACACACAGACACACACACACAGACACACACACACACACACACACAGCCTTATGCACAGAATTCTCGAGGAAGCTGGTCCAGAGTAGATGTGAAGTGCCAGGAGATCTTGGGCACCTTTTGATAGTTCTAATTTTCTACCGTATAATTTCCATTCTGAAACTTCCTTTTCATCCTCTATGTGTATATGTAGACAGATGTGTGTGTGCACATGTGAATGTGTGTATATGTATGTGTATTTATGGGTGTGTGTGTGCATGTGTGTATGCATATGTGTATGTACACACATGTGTTGGGTGTGTGGTTGTATTTATGTACACACATGTGCTGTGTGTATGCTTGTATGTATGTATACACATGTCTGTATGTGTTTGTATTTGTTTGCATGCATGTGGAAGCCAGAGGTTAACACCAGATGAACTTCTGTAGGTGTAATTCATCTTGGTTTTTGAGATGGGGGGGGTCTTTTCTTGACCTTTTTGGCACCTATTTGACAAGGTTGGCTAGCCAGCAACTCTCAGGGATTTCCACATAGCTCTGCTTCTCCAATGCTAGGGTTGTAAGTGCATTTGGCTTTTTACATGGATTATGAGGATCAAACTTGGGTGTTTGTGCTTGTGTGACAATTATCTTAGTCACCGAGCCACCTCTCAGCACTTAAAGTTCTTCTTCAAATTTTATTTAGTGGCTTGCAATGGTTAGTTTTAACTGTCAGCTCGACTGACACAACCTAACATCATCTAGGAAGAGAGGTTTAATGAGAAGTTATCTAGATCAGTTGGTCTGGGAATGCCTATGGGAGATGGTCTTCATTGCTGATAAAGGAAGACACAGGACACTGGTGGCAGAACCACTCCCTAGGTGGAGGGTCCTGAATTGTGTAACAGTGAAGAAATCTGGGTGAGCAGCAAGTAGGCTGGCTGGCATGGATGCTTTGTGTCTTTCTTCTCATGACGTGGATGTAGTGTGTTACACTCCTGTTTTCCCTGGATGATGGGCTATGACTTAGGATTGTATATTAAATAGACCCCTCCCCCAGTGACCATCCCCCAATATGCTTCATTGTACCAAGAGAAACAAAATTAGGACGTGGCTCAGTGCAACCACAGGAGATTCAGCAATCATTTCTGCTTTCCCAGCTAAAGCGACAGGCAGAGCGGGGAGCCACACTCCTAGACCCAGCTCCCATGAACATTACTGTTCTCCAAGTCCTATAATCCCACTCATTTGTGATAGTCCAGAAGAAGGCCATTCCCAGCAGTAAGAGAGGCTGGGAAATGTAGTCTTTGAGGTAGAGACATAAAATCAAAGTTCCTTAACTAATCAGCAATTCCACGACAAATAATTACAGCAGAGGGAAATAAGGGTCTCTACCATGAATATTCATCATCTCATCTCTAAATACAGGGTTAGTTCAAGGATTCTCTCTCAATGTCTTTCATGCCTTCCTTTACACGCTATCTCTATCTACTATTTCTGTAGACTCTGCTGTCTTATGTCTAGTGTCTCTTCCAATCTCTCACATAAATGACTGTCAGGTGCACCTTAATGCCACCCACCTCTTATGTATCAGACAAGTTTAAAGACTTCTGTCTGGCTCTGTTTCCCAGGGCATCTCAGTGCATTTGACGCCTTCCATCCACACATGACTTCTGGCTTGTTTCAGCCATATTTCTCCTTCTAGAATTTTCCTCCTTTTAGCTCATTTTCCTTTGCTGTAACAAAATACCAGAGGCTGACTAATTAGTAATGAAAAGAGGTTTATTGAGCACACAATTTTGAGAGCTAAGAGAATGGCACAGATGTCTCTTTGGTTCTGATGAAGGTCACTCTGTGTGTCATATGACTGCTAGTGGAAAGCTATTGAGAAGGAGGCAGCACACGGTGAGGTAGGAAGCCAGATGTCTAGATAAACAAGTGCTGTTCTTTAGTAACAACTCCTCACTATGGACCAAAGTTGCTCCCTTCCTGCAATCAGGCAAGAAATGGCACAAGAGAAAGAGCCTGGGGTCCTGCAAGCCACTTGAAAGGCATGCCACCATGTCCCAGTAGGACAACATAGGCTGGGAATGTCCCCTGTACATAGGGCTTTAGGGACATTCCAATTAAGCCATAGCAACAGATTCCTTCCAAACACCCACAAGGCTCCCAAGTCAAGATAGAAACCAAGTTATGTTTCTTTCTAAATCAGTCTTGGATTTTATTTTACTTTTGTTTACTTTTTGAGATTTTGACCAAAATACATAGATTCCCATAGAGCACTTTTCTACAAATAAAGACAGGACTAACACCCATATGTGGTATCTCCCTTTTGCTGTCCTTGGAACAATGGCCACTCCTGCTTTCACTTGGCCTTCAGAAAGAGTATCTTGAAGAAAAGATTAGATTTCTTGGGGGTAGTGAACACAATACATTGTGGTTTTAGTTTCCTTTCCTTATGAGATCAGGGCTGGAATGTTACCCACACATGCTCTGATCTTTGACAATCTCACTTTTTGTTATTTTGTCTTCTATTTACTTTTGAGAAAGTATTTATCCCGAACACCACTCTTTCTCTTAAATGCCATAAATAATAATCAGTTGTCTGGGTAGTATTTTAAAGGTCGTAGCTTAAAAAAAAAAAAAGTCAAATCTTAACTTACTTCCAGGTTTTAACGAAGATCCTGGACTTTATTCCAGAGGCATTAGTGATTCACTTTGACTGCTGTGTACCTCTGGGTCCTGTTACATATTTGTAACATGAAAGGCCAGCACTCATGGACACACTCTCTGCAGATGTGCATGCAGGCACAGTGTTTGTATGGATGGTCTATTCTCATGGTATTTCAGAAAAATACTGTCTTTATCTGCTGCATTACAATGTGTTATAATGTAAATTGACAGACTATGCTTGAATCTACTCAGTCCACAGTGATCTTTTGGTTAATTTGGTTGTCCTTTTTGTGGTGACACATTATAACACTCTATAATAATGAAATCCATGAGATTTGTAATGTCCTCTTTCTTTTTCTATTCCTGATTATGCTAGGCCTTTTAAAATTTTAGTATACATTTTGTAAGCTTTTTAGCTTCTACAAAATTATGTTAGGATTATGTCTTAGTTAAAGTTGCTATTGCTGTGATAAAACACCATGACCAAAAGCAAGTTGGGAAGGAAAGGATTTATTTGTCTTACACTTCCACGTCACTCGTCACTTGTCACTGAAAGAAGTCAGGACAGGAATGTAAAACATGGCAGGAACCTCCAGGCAGGAGCTAATGCAGAGGCCACAGAGGGTGCTGCTTACTGGCTTGCTCACTGTGGTTTGCTCAGCCTGCTTTCTTACACTTATAATTAAGTTGAGAGAATGGATAACTTACCAAAATTGGATCTTTGTTCATGATTACAGTATATAACTTAAGGTTAGATTATTTATAGTTTTCAGCAAAAAGGTCTGGCTTGTGATTAGACTCACTCTGATGTATTATTATTATTTATTTATTATTACTATTAATTATTTGTAAGTGAAATTGCTTATAGACTTGTTGTCCAGTTATTGGTTTCTAGAGTTTTATTTCTACATATGTCAATCATTGCGAACAAAAGGGGACCTACTTCTTCTCTAACCTTAATTTTTTTAGTTTATTTTTCTTGTCTTATTACATTGGCTGTACCTAAAATGTCTGGTAGGAACTAGCAAGAGACATACTTGCCTCATTTTGAAAATCTTGGCCGATTGCCACTTTATACAAACATTTTGAAGAACCCTCCATTTTTGCATTTCTTTATATTTGCCTTGAACTTCCATTGTGAAATACTTTTGAATGTAAGTTATTTTATTATTTGAGATTAGTATGTAAGTTTGCTAGATGGATTCTCAAATGTTAGATCATCCTCTCAACTCGTGTGTCCTGAGAACCATTGGTTAGTTTTTTTCCCCTTTCTACTTCCTTGACAATAAGATAATCCGACAGCAGACAGCCCTGTGCAGCAGCCGTGCTGTGAAGCCCCTCTTGGTACAGATCACGAATCTCATAAATGTTGCTGTCATTTTATTTGTATGATTTCTGTTTTGGAACATTGTTTTATGTTTATAGAAACACTTAAAAGATGAGGGTTCCCATATTTGTCTCTCCTGTTTCTAGTAATCCTTACATCCCACACTAGGAAGAAACATTTGTTACAGACCTACCAGTCAATATAAACAGATCAGTAGGTTTTCGGATTAATATCCCTGCATGTTCACATTCAGAAAACTACATTGCATTCAACTGTATTTGCTTGGGCTCAACTGACGGAGACAGTGTCTGAGATTTCTCTTACTTTGATAATCTTTATAGTATTAAAGGGCATTGTTCAGACATTTTATAGAATGCGCATTTCCTCAACCTTCTCCTGTTTTTCTACAGCTGCAGCATTCTTACAGGTTTTAGACAGAGGTACGGAGAGGGCTCTTATATATTCCTGGAGAAATGTGCCAACTAGAACTCTCAAAATGTTATCTTTCTGGATCAGCCCTGTCTCCTTGATCATACAGCAGCCTTGATCATGTAACATTTGCCATCCCCTGGCTTCTCCTCTGGATCTAAACCTATTAGCTCAATTCATGTGGTTATAAAGATGTAGTCCTTTTCTCTCAGTGAATACCTCAGTCTACACTGGTTCTCAGAATGTAAGAAATTTGACAATTGACTTCAGCAAAGAAAGCGTACATAATCTCTTCTGGTACCAAAGGATATTAGATCCACACAATATATTCTCTCTCTCTCTCTCTCTCTCTCTCTCTCTCTCTCTCTCTCTCTCTCTCTCTCACACACACACACACACACACACACACACACACACACACACTTTCCAGTGTTCAGGTTGTACTTCATCTGCAATGTGAATGTACCTTCCTCTAGTCATTTCTATGTGCCACGAGGCCTTCAGCTGTACAATGAATATAGTACTTTATATGACATTGGTTGGTTCACATGAAGAATTCAGGACTGTGTAAAGCTGTACAGGGGTTAGCCATGATGGCGGTGGTGATGCAGCTCCCTTACTTGATGGCAGCATTGATACACCTTTACCTCTCTCTATATTAGGAGGCCAGGCTGAGAAAGTGTTAGATGCTGCTGCTGCAGAGCTGAATCTGTTTCCTTGAAGTTTACATGTTTGATTACCACAAAACACTCTATTCATCAGAGTAGGCAGACACCCAGAGCGTGACCGAGCTTGTGTGTCACTGTATGGTACATCCTATGCCAGCCATCTTTCCATTGCTATAACAAATACCAGACAACAATCAGTTTATGGAGAGAATGGGTTGTCCTTTGAATCATAGGGTTGAAGATGCTAGTCCATGGTCATCTGGCCTTGTTGCTTTTGGGTCTCTGGTGGACAGGTGTTTGTCTGGTGGGGATCTGAGGTAGAGGAAACTGCCCAACTCATAGCAGGAATAGGAGAGAAAAACACCAGCATTATAAAGCCCTCTCAGGGTGTGTTCCCAGGAACTCTGACAACCTCACACTTAACCCCACCTCTTAAAGGTTTCTCCACCTCCTAACAACATTACCCTTGGCAACAAGCCCTCTGCATATGCAATGTTCCACATCCAAGCCGTCATGGGGTGACCATCTTTCCACTATGTCTATCATCCTGCCTACTTTCTGACTATGACTTCCCCCTGGAGTCAGAGCCTCCTTCCACAGTTGGGTTTCTGCCAAAGGCCACCCAAATCCATCAGAAAAGTTGACTTATGGTTGAATCCCACCAATAGGCCATCTTGTTCTATTGTGGCCCTGATAGTTCTTTGACTATAATAAAGTTTGGGGAGGAGGGGATATTTGTGCTAAAACAGTGTGCTGGCCTACTGAGCTCCCTGGAAGCAATTACCCAATTGAACGAGGGTTCCACCAAACAAAATATTCAGTTGAAAAAAGAATGTGGCTCCTCCGGCTAACAGTTCTGTTTGGATGGTGGGTGGAGTATCAGACTACTGCACAATCTTCTGACAAGGTGTGACACAACTTACTGTTCAGAAGACTATTGCAAGTACCTTTTGTTCTCTGTTTCTTGGGCCTGACCCATGGGGGATCCAGAGATGGCAAACATGCACATCCCTCAGGGCACTGATGGGCACATAGCCAGAGCTGTGGGGCCTTGTTATCCCCATGCTCAGCATCCCGTTTCTTCCCTGCCACCATGGGAACACCTTCTTGTCCATCCCAGCCCCTCCATGCTGCTACCAAGACTGCTTCCATCCCAGGTTTGAGTCAGGCATCAGCCACGTGAGCTCCATCTTCAGACATAGATTCGTACTCTCTGTGGAAGCCTTTTAGAACCATTTGCAAATATCCCATTTCTCCTCCAGAGACTGGAACAGTATTACAGTTCCTCACCTCCCTTCACATCAGACACAAGTGTGTCACCCTCTCAGGGCAGACTTGAGACCAGATTGTGCCTGGCCAGGAGGAAATGTGCAGAGGTCTCATGTGAGCTGCCGTGTTGCTTTATCCTTGCTGCAGCAGTAAAGGACATAGGCATTGAGAAGAAGCCTCCGCCAGCCCAGGACACCAAGAGATGATATAGAGCTGAGCTCCAGCCAGGCTGCACTGAACTGCAAGATGAGAGGAAGCAACCTTTGTGCAATGCCCTTAAGACCCAGAATCCTTTGCTCCAGCTGTGTCACAGACATGTTCGGAAGTCACACACTCTGGTCTAAAGAACTGCAGCCATAGTCCACACAGTCCACACAGTTAACGTTGGCATTGGGATGGGTAGAGACTGAGGCGATACTTATCCTATATACACTAGCAGGGCAGCAGTCGCCATGCCATCTCCATATACGCAAGACATGACCATGTTCTCTTGGTACCTTTCCACATACCAGTCTCTGTTTCATCCTCACTGACTGTCCCATGTGCATGCATCCTTCTCTCTGTAAATGCCTAGAAGGTCTTACTGCTGTGAACAGACACCATGACCAAGGCAACTCTCATAAGGACAACATAATTGGAACTGGCTTACAGATTCAGAGGTTCAGTCCATGATGGTCAAGGCGGGAACATGGTAACATCCAGGTAGGCATGGTGTAGCAGGAGCTCAGAGTTCTATATCTTCATCTGAAGACTGCCAGCAGAAGACTGGCTTCCAGGCAGCTAGGATGAGGGTCTTAAAGCCAACACCCATAGTGACACACCTTCTCCAACAATGTCATACCTCCTAATAGTGCCACTCCCTGGGCCAAGTGTATACAAAGCATCACAATATCCTAATAAAGTATATAATATATTAGGATATCATATACATATACATATACATATGTGTGTGTGTGGATATACACGGTCTAATTACTGAATGAGCTTTTAATTAAGTTTCTTTCCTTTAAAAAAAACGTCATATGTATTGCATGTTTGTGCAAAGGTGTCCATTCTCTGGAACTGGAGATACAGACAGTTGTGAGCTGCCATATGGGTGCTGGGAATCGAACCCAGGTCCTCTGGAAGAGCAGCCACTGCTCCACATCGGAGTCATCTCTCCAGCTCCTTAATTAAGTTTCCCAGCACACCTGTGTCTTGGATTCTTCCCCTATGAAGTGGGAATCACACTGGCGCTTGGCTCAGGGTTGATGTAAGAGTTTGAAGTGTGAACACAAAGACATTTACATCTAGATAATGGCTAAAGAATAATCAAGACAACAGCAGTTACAAGACAGACCTGTAAGCATTAGTCATCGATTAGGGCCACTTCTGTCTTCCTTTGGACAAGGATGATGTATGTGTGGTGTCCTTCAAAATTTTTAGCTATCAGCTCTCTAGGGGAAAGTCTTGATTTGTAATGTCTGCCAAATATGGTGGTTTAAATATCTCACTGAGACCACCACCAGCATGATGCCACTGAAGGCAGCATCAGGAAGCGTGTGCAGAAGCTCATCCCACTACTTTCATACATGGACAAACGGAACGCCAAGCACCTCGCCCAGGTAGTGGGATAATTGGAGCTTGACAGAGTTTAGTACTTATCTTTAAACACAGTTTATCTCATTGAGATGTTGTTCTTTGGGAATATTTTGCTTGGTTTTAGCTTTGTTTCTGCCTCACCCACTAAGTCAGGTTGGCCTTGCGCTTACCCTTGAAGCCTACTCAGGCCTTGAATTCATGATCCTCCTGCCTCAGCTTCCAGAATTCTGGGATTAATGATGGAACTATCATGTTCAATTTTCATTTAGCCTTTAATAAAGGCCATGTTTAACGACTGCAAAATGGTGGTATGAGGCACTGTTACCACATCATTGGATATGTCCACTCTCCTGATCTCAGTGCAGATGACACCAGTGCCTGAGCTCAGCATCGAGCCTTTGAACCCCCAACACAGAGCCTTGAGCAGCTTCTGCCAATCCGCTAAAGCTGGCAATCTAGTTATCTCTGCGTGGCTTCCCACATGAAAAACATGATCAAATTTGGGCTACAAAACTCAGAAAACATGATCTTTTTATTTTAATTTTTTAATTTATTTGACAACTATTCAATCACTTAATTTATGATTCTCAGGTTCTGGTGAATCATGACCACTCTGCACTTTCAAGTGCTCAGACAAAGAAAATTGGGTGTGGCGGCATTCACTCACGATCCCAGCCCTGAAGCGACAGAGACAAGAGGTTCACAAGCTTGAGGACAGCCTGGATTGTATGTAGAGAAAGAGTGTTGTCTGAAGAAGAAATAATAATAGCAATAATAATATGTAACAATCACACAATCTTAATGCAATCAAATATGAATGAACACTAAATATAACAGTTGCTCAAGCTGACATAGTTTTTGACTTAATCGTTTATACGCTTATTGATGACAATGTTGGTTGGAATCCTGAGTGATCAATGTGCCCACACAGTCCCTGTCCTGCGCCTCCATGAGGCAGCAGTTGTGGCTGTGAGAGAAGACACTAGACAAAGACGAGCAATCCCAGGAATGCTGGTGCAGAGATTGGGTGGGTGTTTGTGCTCAACTAAAGAAAGGAAAAATGAGCAGAGCCTGAGATTGGACACTTGTAACTTTAGGCTGCAGGCCACCTGGGTGGAGATGACCCCATGTGCTGGGAAGTGAGGTGGACTCTTGGAAGAGCTGCTCTAAGCTCAGAAATGCCAGTAGGTATGCAGCAGCCACATTCCAAAGCTGGTCCAAGAGCTGAGGAAGACGGCCCAGAAAGCACCCACAGTCAAAGGTGGGCAGGAGGAACAAATGTGACCCTGCCATGGGGACCACAGAGATAGTGATCACCATTTCTATAAAATGAAAACAAAAACCATAACCCTAAACATTTCCAAGCAAACTCAAGATTCTCTCCCAATAATCTCATAAAACCCAAATTGTGAGGGGCAGATTCTTACAGGAACACGAGTGGGCACAAATGATTGTGGATACCCCCTGCCAGGTGTCCTGCTGGAGTGTGCTTGGGCCAGCCAGAGCCCCAGAACCCTTCCCAACAATGTTGCAGGTAAAATGGAGAGCTTTCTACTTAGGGTTTTAGTCTAACCTAAAATAAATTATACTGAAGTCTAGTGAAGTCATCTTAGTTTTTGGTGTGGAGGCTGGATTTGGTGCATTTCTCTGTGCTCAAGACTGTGTGTGACCCTTAGCTTGATGCCCCACTAGATGGCGCTGCTTATCCATACAGCTGGAGAGACTTTTCTACCAGAACAAGTGTCCTAATTTGGTTGTGTTTTACTGTGACAGTGTGCCTTCCTGTGTTGGCATCAGAGAGTCATTCCATCGTCTCCTTGGTCTTTGGCAGAAATTTCTTTTTGTTTAAGTTCCTGTCTCTTTTGCTCTCGTTCACACACAGACACACACACACACACACACACACACACACACACACACAAAGAGCTGGGGAGGGAGAAGAGGAGGGGGAGAGAAAGAGGGAGATACACACAGAGATTCAGACAGTCAGACACACATATATACAGAGAGACAATCTCTTGAGTGTAGCTTCTGCGTGGCTTGCACATTTACCATTTAGAAGGTGTTCATCCAGCCCCCCTCCTCCCCCCCAAGCCCCATACCTTCCTTGGGTCCTTCTGAGGATTCTACAGGAGAAGTGGAATTAAAGAAGCTCTCCTGCCTCTCCACAGCAGCCTTCCTTTCCTACCTCCTTTCTTTCCACACCCTCCCTTCTTCAACACAACCTTACTGATGCCCTTCCCCAGTCAGAGTCCCTGATCCCTAAACCTTCTCACTCAGATTCCCTGCTGGTGCCTGCTTGACCAGGCTTACTCTCTGGAAGCATCTACCCTGGACCACATGAGGCTGTCTGCCTTCCTCTACCCTGCAGTGGGAATGCAGGGTCTCCTTTGAGCTCAGCTATCAGTGGCAGCATTTGTTCTTTCTGGGTTTAGGAGAACTGGTTAAGAACATGGGCAGGTGGCCTGATGACTTGGTCACTGTCACAAAGGAGTCCAGAACCTAAATGCAGGATCCAAACTAGTTAACAGTCTTACAGACTGCCATTCTCAGAGAGAGCTCAGTGGGGGAGGAAGGCTGAAAGAATGCACTGGACTGGAGACAACCTTGAACTTGAGATTAGAAAAGGTTCCAGTAGCAGAGGGGGTAAGCTGTCTGAGGAAGAGAAAGCAGAGCTCACCAAGCCCATGTAGAGCAGCCCCACCAGTCTGGAAAGTGCACTGAGAGTTAGCCAGCTGAGACAGGAAAGGGAGCCGAGACACACTGTGAGAGGGTCTTAGAGTACTGAACTAGAAGGAACCAGCAAAGGCTCTCCAGACCTCCCTGGGCTTGGGGCTGCCCCTTCAGTCACTCACACAAAGCCTTAACCCAGTGCCTCAGGCCCTATGTTCATTTGCAAATCTGTAATTAAAGTGTGAAGGACTCACACGGGAGTAGGGCAGGCTGTCACTCAATGACTGGTGTCTCCACAGATAAGGAGAAAGGGAGACCAAGAGATGGTAGAGACAGACTGGGAGTGTCACAGCTGAGAGACAAGACTTACAGCGTCCAGCAGAAACTGCCAGAAAGGCTCCTGTGGGGTGCAGGGCACACAGTACAGCCCTTAATATTTCTATATCTTGGACTTGGGGCCTCTAGAGCCCCAAGATAATCCATTTGTGCTATGCAAACAATGGCTGGTGTGTGGTGCTTTGCTGAAGCAGCTGCAGGGTAACAGTACTAGGTCCTCCCACACCCTAGCCTGAGTCCCTGCTAACCCCTACACACAACCTGTTCCTCTGTGCTCTCTGGGCCCCTCTGTGTTCTCATGATTCTGTCAAAGCCTTCGAGACCAGACAGCATCCCTCCCATGACAGGCCCTTTTGTAGATTTAGATTCTACAATATACTTGTCTTCTCTGGGCACAGATGTGAGACTCAAAAGATATTAGACTGACTTCCAATAATATCCTACAGGCCTCCATGTCACACCAAGTTGAGGAGCTATGAAGGCATGTAGATTAGATCATAGTCAATAAATTCACTGTGTCAGTTGATTTGTGTATTTCAAAGCTCATAGTATGAATATGGTTTGGTTTTGATCCCCGAGAGTTTCCCACGCTGGAAACTTGGTTCCTAGTGTGATGGTATGATATGGTAGAATCATTAAGACCTGGATCCTCAGGGGAACTAATTAGGTCACCGGGGAGCCATCCTTGGAAGGAATTAATGTTAAGTTTTTAGAATGTACTATTTCTCAAGAAAAAATACGATGGTCAAGAAGACCACCATGTGTTGACCTGCTCTTTATATACAGTCAGTTTCCCTTCCCACTTCTCTACAACACAGTGGCATAATTACAGGGACTTTTGCCAGGGGCTAAATGATTTTGGACATTGAGCCTCTGGTGAATATATGAGTTAAATGCACCTTTAAAAAAATAGTACAGCCTCAGGTATTTTTGTTACAGCAACAGAAAACTAACTAATACAGAGACTTTGAAGAAGTTGGCTTTGGTGGTGACAGTAGCTTTGAGGGCTAGCACAATATATTTCTTAATAGCCATCCACTGATTCCGTGAGCATAAAATTAAATAACATAGGTCATGCTTTGAGCTTAAATCCCAGCCACTCGGAAGACAGACAAGCATGTGCAAGCTGCACGCCATCTCTGAATCTATTTTCACACAAGTAAGTAAAGTTTTGTTGTTCCAGGTGTTAAGTGTCCACAAGGGATCAGATGCTAGTGATGAGTTTTTCAAAGAGACTAAAGGAAGGGCAGTTTCACTCTCCTTTTTTGTTGTAGCCAGTGAAGTTGAAATAGAAAGACTTCACACCCTATTAATTCCCACAGTGAATAGTATTCCCTGGATCCACCATAAGCACAGATGTTTACACATCATGAACGTTGTTGTCTGAGAGTTTCAAATGAGTCCCTAGCACCATGAACAGTGGGTGACCATGTCTCTCTCCCATATACTAGACAGTGATTGTCAGCTGCTGGAGAAGAGTCGCTGGAGTCCCGCCCAGAGGTAATTCTGTACTGCTTTCCATGCTCGCACTCATCAACATTTAGTGTGAGCAAGATGCATGTGACAGAAAGAGAAGTCTGAAACCCAGGTCAGACCTAGTGTATTAGTCAGGGTTCTCTAGAGTCACAGAATTTATGGAATGTCTCTCTATATGGAGGGAATTTGTTGTGATGACTTACAGTCTGAAGTCCAACTAACCCAACAATGGTCAGCTGTGAATGGAAAGTCCAAGAATCTAGTAGTTGCTCAGTCCACAAGACTAGTTGTTTCAGCTGGTCTTCTGTAGAAGGAGATTCCAACAGACGTGCTAGCAAGTAAGTGCAAGCAGGTAAAGAAGAGAGAATCTTCATTTGTCCAATGTCTTTATGTAGGTCTCCAGCAGAAGGTGTGGCCCAGATTAAAGGTATGTATCACCATGCCTGGATCTGGAACTTGTTTTGTCCCAGGCTGACTTTGAACTCAGAGATCTCCTTGCCTCAGTCTCTCTGCTGGGATTAAAGGCCTTCACTACTTTGCCTGGGCCTAAGCTTTTTATGGCCACTATGCCTCAAAATTTCCATGTCCCTGGAGACCACATAGAAGCATCTCTCAACATCATTGTCGTGGGACCTCAATACACAGAGAAAGACATTAATACCAGGTATCCCAACTCCCTGCAAGAAGCCTGCTTCTCTAGGTCCCATCCCACGCTTTGCCCTGCCCTGGCAAGGCCAGTCCTATATGGCTGGTATATCACCATACCCTACCAGGCCTGAGCTGGGGAACACTTTCTTGTTATAGAGAAATCTTTTCAGGTCTGCAGAGGAGACTGTTCTGGGCATAGAGAAAGCTTGTGGCATCTTCTGGGCCTTGGGGATGAAGATCTGATGGTTCAAGAATGCATGCAGCCATGAAGAGAGAGAAAGTTCCTTGAGTCTTGCTGCTGGCAAGGTCAGTTCATGCAAACCCGTTGAACAGTGCATTTTCTCCCTGCTGACTTTATTATCTCTATTTTTTGAAGAGTTGGCATTTTAAACGATCCGAATGACATAGAATCTATCTTAATTATAACCTTTCCTCTCAGGGCAAAGAGTTGTCTATGAAAGAATTTTTTAAATTTCTTAATTAACCTGCAGTGACTTTACTTTGCTGAAACTCGTGCTCTGGAAACATTAGAATCTCCTCTCTCTCTCTCTCTCTCTCTCTCTCTCTCTCTCTCTCTCTCTCTCTCTCTCTCCTGCCCAGAGTAGTTTAAGAAACAAAACAACAAACCCAACATAATAAAGACTGAAGATATCAGAGGCCAGCAAGTCTGAGGAAGCAGTCAGCTCGCACATGCAGAATATGAAGTCACAGGTCTCAGAGATTAATGTTCACATTCTGCACACATCATTTTCAAGAGGGATGTTTGAGGATAAATTGCTCTTTTATTTTTTTAATCTGCCTCAGATCTAATTTTTGATGATGAGGTTTGTATCCAGCAGGCTCTAATTCATTAATATGTGGCTCTCTACTCTCCACTTCATCTTCCAAAGACAGCCCTTAATCCACCTACACAGAGATTGCATCTGGGTTCAATAGGAAGAGAGCAGAGGTGCAACCGGGAAAGAAACATGTCCCGACCCAGCTTCCTTTTAGATTTCAGTCTCTTCCAACTGAGGATGACTTCCTTGGAAAATAATGCCTTCAGGCTCCCCACCAACTCAGCTTCTCCTCAGACCTAGAAATGACCCAGCAAACATCTTCACGTGGCCGTAGATTTATAGTGTATAAAACGAACAAAATTAACATAACTTAACTGCAAGAAAAAAAAAGAGAGAATCTCACCTTCCCATTTTTAGCTTGCCGTTTTCAGATTCTTCTTTCTGTTCTGATGCCACAGAACAAGGGAAAGCCATATGACTTTTGGGCATCAGGTTGAGATGACGTTGGCCTAATGTAATTTAGGAGAAGCAGTAACTATGGGGTGCTAATGGGGGAACCCCATGTTGGGCTGATCTTTAATGGTTGCTATCTCCTAGGAATGCTGTCACTTATTGGGTACTGCAGTTGCTAGGGCCATGTGTTGTATGATCATTTGGGCCTCCTATTCAAGGATGAGGTTGAGTTTCCTGGCCTCACCTCCTGCACCATAAACTATGTGATATATATTAAGCGTAGTGTTAAGTACCATACCACAAACTCTCCAGAACGATGTCATCAGCTGGGAGCCAGATGTACAGACACCAGAAACACATAGGGAACATTTCTCATCTAAACCACAAGTGACTTTTATGAATGAATGTCCCTAGTGGGTGTCCAGGAAGCATTTTTACAATTTTAAATATCTGAATGCACTAACTCACTGAACGCTCTTATGTCATGAGTATGCCCTTCTTCTGTGAGTAGAAAAATAAACAAACCGGGAACCTACACGACCAGTGTCACACCCAGGTACTCTGACTCAAATGCCCACTTCCAGGTGCCCTTGACGGTCCCTGGTCAAGACTCTGGTTGTGCTGAAGAGAAAATGCTGTGTCCTATGATCAAGCTGTGGGACTTGATGAGCAGAGACTACTCGGTTTAGAGGGGACTGACACCCATCCCTCAATGATTCCCTTTGTAAAGAGTGCTGGGGAAAGATATACTGAAGCTGCAGTTTGGAACGACTCATTGTTTTAAATGATCTGATGTTGGGAGCCCAGTTTACTCTTGGGCTGCAGAAATAGCCTAGGAGCTGATGTAGAAAAGTAGGTATCAAGTGCTTGCTTCTTTGACTCTCTGCTCAGGATGAGAGACTTCTCAAAAGCCATTTTAGATAATGTGAGACATATATTTCCATCACTGATGGTGAATGGCAAGGTAGTTTGTGTGTGTGTGTGTGTGTGTGTGTGTGTATGTGTTTCACCCTTGTTGACAGTATTTCTTTTATTACAAACAATAGTGATCTGTTATGTGTGTATGTATGTATGTGTGTGTTATGTATGTATATATGTATGCATGCATGTACATATGGATGTGAAGTATGCATAAGCATATGTTTGCATGTATAATGGCTATGCTTTTAACTTGAGAGATTCACCTATGAGACTAAAAAATGAAACTCAAATGTGGCAAGCTGTCTATTGTAAAGGCCCCTTAGGGTTCCCATCACTTGTAAGCCTGGACCTAGAGGAAGGCAGCTCTGTAAAAAACATCAGGAAGTAGCTTTGAAATATGTAGGCAGCAGCTGACATGTACAACATGCTGTAGAATGGCCCTGGGGTGTTCCAGTTTGAGTAATCAGAGGCCGTGAGGGGAAGTGGTGAGAAGAAATCTATGGGTACCCAGGCATCTTCCTGCAGGCATGGACAGCCACTGGCACCTACTTCTTTTTCTTAGGGGAAAGTACTTATTCGTTTAAATAAGGTGAACTTTAATCGTTGCTGAAACAATACTGCAAATTATAGATAGGCAGAAATAAGCAAATATAGTTGAGTGTGTATTGGTAGACCAGTTGGCTGGTAAGTACTAGGCCCTGAGTTTTTATGCCCTGCCTATCCCTTCAGAGAGAAAGAGAGAGAGGGAGAGACAGAGAGACAGAGAGATAGTGACAGAGACAGAGGCACAGAGACATACAAACAGACAGATATAGAGACAAAGAGAGACAGAGAGACACACACAGAGAATATGATTTTCTGTGTATCCTTTTTAGACATAAACATTTTCATGTCATTCTGTGTTGTGTAGGACTTCCTTCCAAGGTCAAAGCCTTCCTTCTTGGAGGGAAACTTCTAAAAGCACAGGATGTGAAAGAGGAGAAACAACAGGGTATTTTAAGACAGTATCTTTTTAAGGAGGTGATCAAGGCAGGAAGTGAACAAAACCAGCTTCAGGAAGTCACTGAAACTGAGAAGATTCACTAACCCCTCTCTTCCCAAGAACATATGAACAGTAAGGTCTGGGGAGAGTCACTGTTAGACAAGCTGGGCTGCTTAGTAGTGGCTCAGATTCAACTACCTGCAAGAGGCTAAGACCAACTGTCCAATTACAAAGGACAGTTCAACCCATTGAGCTTCTGCAGTAGGTTCCAGGTGCCTAGCTTGTATGAGCTGTCACCCATGCTGAAGTGGGCTTGGTGACGCAGCTATCTTTGTATCAGTTCTGCTCCTATAAGTGACATCTCACTCATATTCCTCTAAGTGACCTCAATAAAAATCACAGGTTCATCAAGATGGACTCTGTGCTACCCTCACTTTGGTCTGTCATCAGTTCCCTAGCTGAGGTGAGTAGATGTTTGTTTACATCTCTCCAGAAATAGTGTTACACAATATTCTGCAACCTGCCTCTTTCACTAAGTAGTCTCACCTCCCTGGGTAAACTTTCACCTTACCTACCACCATCAGCTTAGAATTCTCCAGAAAATTCCTAAGTTTCCTTTGCTACAGACAGTTAACTCCAGCCAGGGTCTAATCTGATGTCATAAGCAACTTCTTGAAATGTCCCTAAGAACTTTTAATATAGAATTTTGAGCCTTGCCTGAGGCCTTACAGAACATGCATCCTGAGTGTGACTGGAGTTGCCCCATGGGAGTGAATGACATTGTTTTTCCACTTTGACATTTGTGGCAACTGAAGATTATTAGATCTAAAGGAGACGTCTGGGTTGGAATCCACTGTTCTCTCATGTGAACAGGGCTTGGCTTTCCCGTTCACATCCAGAGACAAAGCTCGCATGGCCCACACCTGCAGAACAGAATGGCTTCTGGATAAAAGTCTGTTTCCTCTTTCAAATATTCTCATGTTTTTGTTTCATTTGTTTATTGTTATTATTGGCTATTTTTCTGGCATTTAGTCAGAGGTTTCCCAGACAGGGCACACCCCAAACCAGGAAAGTCTCAAGTCACTTGCACACTAGAGAACAAAATAAAAGTGGAAAGCTTTCTTGTGTGGAGAAGCGCTTAGGGAAATGGGAACCTTCAAGTTTACCAACAGACCATCTATTATGGAGACCAACAGACAGAGAGGCTCCTGGACAAAACTAGGGACTTTGAAACACATGACTAACAGAATCTATCAAAAATAAGCAGCCAAGAGCTGCGCTGGGGTGAATGGGCATGAGATAGAGACAGGAAGTTGTCAATGTGAAAAGGCCCATTCCTGAATGTCATGTCCTGTTGCTGCCTCCAGACTTGGGTGTGCTGCAGAGACCTGGGGAGCGGTGAAGGAACAAAGAGCCACCCTGCCAGATGCCAATGTCAGATATCAGCTTCACAAATACTGAGCAACCCCCAAAGTATCCCAGCCTCTGATTCTGAGTCCTGTGTTGGCCCTTCTCTCTGTCCCCTGCTATGCTCAGCACACATACATATGTTCCCCTCGTGTGTCCACATCTGTTGCTCCTTTGATACTTTCTGCTCCCCCTTCCCCCTGTTCCTCCTCTCCATTTTCTTCTCCCCTGCCTCTCCTTTCCAGACTTGGTCTGTAGCCTAGGTTGGCCTAGAACTCATAATTTTCCAACCTTAGCCTCCTCACAGTATCAGCATGACTGGTTTGCAGCACCTGCAAAATTTACTTTTATGATTAAACCATAACCAAGTGGTGCTGCTCATCACACAGTATGCCCATCACCAAGACTTGCTTATTCCCAAGGCAGCCAAGCATGGGGACAGAGAGCAGGGCAGGAAGAGTATTTGGGGGATGAAGAAGGAAGGGGAGTCAAGATGGAGGGATGTGTGAGTGGAGGCAAGGAGAGGTGAGTGTGTGGTCATCATGCAGCTACAAGAGAACTTCGCAGCTGTCCATGGGCACATTCAGAAAACAGTCGAAAATGTTGGGATTGCCTCAAGTGATTCAAGTCTATGACATCATGGATTTGAGCTGCACTATTGTGGCCTCCAGATTTCTGAACACCAATGTATAGAAATCATTACCATCGTGACCCCTGTGTTACAGACGTGATTATCTACAGCAAAGCTCAGGAAAGGCTAATAGCAAACTTCTTAGTGCATCCAGCTTTAAAATTGGTGATTTGAAAAGCAGCTGAAAGCTAGTGGCATGGGGTAAATCCAGAGGACTTATTAATATTCTATTCTCTGTTTAAATCAGCACAGTTCATCTCTACACTAGATTAGGAAGTCATAGAACTACATCCAAGGCGTTGCTCAACCAGTTCGTTCTGTACTTAAAGGATTGTCTCTTGCAGAGGAAAGAACAATGGACTGAAAAGAGTAGGTGAAAGAGGAGATATAACTGGGTGCAGAGGGGTCATGGAGGGGTCAGGAGGGGTCATGGAGGGGTCATGAAGAGCTCATGTAGGGGTCATGAAGAGGTCATGAAGGGGTAATAGAGGGGTCATGGAGGAGTCATGCCAAATGCATGCTACCCCAAAAGAAAACATTTCGAAACTGTGTATATGGTCACCGGCAGGAATGCTTTGCAAGTATCTGTTTACTCAGTCCCCCAGTGAGGTAGATGCTCTCACCTCTTTCTGCATTTATATACGCACAGGGAATCTAAAACACAAGGAATGTAAATAAGTTCACATTGCTAAGTAAGAGGGAAGGGTTGTGCGGAGAATTGAAGGGGTTGCCAAAATGTAGACATCAAGATGAATTATAGTTAAAAGAAATCATGAAAACTTATCTGGAAGAACAGATTGATGCTCTTTATCCTATTCAGATTATTGGAAGGAGGTTCAGAATTTAAGAGTAAGGAGCCATCTCAAGTGTCATGCCAAATACCACTGGATTCATGTTAGTTCTAAGACTTACAGTGGTAGTCATTATAATTAGGAAAAAGTTTAAAGACACTTGCAGTGTATTTGGCATAATTCTAACACCTCTCTGGATGTTTTAACTTTGCATAGTGAGCTTATGAATTTCAGGAATGCTGCTCTGCTGAGTGTTGATGTGGTAGATACTGCTGATAAAATTACTCAGGACCTGAGGTCAGTAAATATTTCTATTTCGGTCAAGCTTTAAGAATGGCATATATAGCTTGATCATGCTAGCCCTTTTTGTCCTGGGAATACTTTTATTCCTGCCCATCATGTTAAAGCTTATCTTTAACAACATCAACATGTTGGCAGCCAAAGTACATGGCTTGAACATGAAAATGGACCCCAGACAGAGTGAATAAATTAACAGGCTGGCAAGCCAAGGACAGGTAAGATTCTGCACAGAGCCTTACCAACCTAAAACAGAAGTGCATTGTTTTGGATAGTGCATATTCCATGATGGATAAAGAAGGCATTCTTGTCAGAATGACCTAAGACAGACTCAGTCTTGTTAATGAAATAAAAAAGGGGGAGAGGTGGAGAGCCTTTGGGGCTGCTTGGCAAGAATCTGACATGGGCCAGGGGCAAGGAAATGGGCTTCTTGGTAGAAATTTGGCATTGTCCAAGGACAAGGAAGTAGGCTTCAGGTAGGAATCTGATATTAGGCTAGAACAAAGAAGTAATTTCAGGCAGGAATCTAAATCTTAGGCTAGAACAAACTTCAGGAAGAAATCTAAATTTTAGGCTAGAACAAGGAAGTAGGCTTCAGACATGAAAATGACTTTGGGCTAGGACAGGGAAGTTGGCTCAGATACTTTGGTCATCCTGATAAGCCCATAGAAACAGTGATCACAGGAGTGTTCATGTAATTGTGTTTATTGTCTTGCTTGTTCTTTAACTATCTGTGTTTATTGTCTTGCTTGTTCCTTGACTATTTGCATCTATTGTATTGCTAGACCCTCAACCTAGAGCTGACCTTAATACATGCATGTAATTAAAATGGTTTTAAAGCAAAAAGGAGGAGGGGGGATGGAATATGGGGTTCTAGGGAGGGGAAATGGGGAAAAGAGATGGCATCTGAAATGTAAATATATAAAATATCCAATAAAAAAAAGGAAAAAAGGAAAAAGAAAAGAAAATTCACCAAGAAATAACTACCAAAAATTAAAACTAAAGCTGGGATTTGACCTTGCATTTATGAAGCCTACCTGATATGGTTTTCTGAAATCGCATTAAAGTATTATCTCCCTTGGTCAGGGCACAGAGGCACACACCTGTAATCTCAGCTACCTGGCAGTTGAGGCAGGAGAGTCACAATTTTGAGACAAGCCTGGGCTATACAGTAACATGTTCTCAAAATAAAAATGTTAAATAGAGTGGGAGGTGTGGTGGCCTAGGATGCAGTGAGGTCATAGGTTAGGTTCCCAGCACTGCCAAGAAAAAAAATTTGCCTTGAGTATGAAGATTTTTGAGTGTCTCATGCATCTTGTGTTAGATGGAGTGCCTTGTCTACCTCACATAATATTGGCCCAAAATGGTAGGACTAAACTGTGAGTATGGATATCATGGTCCACTAGGTCAAGTGATCCCCATGCTTTGTAGGAGAGGGTTCCTATTGTGTCTGCAGGCTTTGAGAGTAAAGCAGGCACAAATCTGTTGGTTCTGGGTATTATGAAGACATGTGTCCACACAGAAAATACTCTCTTGATTTCAGAGTATGGAGTCAAATACTCATCTTTGAGCCACACTGCTGGATCCACACATCTCATAAATGCACAGACCAGGACTTGACCCAAGGATATTTTAAAAGTCAGGCTCTTCCCATGGTCCTTTAGGGTGTCTGAAGTGTTTCATAGCTAATGTAGTTGATAGAATTAGGCATGTATAAGAACTCTGTCAGGCAGCCATTAGGCAAGAATTGCCTCTTTCCATGTACAGACAAATTACTGTGCAGAAAAGGACACACTTGCAGAATAGTCGACTGATTATATCTGCCAAGACAGAGTAATCAGCCCGTAATAATTCTGCATCACTAGGTCTGTCAGATGATCCTGGGCCAGAAGGCTGAAGATCAGATGCTCATTGGAGTAGTATAGGGACTGTCCAGATGTTCAGTATAGGGACTATACTATTCTGTAGTATAGGGACTGTCCAGGTGTTCAGTGGTCTCTATAAATTGGCTAAGTTTTAGAAGCTATGCGTTGTGCTTCCCATAATTTCAGTTAACTCAGTCATTCTGGATTTCTGACGGGGTTAAAAACTTATAGTCTCATAGCCAATCCTTGCTATTTACTTTGAGAGAAAAGATTTGAGAGGATGGTTTTCAGCTGACATTCATTCTAAAGCCAAGAAAAAAAGCCAGGTTCAGAACTAAGTCTTTTATTTAGGAGAGATGACAGAGGTTCTGCTTAGTCAACAAAATGATGGACTGGGTATTAGGTCTATCTTGCACCTTACTGACATAAATTGGTATAGTGATGCTGTAACTGTATTTTGAGAAAAAAAGTTTTATTTTAACAGGAAGGGTGATATGTAAGGGGAGCTAAGGTGGGAGGAGTACGGAGAGGAAGAGGAGGAGTGAGGAGAAGAGGAGGAGTAAGGAGAGGAGGAGCTAGGTGATGAGAGAAAGAGAGAGGGGGCCAGACATGGAGGCAGATGTTCACATGTCTCTGCCAGTCAAAGATAGTTGATATATCTAGGTTGGGTATTGGGTTACACTTCTGATTGATATTGAGCATTACCAAACTTATAAAGCCTTTGGTTAACATTTTAAAAATTGTATAAAAGCAAAAGGGAGAAAGGGGCATGGAATAGGGGTTTTTAGGGAGGGGAAATGGGGAAAGGGGATGGCATCTGAAATGTAAACAAAATATCCAATAAAAAATAAATAAAAAAAGAACTCTGTCAGGGTTTCAGTTTGAAAAAACAAGTCACAAGGAAGGTATGTGTATAGGCACAGACAAAACAGTAAGATAAGATGCCAGAGAAATTAAAATAAAGTAGGAGAGTTCTGTGAGAAAGAAGTTATGATGATGTTGGGAAAGGAAAGCCCCCGAACAAATGCTTCAACCAGCAGAGTTCTTCAAAAATACGTATTTTAATTGAATTTTAATTTCATTTAATAAGACGAGCAAAATTATTTTATTTTTATCATTAATTTTATTTTTGTGTATATGTGTGCCTGCATGAGTTTATGTGCACCACACATGGGTACAGACACACATGGATCTAGATGAGGACACTGGGTACCCTGGACCTGGAGTTACAGTCGGTGAGTTACTAGATGTTCATGCCAGAAATGAAGTTCTGAGCCTCTGTGACAGCAGTAAGTGCCCCTAACCATTGAGTCATCTGTCTAGTACCCAAACCATGCAGCTGGTACCTGGTTCCCATACCGACCTATAGGATACAGGAAAGATACAGAGTGGAGATACAGAGATACAGAAGAGCACCAAGGCTGGACACACAGTGGCTTGAATGCTTAAGAGCATGTGGTCACCACCTGTCTTGGGTATCTCTACTCCATGTCTGTTGAACTTCTAATTCTAGCACAAGTATATCATTTGGGAAGAAGCTTAGGGTTAGAAATTTGTGTTCACTGAGGCTCAGGCAGAGTATCAGGCCAAAGAAGAGGGGGTAAATTCCAAGGTAGAAAGCAACAAAAATTTAGTCATGCTAAAGACATCTCTGCCAGTCCTGATTGTCCTCAGACTTTAAAGCTTTGCTGTCCTTCGGAGAAACCTCAGGTAGGCACAATGCCTCTCCTTCTTCTATCCACCTTCTGCTACAGTGCTCATGTGCACGTCTCCACAAAAGTCAAGTTTTGTAGAGGGCTTATAGCAGATTTTATTACACATTTTGCCTTTGTTAAGAGTTTTACTGCTGTGAACAGATACCATGACCAAGACAACCCTTATAAGGACAACATTTAATTGGGACTGGCTTACAGGTTTGGAAGTTCAGTCCATTATCATCAAGGTGGGAACATGGCAGCATAGAGGCAGACGTGAGGCTAAAGAGAGTTCTGCCTCTTGTTCTGAAGGCAGCTAGGAGAAAAATGTTTCTCATGTGGTTAGGGAAAGGGTCTCATTTCTCCCCCATTATAACACACTTCCTCCAACAAGGCCATACCTCCTAATAGTGTCACTCCCTGGGCTGAGCATATGCAAACTGTAACAGAAACACTGGCCTAGAAACTTATAAGTACTGATGATTCTAACTAACAATGGCTTCACTCACTTTCTACATTTGATGGTGTACGAACAATACTTATTTAACTGACATCATGCTCGGAAATTTTGAGTTTGGACCTTTTCCTCAGCTGGCACTGTGAATCCTGAGGATAGGCTGCAGGACATAGTCTGTGTTCCCACGGTGGTATATGTGTTGTTGGGCTAGCTCGGGTGGTTGGGTACATGTGTAGATGCACTTACATTTGTTGTTTTAAACCTGGGGTGGGATTTCAGGATGTGATCCTACGGGAAAGTGAGAAGCATTTGTGACCTGTTCATTCTACAGTGTTCCGGAAAAGATCCATTAGCTTTCCAATCAAAACTATCAAAGACATACACCCTAATACTATCTCAAAATCCTTGCCTTGCTATGCCCAACCTTTCTGACTCACAACACTGTTATCTTTGTCCAGCCCTAATCAATGCCCATTCAATGGAAAAGACCCACCCTAAGCAAGGTCACCAAACCTTATCAAGGACCTGGCTTTCTCCCTTCACAGCGAGAGCAAAGGTAGCCTTGTGTGCTTATCAATGACTCCAAGGATCAAGCATTTCATTACTCGGAAAAGACAAAATGACAATGGGGACATTCCTCTAGAGATACGGTGATCACGTCATGCTCCAGAAGTGACTCTTCCTGCGTGGTACTGAGGTACCTTTGACACATATCGAGAGAAATGATGGTCAGGTACGTGTAACTCCAGGCTTTACATTTGTCATCCAGTTCTGACATCTTTGTTCCCGGCTGCCACCCCCATCCCAGTAGAAGAGAAAGTTATATTTGTCACGAATGTTCTTTCAGCTTCTCTCGGCCAATAGGTGAACTCTCCTGTCTTCGGCATCTCACACTTACAGTGCCCTTTTGTTCCAAGATGGCACCTTGGCAAGGAGAAATTGTGAGCTTTCATACAAATACAGTCTAGGACTGCTCAGCTGTGAGCCCAGGACCTCTCTGCTGCTCTGTGGGTCACAATAGTGACCGTGCACCCGGCTCTACTCACCCTGATGTCATTGTCTACTAGTGACTGGACCTCACAGTTCACTGGCCTGACACCTCCCTGCTGGCTGTTTTCTCTTGCTATCATAGTATCAGTGTGACCCCCCTCCCCCAGTTTACCATTCACTTATACCAGGGCTCTACTGCCCTATGGAGTTCAAATGGTTCCCCTACAGAAGCCTCTGTCCTCTTTGCAGTGCCCTCTGGAACATATGTGAACGTCATCATCCCCCAGAGGCCCACACCAGTGTAGCCTTTGTGGAGCTGGAGGAGAACACTGTCTTCTGTGACCCACCGTCCTAACGACTGCACCAACAGGACTCCTGAAGAGGATTAAGGACCCTGAGGGACCTTCTGCAGTATCACATAGACAAAGAGATCTGTGGCTCTTAGTGTCTCTTCAACCTGTCAGCATGGTGAATTTTCTCTTAGCCCAGAGAGGCAAGGCAGCCTGGGTCAGTTTACCTGAATGGCCATGACAACGGGTTGATGGATTGATTTCCTTGCCATTTTGGAGGCTGGAAGTTGAGATCAGGTACCAGTAATGTTGGTTCCTTCTAAGTCCTCTCTCCAAGGCTTATACATGGCCCTTCATACCCTAATGGCCGCCTCCTCCCTGACCCTTCACAGCTTCTTCTCTTGGTGTGTTTCTGAGTCTGAATTTCTGTTTTTCCAAGGGCACAAGTCATACTGGGTGACAGTCCACATAAGAAGTTTATTCTCCCCCAGCCACCTTCTTAAAGGTCCTATCTCCATGAAAGGCCACACTCTGAGGTTCTGGCAGGTAGAGTTTTGGCATATGAACTCTGGGTGTCCAGCCCATAGTACATCCTTCTCTGCTGTTTTCCAAATGCTCAGTCCTATTTTCGCACGAGAATCACCAGCTCTGGTCACGTGCTTTCCTTCCTATGTGGCCCACCTCCTCTGTTCCCCAAATGGCAAATGGCTGCCATGGAGCTTTGCTTATAGGAGAAGGAATTGAGAGTCCATTGGTTTAACATTCCCGATTTGTTCTGTTTGTCATTTGGAATAGAGTCTCACTAGGAAGCCACAGATGGCCTGAAACTTGCTATATAGACCAGGCCGGCTTGCAACTGTCAGAGATCTGACTGCCTCTGTCTCCTGAGTCCTGGGACTAAAAGCATGTACCACCATGCTCCACTCAGCTTAGTATTTTCTAAATCTCTTCTTGGACTTTGTGCAAAATTCAAATGACGGCCAAGGATAGGCCTGGCAAGTGGAGTTGAGGGACAGTGGTTGGTAAGGATTGAACTTGTGCCTGCGAGTAGATATACTTCAAGAAAAGCGTACATTATAGGCTCATGTGACTCCAGGATGTGTGAGGATCGAGTCCTTTTCTATACTGTGGGAAAGAAGGGCTTGCACCTGCTGAGGGAGTCAGCTCTCTATGCTCTGTCACCATTTGGACCCCAGTAAAGAGATCCTAAGGGGCAGAGGTTCAGCTCCCCTCAGAGAAATCACCAGGGTTCTCAGAGAATCTTCTAGAATTAAAGACCTCCAACTGTCAAGACATTTGGCTCCATAGTCCAAGTGGGTATTCAGATCTCAGGGTTACTGTGAGTGTCTGAGCCCCAAGGCTGCTGAGGATTTGGAATGACCAGGTTCTATGAATCAGATTGAAAAGAAAAGCCAGAAAAAGGAGGTTGGGGGGGAGCAGACAGGGTTGATTGACATTTTCATGACTGCTTATTCTTCAATAAGCAATTTTGGGGCCATTCATCATGTAACTGCTAACTGACTCTTCCTTTTTATCTTTAATGAAATGTGTTTCTGCTGTGGAATTTTCTATAATTTGACTTTTTCTGTCTGAGTAGCTGTTAGTATTTGATGGTAGGCCTCAAGGCAGCAGAACATTCCTCCTCAGAAGTTTTCGGGGTATCTGATGAAGTTTATCAGTTTCTTTTTATTAGCTTCTTTCTTGCCTCTCCAAATGATTAGAGAGTTCTTTCATAATTATGTCAAGCCTGAAGTGATAATGAGCTACTTCCTAATGAGAAAGCCATTTCGGGGAGGGGGTGGAGGTCACCGCTGGTTTGCAAGTCCCAGAGGACCATTAGCTCCCCCTAGTGGCAAAACATAGCACTCACTGATCAGCAGGGCTCACTCAGGAGTCCCCAGGAAGCCGGCACAGAATCAGCTTTCGTCCTCAATTATCCCAGAATTTTACAAGCAGAACTTGAAATGTGACAATTATAATCACGAAGAACTTAATACACCACTTATTTCTGCATATGACTTTATACTATCCCACCTGCTACTTGCTCTTAAATTTGAAAAAAAAATCCCTCATGGATTAAAAGGAGGTTAGTTATCTCTGAGAAATCACATATCTTAATTTGTTAAAAGACAGGCACCTGGGATTATTAAAACAGTGTCAAGCGCTGACGCAGCTGTGGTAGCTACTCTTACTGGACTTTCATGCGGAGCTGGTAAATACTGCTTGTTGAGTGACTACATTTGCCGGTACAGTAAATGTTGAGACAGGAACATGGCCTAACATTTCCCTTTTGAAGCTTTCTCGGTGTCTGAACACGCCAAGAACAGCTTTGTACCACTCCCCACTGTCCTTCCTTGCACTTCGCTCATCGAGGTGGGAAATTAGTTTCCAAATTTCCAAGTTAGTGTAAGAGAAAAATAGGCTCTTAAAGCCTGTAAATTGAACTGAAGACATTCTAAGACCAGAATTTTACAGGACCACAAGTGGTATAATGACACCAGTAAGTATTATATTATGTACCGCAAAGGACTTGACAACAAAGAAACCACGCCTCCAGACCATGGTGTAGTTGAAAGCTCACAGGTTAGCGTTGAGTCATTCATGATCTGACTGCGTTCAGTGGATGCATATGCAAAAGCTGGTACGAAAGAAAGCAAGAAAGCAAGAAAGCAAGAAAGCAAGAAAGAGAAAAGGGAAGGGAAGGGAAGGGAAGGGAAGGGAAGGGAAGGGAAGGGAAGGGAAGGGAAGGGAAGGGAAGGGAAGGGAAGGGAAGGGAAGGAAAGGGAAGGAAAGGAAAGGAAAGAAAAGAAAGAGTGTGGGCCATAGGCAGTTGCTGGATACTTAGTATTAACCCAGAATGCTTTGCGTCCTGTACCATAACCAATGAGAAGTGCAAGCTTGGCGCTAGTGGGGGGTTGGGGGCGGGGGGAAGCAAAGTTGTTTGGATTTGTAAACAGAAATTGAAATCCAGTAAGCTAGGGTTACTACAGAGGTGGACCCAGAGATCTAGGAAGGCACATTTTAAGACTGTTTCACTGATAGACTCTAGTGGGTCCAAAATAGTGCATCTTAGCTGTGTACTTTGTGGGACAGTGTCCTCATTTACAGCTCATGCTCCCTCCAGTAATGGTGATTTGGGGATATATGTCCTAGGCAAGCCTCTCAAATACATACATCATGGCAAAAAACAAACAAACAAACAAACAAAAAAACTATGTTGGAAGCATGAAAATCTTACAGCATTCAGGACAATTATTATCTGTCATCTGACGTCTGTTCTATTGATCTTGGACAATTATTTTTCTTCTCTACATAGGCTTTAAAGACTTTGACTATCAGGGTAAAGAAAGGGAAGTCATTTTTTTCATAAAGTAGCATCTTTCAATCATTCTACATAAGCCTGAAGCCTGTGCTGAAATAATATGACACCTGCAAAGAACACTTTCAGTTCCCAGCACCGCTTGAGGCAATTTCCTCCAGCTTCAGGAAACTCGGGGCCATCTCCTGGCCATCGTACCCATGCGCACAAACGCACCTGACGCATAATTAAAGAACGAAAACAAAATCTTTAGCAAGCTGGAGACGAGGGGGCAACAAAGGAATTGTGACCCTCTGGGTATTAAATACACTGAGCACTTTGTTCCACTTAGATATGGTAAACATGATAGAATACAGAAAAACAATTATATTGTGCTGATAAACCTGCAAGGGCCAACACTGGCCCGAAGTGAAAATAGAATCTGTAGTAGGAAGCACACAGGAGGTAAGTTCAGGCTTGACTGTGCCCCATGGAGGCCTTGCTCACAGGAGAACCCCTGACAAGGATCAAGGTAGGTAACCTGCAGGAGCCAGTTCTTCCAGCGGCTGCTGGGAGTTATGAGGCTGCCTGCCTGCCTTCCTTAAAGGTTTGCAGTAGGGAACAGTCAGGATGTTTTCTTTGGAAGTTTCTATGTACTGGGTGGTCTCATGCAGGTTACACCTTGGAATCCTCCCATCTCTAAGCTTTTCCAAGCCATGTCTTGAGTTATTGAAGCCCAGAGTTGATGGAGCTCTGACCTAGCTGGTTAAAGTGACCAGCACTATGTCTAAAGCCATTGACCTTCAATGAAAGCCTCAAAAACTTCCCTCGGATGGGAGCTCAAAAAATATCAACACACTTAAAAATGGCAAAACACACAAGGAATCAATGTCCTACGATCAGATAAACATAATATACAATAAGTATTTACTAGGTTTAAGTGAATTACAGAGGTAGTTGAAATAGCAAAAAGATTTAAAAAATAAAGACATCAATAAACAAGATAGATGTAATAGCTGGTGTCTTAGTTAGGGTTTTACTGCTGTGAACAGACACCATGACCAAGGCAACTCTTTTAAGGACAACACTTAACTGGGCCTGGCTTACAGGCTCAGAGGTTCAGTCCATTATC
The DNA here is from genome assembly GCF_011762505.2 of Arvicanthis niloticus. Lineage (NCBI taxonomy): Eukaryota > Metazoa > Chordata > Mammalia > Rodentia > Muridae > Arvicanthis > Arvicanthis niloticus. The sequence goes on from NC_047678.1 coordinate 49,562,376, forward strand.
ATCAAGGCAAGAGAATGTCAGCATCCAGGCTGTTATGGTGCAGGAGGAGCTGAGAGTTCTACATTTTCATCTGAAGGCTGCTAGGAGAAGACTGACTTCTGGGCAGCTAGGAGGAGGGTCTCATTGCCCACCCCCACAGTGACACACATCCTCCAACAAGGCCACACCCCCAATAGTGACACTCCCTGGGCCAAGCACATTCAAACCACCACAGTGGGTATGTTAAAACAGTTGAAAGTTTTAGCAGCAGTTTTTATATAACTAAAAGAGAAACAGCAGAAGGGAAGTTAGAGTGGGGGGCAGAGAGATGGATTGTGGCTAGGAGCACTTGCTGCTTTTAGGGGGGGTGGCTTTGTGTGTTGTGTAATTAGATGCTGATTGCTGTGCCCAGAGATCTGATTGCAGTACAGACTTTGACATGGTCATGATTATTGGAGCATCTCCTGTATCAATGATGTGGAAAGATTGTTTTCCATTACCTCTGATTGGTTAATAAAGTGCTGATCAGCCAATAGCTGGACAGGAGAAGAGAATAGATCAGAACTTCCATCCCAGTCACAGGGTCCCAAAGACAGAGTGAGAGAGTCAGGAAAAAAAAAAAAAAAAACAGAGAGGGACCAGAAAATTTTGCTGTGAAGTTGAGATGAGGGAGCAGCCATAAGGACACACGTGTACCAGAGGGAGTCAGGGCAAGACCAGATAGAAATAACAGGGCATGTGGCTGGGCTGCAGGCCCCATAGTTGGGTTAGAATAGCTCCTTTAAACTAAAATAATAGTTTTATCTGGCATATACTATGTGTACAAATGCAAGAAGCACACTGTTACAATTTGGTGTACGTACGTAACGTGGAATGATTGAATCAAGATAATCAGCTCTCTGTCTCCTTAAACACTTACTGTTTTTACTGTTGGAAATCTTCTTATCTTCTAGATATTTGAGAATATAAAATTGTTGGCCACAAAGGTAAAAATAAAACACTAAAAAAAACCAAGCTGTTGCCGCCCTTCGATGCCCGACTGCACTGTAGTAAACTCAGCTCTTCTGGTTTGATGGTGCTGGTGTCCACCTCCGTGTGGCCAGAGACTTGCCACCTTCCCATTAAGTCCCCAGTAACCACTGTTCTACTGTCTTCTGCGAGGTCAGTGCTCTCAGCTTCTGGAGATGGGCAAGAACACATAGCACTGCTTTCTCTGTGCCAGGTTTACTAAGCTTCATGTCCTGCAGTGCCATTTGCATGGCCACACACGGAAGGTTTCAGCCTGACACACATTCCTGTGTGTGTGTGTGTGTGTGTGTATGCATGTACATGTGTGTCTGTCTGTCTGTCTTCAGAATGCTAAGCTAGCTCCTATCAGAGCCTTGCTCAAATGACTGCGATGAGTTTCTCCTTATAGCTCAGTGTTACAGTTGTTTTGGAGGAGCGCTTACATGGTCTTCTGCTCTCCAGGGCTATCCCTCCGTTGCTCTGAGATTTCTGCTGCCTTGGATGCTCTTCTCTCTGAATCAGCATGGCTAAGCCTTTTGTGCCTTTTGTGTCTGCTCTGGGGACTTTGTCTCTGAGACCCACACCATGGAACTGTTCAGATTCCTCCCAACTCCTGCATTCTGCATTAATCTTCTCTTTCCTTATTTTCCATAACACTTATTACTTTCTAGTGTGTAATTTAATTTACTTTTTATTATATCTATTGTTGATTCATTTTGCATGTAAAGGCACACAAAGATGAGAGTCACAAGAATAGTGATATCATTTAATCTTTTCCTGAGAATCTGTGGCAGTACCTAGAATAGAATTGGTTATTAACTCTCTCTCTCTCTCTCTCTCTCTCTCTCTCTCTCTCTCTCTCTCCTCCCTCCGTCCCTCTTCCCTTTCCTCCCTCCCTCCCTCCCCCCTCTCTCTTCCTTTCCCATCTGAGAGTGTTTGAGAGTCATATTTTTTCCACACTGGAGGTTGAACCTGGGGCCTAACAAACAGTAAGTAACTCCTCTAGCACCAACACAAAGACAATTCTAAATTTATCTCTGATTAAATTTGAAACGGGGTCTCACTACTTGACCAGGCTCTTCTTGAAATTGCTCTGCAGCTCAGAAATGTTTTGCAAGTGCCATCCTCCTGCCTCAGCTTCCCAAGCAGAGCAGTGGGGACTGTAGGCCTTCACCACCAGCCTCAACTTTAATGCTTGTCTTAGTTAGGTTTTTACTGCTGTGAACAGACACCATGACAAGGTTTAATTGGGGCTGGTTTATAGGTTCAGAGGTTCAGTCCATTATCCTCAAGGTGGGAGCATGGCAGCATCCAGACAGGCATGGTGCTGGAGGAGCTGAGCATTCTATATTTTCATCTGAAGGCTGCTAGCAGAATACTGCCTTCCAGGCAGCTAGGATGAGGGTTTTAAAGCTCACACCCACAGTGACACACCTACTTCAACAATGCCACACCTCCTAATAGGGCCACACCTCGGGCTAAGCATATACAAACCATCACAAAATGCTTAAACATGTTTAATGAATGAAAGCTGCCCTGCATCACTCCCAAGATGACTGAAAGAGAAATAGAATGAGTAAAACAGTCAAATGATCAAAGATGATAGGAAAGGAGAGAGCAGCAAACTAAAGCAAGGAGACAGATCTGCTCAGACAGATACAGGTGAGGGGAACAACTCCAACCAGATTGTAATGCAATCGAAGTCCTAGTGGCAAGACAAGGAGTTAAAGAGAATCATCATTGGAAGAAAACCAAAGCACCTAGAATGTGCAGATCCCAGAGGTGCCCAAAGACGTTGAGGGCAAAATAGCTAGAAAAAGATGAAGAAATTTTGACCAGAATAAGATGACCAGTTAATAAAAGAAAGAACAGGTGTCATGGCAAAGTATGCTGAGATGGTAAGGAAGAGGGCTTCTTCATGCAATCTGACATCTTTGAAATATATAATCACCATGAAAGTGAGTTTTAGTGAAGGGCACAAGCTGCAGTTGACTTTTTAGAATATCCTACTTTATCAGTGTATGACAGTGGCACGTATTGCTGGGTTAAGTGTGTTATACCAGCAACACTGACGGTCCACACTGGTGGCTCCGTCCCATAGAAATAGGTGACCAGAGCTCAGGGGCCACAAAAGATTTCTCCATGAGCCACCTGCCTGTGGAGACCTGTATGATGGCTCTGTGTCCCTGTACTCTCCCTTTGCTCTTTCCTCTCAGCCATTGTACCCCAAGTAATCCCATATTTATTCACAAAGAGCATTTCTTTCCTGGGGATTCTCAGAGTACGGGAGATCAAAGGCAGGGAACAAATTGCAACCCATGGCCACCAAGAACATCTGCCAAGAAACATAATGAGATTACTACACAAGAGTAGCGTTTAGGTTACAAGCATCCATCCTTTCATTTGCAAGCCTACCCTCCTGTGGAAGCCACACCGCTTCAGTAGCTCTCTGTATGCATACTCTTCTCTGCGCTTAACTGTGCTGCCGACTGCTCTCTGTCATTTTAGTTTCCTTCATTCCTGTTCTTTTGGCAATGCTGGGGATTGAACCCGGGGCTTTGTATGTGGCAGAAGAAACAATCAGCTTCACTTGTCAACTTGAGACAATCTAGACAAATCTCCTGGAAATCGAGTCTGGATAAGGGATTGTCTACCCTGGATTAGCTGGTGAGAATGTGTTTGGAGGAATTGTTAAACATGACAGTTTAGAAGAGAAAGACCAAATCCACAATTGTCTAATTGAAGTAAGTGTTATTTAATATTGGCCAGGAAGATGGACATGGGTCAGGTCCATACCCAGGATTCCCAGAGAATGGCACTGAATTAGGTCAGTCAGGTACCCATAAAAGCCAAAGCCTCCACGACTGAGGTACTTCCCACCTTTGTCTAATGGAAGCAAGCACATAACCTGATGAATATCTTGCCTTCGTTCCTCCCATCATATATCCTGTGCAGTTCGGGCAAGCGACCTTATGTACTGAAGTGAACACACGGGACTTCTTTGTTGTGGGAGATATTTTAAAACAATGGCACCCGATCTGTCTTTTGAATTGGGGTCGCCGCCATGTTCCCAATGAGGCAAGGCCTGTGGCCACGAGCAGCAGCAGCAGCAGCGTATTTTCATTGCTCAAACCACTCGCTCAGATGGCCAGAGACACCAGCCCTGCCACCCACGAGACACCAGAGTAGGAGGTGGCTCAGCCAATCTTCCACACTGTCTTCACAAAGCTGGGCTGTGCCCAGACCATCCCGCCATCTACGCTGGCCTGGTAGAAAATGAGACTCTAAAGCTTAATTATTATCCAAAGGCTTTATATGTTTGGTAATGTTCAATAACAAGATGCCCATACATTTGGAGGTGTAACCCAATTAGTTAACCTAAATTTAAGTTGTTACCCAGGACTGCTCTCCATACCTGCGTGGCTCTTCATCCTCCTACCTCTCTGCTCTCCCCCTCACCTCTCCCCTCCTCTTCCTTTCCTCTTCCTCTCCTTACTCCTCCCACCTTAGCTCCTCCTACACTTCTTATCTTACATGGACAACAGTCTTCAGCAATCCAGGAAGTTATCTGGGACAGGTGGGGCTTACACATTGTGTTAATCACATTAATTGACATATGAAGACCCAGTCCACTGTGGGGAGCACCATTCCCTAGGCCTCCTAAGACTGAAGAAATTGAGTCGATTACAAAGAAGCAAGCAAGTGAATGAGAATATGTTTGTATGTCTCTCTCCTCTTGACTATGGATGTGATGTGGTCAGCTATTTCAGGTTCCTGCCTTGACTTCCCCAAAGAAGTGGACTATAACCTAGAATAATCTCTACCTCCCTCATTCATCCTAATTTCTTTCTTTCACTATATATTCACACTCTTTCTCTCTCACTTTTGCTTCATAACTCTTTAGAAAATACTGGTTTTTGACTTCTGACCTCTGCAGCCTACCCTAAAACCTTTAACTCAGTTTAAAATTTTAAGTAAATGAAGAATGTTCAAATAGTCTTACCAAGTAGTGATTTTTAAAAAAAAAAAAATACTGAAAATATTCAAGTAAACCATACAAATAATTTTTATATATTGTTACATATTTTATTTGTATATTATTTTTATACAGGAGATATTGTATGTATTTTTAGATATTATTCTATATTTTAGATATTATTATGGTAGTTTAAATGAGAAATAGCCCATAAGCTCATGTATTTGAACACTAGGTCTCCAGTTGGTGGTGCTGTTTGAAGGCTATTGTGACCTTGCTAGAGGGAGCATTCACTGAGGACAGGCTTTGAGAGCTGAGGGGCCAACTCTGCTTCCAGCTCACTGTCTTTGCTTCCTGTTCTAGTCTCTCAGCTTCCTACTCTGACTACCTGCCCTCACTTCGAAGTCTTTCTCCAGAACCATAGGCCAAACTAAACTGCTTATTCTGTAAGCTGCCATACTCGGGGTATTTTATAACTGCATCAGAGAAGTAACAAAACAATTATGTATCATTACACATTTTCATCACTGTTTACCTAAGTCAAAAGAGATTGAGATGCATGATTTGTTAAAACATGTCAGGCTTCTCCCTGGATGCTCTGTGATCTGAAAAGATGACATCGGAAACGAATCAAACTGAAAATGGCCCATGTCCCAGGGCCACCCTGCAGGGTGGTACAAAGTGCTCACATGGGACATGATCAGGAGAGGGGGCCTGCTGGATGCTGAAGTGGGGAGAGCAAGCTCAATGAGAGCATGAGGTCAGGCCAATGGAGTCACTGAATGGGCTACAGTGCCCTGCTGGTCTGGCCTGGGAAGGCCGCTGGAGGCCAGAGCAGCTTTCTAACGGGCACATGAGAAGTACAGCTGCATGTTCACATCTATATGTGAAGTAGATTTGCAGTGTTTTAAGGTTCCTGAGGCAAAAGTCTGGCATCTTTTCTATTTGAAGCAAACACACAAACACACACATATGTACATATACATATAAACATAATCACACACAAACACACAAGTACATACACATGCAAACACATAAACATACATACAAACATATGCAAACATAAACACACAAATACTCATGCATATACATGTATACTTACAAATACACACACACACACACACACACACACACAAACAAACATACACATACATAATGAGGCCCACCAAACCCTGCTCTGTCTTCAGGACTGAGGTTGTATTGAGGAAGAAGTCTGTGCTCTGGGAATGACACTGGAATCAGAGACTATGAAGAACTTCAAGAGACTCCCACAAGGTTGTGCTCAATAACAACCTACTCTAAATGCAGAAAAGGCTCCAACATGGATCAAAAGATGCCTGGGGACCATGCCTCCTCAGGTAGATTCCAGTGGTTGGCAGTTGCAGAAAGGGAGACTTGGCTGCCTAAAGTCGTCTGTGCTTCTGTAAGCAACCACAGCTGAACTCACTCTTTCCTTATCGTAGGCTCGGGTGCAGTTGGCCTTGGGTATGTCGTTGGCACTCTCTCTGGGATGAATAAATTTCTTTACAAATCCCTAGGAGGACTCAAGTAACAGATTAAATAGAACATTCTAAGGGAAAATTGGTTCCCTCTTCTGGCTCGTAGCTTTCTCATCCCATTCAGTGACAGTATCTTTTACTGAACGACTTAGAAGTGCAAATGAGCGTCCAAGTCCTAGGCTTCTTTTCAGCTCAGGCAATGTCTCTTTTAAACATCTCGTCTTGCCTTTGGGGCTAAGTCCTGTCTCTTAGTTTCGTGGAGAAGAAAAATAGGAAAACTTGGCTCTTGCTTTTAAGCCTAAGTACATGCCAGGCGTCCAACTTCTGCTGGGCATGAGTAAAATCCCTCAGCTCATGGCTTACCTGAAGGATGCCATCTCTGCTTCTTAACAAGAGACCAAGACTTGAGGCTCAGTAACTTGTAACCAATGTGCTGGAGTACTGGGGCATCACTCAATAGTTCTGGGTCTTCCTACCCTGTTATTATTATTATTATTAATTATTTTATTTTATTTTTATAAAGTTTCCTGTGTCCATTGTTGACCCTGAGACATTTCGAGTGCTCTGAAGTAGGAGATTAGAATCAGTAGTGGAAGGACATAGCTATTCTGCGAGGAGACCTGCTTCAAAGAGTCTTCAGTGTCTACTGGTTAAAAATAATTTGGTTGGCTTCAAGAAGAGAGTTGTGAAATGTTTTGGCAGGACTTTATGTAATTAACTTGACGGTGGTTAGCCCGTTCCAAAGGAGGCTGAAAATAAGATTCCCTGAATCATGTTCTAAAACAGAGGATTCTCTGTTGACTTGATTCTGAATGTCATAGCCTATAACACCTTCTGAAGAGAACCATGCCCCACCCCCACCCTTGTGTCTTTGGTGCTTTCCTCCAGTAAGGGCTTAAGAACATTTGTTCTCTTTCCTGCCATTCCTGTGTCCTCTCCCTTCCCCCTCCCCTCCCTTTTCCCTCCCTTCTCCTCCCCTCCCCATCCACTTTCCTCCTTCCCTCCTCTCCTCTTTTCCCTTCCTCTCCCCTCCACATCATGACCTCTCCTTCTCCCTCCCCTCTCTTCCCCTTCCCATCAAAATTCCAAATCAATTCTTCATAGAGATAGAAAGAGCAATTTGCAAATTCATTTGGAATAACAAAAAACCCAGGATAGCGAGAACTATTCTCAACAATAAAAGAACTTCTATGGGAATCACCGTCCCTGACCTCAAGCTGTACTACAGAGCAGTAGTGATAAAAACTGCATGGTATTGGTACAGAGACAGGCAGAAAGATCAATGGAATAGGATTGAAGACCCAGAAATGAACCCACACACCTATGGTCACTTGATCTTTGACAAAGGAGCTAAAACCATCCAGTGGGAAAAGATCAGCATTTTCAACAAAAGGTGCTGGTTCAACTGGAGGTCAGCATGTAGAAAAATGCAAATTAATCCATTCTTATCCCCTTGTACAAAGCTCAAGTCCAAGTGGATAAAGGACCTCCACATAAAACTAGATACACTGAAACTAATAAAAGAGAAGTTGGGGAAGACCCTCAAATACTTAGGCACAGGGGGAAAGTTCCTGAACAGAACACCAATGGCTTATGCTCTAAGATCAAGAATCAACAAATGGGACCTCATCAAATTGCAAAGCTTCTGTAAGGCAAAGGACACTGTCAACAAGACAAAAAGGCAACTAACAGATTGGGAATAGATCATTACCAATCCTACATCCGATAGAGGGCTAATATTGAATATATACAAAGAACTCAAGAAATTAGATGCCAAACAACAAAATAACCCCATTAAAAAATGGGGTACAGAGCTAAACAAAGAATTCTCAACTGAGGAAATGCGAATGGCCGAGAAGCACCTTAAGAAATGCTCAACAGCATTAGTCATCAGGGAAATGCAAATCAAAACAACCCTGAAATACCACCTGACACCAGTCAGAATGGCTAAGATCAAAAACTCAGGTGATAGTAGATGCTGGCGAGGATGTGAAGAAAGAGGAACACTCCTCCATTGTTGGTGGGGTTGCAAGCTGGTACAACCACTCTGGAAGTCACTCTGGCGGTTCCTCAGAAAATTGGACATAGCACTACCTGAGGACCCAGCTATACCACTTCTGGGCATATACCCAGAAAATGCCCCAACATATAACAAAGACATATGCTCCACTATGTTCATAGCAGCCTTATTTATAATAGCCAAAAGCTGGAAAGAACCCAGATGTCCTTCAACAGAGGAATGGATACAAAAAATGTGGTACATTTACACAATGGAATATTACTCAGCTATTAAAAATAATGAATTTGAGAAATTCTTAGGTAAATGGATGGAACTAGAAAATATCATCCTGAGTGAGGTAACCCAATCACAAAAGAACACACATGGTATTTACTCACTGATAATAGCCCAAATTTGAAACAACAAAGATTCAACTACCAGACGACATGAAGCTCATGAAGAAAGAACAAGTGAGGATGCCGAGGTCTTTCTTAGAAGGAGTAACTAAATACCCAAGGGAGCAAATATGGAGACAAAGTGTGGGACAGAATCTGAAGGAGAGGTTGTATGGAGACCACTCCACCTGGGTATTCATTCCATGTGCAGTCACCAAAAATAGACGCTGATATGGATGTCAGGAAGGGAAAGCTGACAGCAGCCTGATAAAGCTGTCTCCTTAGAGGTCCCCCAGAGTCTGGCATACCCAGAGGCAGATACTCGAAGCTAACCATTAATCTGATCAAAGGTTCCCAATGGAGAAGTTAGAGAGAAGACTGAAGGAGCTGAAAGGGTTGGTGGCCCCATGAGGAGAGCAACAATTCAACCAACCAGAGCTTCTCAGGGTCTAAACCACCAGACTAGGAGCACATAGGGAGGGACCCATGACTCCAGCTGTATATGTAGGGGAGGATGGCCTTGTTGGGCATAGGTGGGAGAGGAGATCTTTGGTCCCATGAAGGCTGAACACTGAGTGGGGGTGGGTGGGTTTGAGGGTGGGGAGGTAGGAGTGGGGGGGTAGGTGGGGGCACACCCTCATAGAAGCAGGAGGAGGGGGGATGGGATAAAGGGTTCCAGGGTGGTGGGGGGAATGGGGTAAGGGGATAAAATTTGAAATGTAAATATAATATCCAATAAGTATCCTCTCCTCTCCCCTCCTCCCCTCCCCTTTCCTCCTTTCTCCCCTCCTGCCCTCTCCTCTGATCTCTCCTCCCTTCCTTTCCCTGTCCTCTCCTTTTCCACACCCCTCACATCTCTCCTCCCCCTCTTCCCCCTCCTCTCCCTCTTCCTCACATCTCCATTCCTCCTCTCCTTCCTCTTCCATTCTGTCTGCCATCTTTGTCTCTCTTTTCCTTGTCCCCCATCTATTTTTGGTTGCATTTCTTTTTCACTGTCTGCTCTACTCTGGGAAAGTGCCCAGAGTTCAATAGCTGATTAACTTGAGTTAAACTTGACTTTTATTGTGTCACTGGGGCTAATTTTGCTGGTAGTTAGGAATAAAATCTCTTCAGCCTGCCAAATATCACTCCTAGGATTTCCTTGAACCTAGCAATTAGTTAATAAAAATTGCCATGCTCCAAAAAGCTTACTCGAACCTCCTACATTCAGGCGATGCTGTTGGCTTCCTGTCTTCTTTCCTACTGCATCTTCCTCTTGGACGTTGCTTCCAGGAGCACAAGCGCACATGTACACTAATAATAAATGAAATCTAAAATTTTATTAGATAACCGAATCAAAAAATGTAGCTAGATCTTTCCCCAACTCACAATAAATGACACTGTCAATAACAGGACAGGAGAGGCACCCAGCATGAGGACAGGCACCAGCACAGTCACTATGAGGCTTTGATGGCAGGTTATATCCCACTGTGTCCTCCTCCACACACTGTATTCCAACCCTACAGGTATTGGCAGAATCTGTGAGCTTGAAGATAAATGTGTTCAAGCATAAACAACCCCAGACAAGATGAGACCTAGTTCTTGGTCCAGCCTCAGCTTTCTTGACCCTGAGCAATTGCTAAGGATTGCTGAGAGTTTGGGACTAGCCTGGGATGGGGTATATAGTAAGTTCTGTGCCAGTCTGAACTACAGGGTAAGACTGCTGAAATGAGGGGGAGGGGAAGAAGGCGGAGGAAGGGGAGGGCAAGGAGATGGGGAGGAGTGGAGGGAGTGGTCAAACCTGGACACATAGCAAGTGCTTCTTTTATACTGTTCATAAGTTCATTTACTTTTATTCGATGTGTACTAAGGTTTTGACTGCATGGGATGTGTGCCTGGTGCCTAAGAAGGCCGGAAAACAGCCTTGGATCCTCTGGAACTGGAGCTGTGATCCTCTGTGTAGACACTGGGAACTGAATCCCAGACCTCTGCAAGAGCAACAAACACCTTTGAACACTGAGCCATCTCTCAGGCCTTGCAGCTGCTACTTAGGTCAGTTCGTGTTTGACCACTATGCACAAACTGGACATTTCCAGTTCACCCTTTTACTTTCTGTTCCATTCGTCTTACTGGCTCACCCCGGGTCAACCATATTGCCTCATTCACAAAAGCTATTATAATGAATGGGGGCTGCAGCATAGACACACACTTTTTTCCTGTATGATTAAAAATAATTATTATTTATGAACAGAGATGATAGATAGATGGGGATTCATTATACTACTCTTACACATTTCAAAAAGGTGAAACATTGTGATTACTCACATTAACATTAAAAAAATTAAAACTCACATGCTGAACGCCCAAGCGATGTTTTTTTTCCTGTTTTCTTTCAGTTCTTGCCCCTTGCAGATACAGTTTATATATAATCAATCCTTTCCACAGATGTCTTAAAGTGTGGCGTGCCTTCATCCTATTCTTTCAACTAACGGGCAATCATTAAAACTCAAGTGACTCTCAAAACAGTGATGTCCATGGTGATAGCGCTGACCGCTGCCAATCAGTCACAGGCTTCAAAAGCCGGGCCTCCATTGTTCTCAATTTATTCCTTTTCCTCTATTGCTTTTCATATATCTATTTTTACCATTATCATTAAAGTGTGTGTGTGTGTGCATGTGTGTGCATGTGTGAGTGTGTGTGAGAGTGTGTGTGCGTGTGTGTGCATGTGTGTGCATGTGTGAGTGTGTGTGAGAGTGTGTGTGCGTGTGTGTGCATGTGTGAGTGTGTGTGAGAGTGTGTGTGTGCGTGTGTGTGCATGTGTGTGCATGTGTGAGTGTGTGTGAGAGTGTATGTGTGCGTGTGTGCATGTGCGTGTGTGTGTGAGTGTGTGGGTATGAGTATAAAGCTGAGATCTCACTGGATGTCCTCCTGGATTACTCTCTATCATATTTTTGAGACGAGGTCTCTCACCGAACCTTGAGCTCACTAATTTGACAAGACCAGCTGGCCTGGAGCACTGGATTTCTTGCCTCTGTCACTCCAATGCTAGGGTTCCAGCTGTCCACTGTCACAGCTGATTTTTTTCCCTGAGCATTAGAGATCCTAACTCAGGACCCCATGCTTGTGCAGCCAGGACTTTACTAGCTGATCTGGCTCCTCAACCTTAGAAGTACTACTGGAATCCCTTAATCCCAGAACCCTCCCATTCTGTGCTCTCCCTCCGTCTGCACCCCTGCAGGCAGAGGAGCTTCCTAGGTCACTGTCACACAGACAACCCTCAGAATGAAAACCATCTTGAGGACCTTGGAGAGTCTTGGAAAGAGATTCCAATTTGGAATTTATCAGGCCTACGAGTAAAATATAAACCATGTATGTCATCAGCTCTTAGGAAGGTCTAAGTCTCAGAAGTATTTTATAACTGACCTGTCTCTTTGCCTCTTAGCAAAAATAGTATCTAATTTTGCCATTCACCAGTTTAGATCCTAAACCACCAATTTCTAACCTCTTGAAAGGAGCCCCAGTCTTCAGCAAAGCTCTGTCCTTGGTCTAAGGGTTTGCTAGAGTTTGCATGCTCTTAAACTCATGACCTTGCTTTCCAAAATAAACTCGATGTGCAGAATGCTCATTTGGTATTTGATTACTCTCCCAATCTGTAATCAACATGTTTTTTCAAATTTGTTTATTTATTTTACTGGCTTATTTTGCCCTGCTGTGGATCAAACCCAGGGTCTCGTGCACCAGCAAGCAGCAGGCAAGCACTCTACCATCCTGGCTCACGTGCACACCAAGCTTAGTGCTGTCAATCAAAGCATGTGCTCTGCTGGATCAGGCCCAAGGAAGTCCTGCCCTGCTTGCTCATTGCACAGAGGATAAACAGGAGGGTGCAGGCAATGGTAGCCTGGATCAAGGCCAGTCCAGCGGAGGAGGGGCTTCCTGGGAGGAAGTTTCTAGGTCATGAAGTGGATCTCCTTCCAGAAGCAACATTTTTTAAAAGGTAAACTGAGTTGGGGAAGATTTCATAAAACTCTGGCCAGTAAACATGAAAACTTATGTTTTTTAAGTGTTATACAAGCCCTGGTGAATTCTGGGTCTTTCCATGACAGGCTGGTGCTGTGGGATGTTTGTTTGAAGAGAGACAAACCTTCCTTACTGTGGCTTCTGTTTTCCTAAACATGTAGGTATATACAGAGGTGTGTGTGTGTCTGTCTGTGTGTGTGTGTGTAGTATATGTATGTTTTCATGTAGGTATGTACAGATGTGTGTGTCACACAGGTTTGTGTGTGTATGTGTAGTATGTAAGTATTCATGTAGGTATATACAGATGTATGTGTCACACAGGTGTGTGCATGTGTGTGTGTGTATGCATGCAGTAAATGTATGTGTGTGAGTTGCAGATGTGCGTGGATACGTGTGCATGGAGGTCAGAGAACAATATCTGGTGGTTGTTGCCTTCTGTGTTGAGGCAGCTTCTCTTTGCTGCTGGGCTTCACACCCCATGCTGCCCCTCTTCCCACAGATGTGCACCATGGTGTCTTTTCCATTGTTCTATGGAATCAAATTCGGGGTGTCAGGCTCTCATGGCTAATACTTTTACCTGACAAGCCATTTCCCTATGTCTCCATTTTAGTTTTTGGAATACAGTTTCTCACTGACCATGAAGCTTGTCGCTTCGGTTATACTGCTTCCGGGCTGAGGGGTACAGATGCAGACTTTCATACCTGCCTTGTTCGTGGGTGCTGGAGATTTGAACTTGGGACTTATTGCTTATGTGACAGCTCTTTACTGACTGAGCCACCTGCCCAGCCCCAAATCTGTTCTTTTACAAAATAAAATAATAATAATAATAATAATAATAATAATAATAATAATCTGATTCCAGTGGTGTGCTTTAGATAAGGCTTATTTCCCGGTAGTCCACATTGGAAACTTTGTGCCAGGAAGGGAAGTGATAGGAAGCACTGTAGAACTCCTAAGATGTGGAACGAGCTAAAGGCCCTGAGGTCCATGGGGGCACAGCCCTAGCAAGACAGACTGAGGTCGTTTAGCCGGAAGTCGGAAGTCATGAAAGACGGAGAATCTCACTTCCTGCCTTACCATGTGGGGTTTGGGAATTCTAACTCAGACTTGCTGGACAATTGCGTTGACCTTGGGTAAGGTCTCTCTGACACCCCTCCCCCCCCCAAACAATGTGTGTGTTTTGTTTCGTTTTAAATAGACATTATTATTTTTAATTCGGAAATTGCTCCAGATATTTACACGAGCTTCTATTTTACCCTCTAATCATTTTGGTTTTATTTCACTTCAGATTTCTTTTAAGTGATGATTTTTTTTTCATAAGTCAGAACAATAATCAGTCAGAAGGGTCGGGAAATGCAGTTAAAATGAGGGTGTTCTCAGCATTTGTCTTTGACCTCCTTGGGGTTTAAAGACAATCTCGTTACAGAGCGGAATTTCAAAAAATGTTCGGCAGTGCTTTCTTATAAAGCTCTTCCAGCCTGAAACCCACCCGGGGCGCATTTAAAAAGTCTCTTTTGGCAAAAGCCAGATGTGTGGGCTCTGTCGAGGACCTCAAGACATTATTCTCTTACTGCTTATTACACACAATGCCAATGTCAAAGTCACTGTCCTAACTTGCTCTCCACTGCTGTGATAGAGACACTATGACCAAAAGTGTCTTGTGGAGGAAAAAGTCTATTTGGTTTATCTGACCACCTGCACCACAAGGGGGAGTTAGGGCAGGAACTCAAAACAGGAACCCTGGAGAAATACTGCCCAGCCAGCGTTCTTATAAGACTGGGCACCCCCTGCCAAGGGCTATCATTGGCCACAGTGGGCTGGGGCCTCCCATGTCCATCATTAATCAAGACCAATGGCCCTAGAGATTTGCCGACAGTCAATCTAATGAGTGTGGATGTTTTCTCAATTGAGGTCCCCTCGTCTCAGATGACGCAAGCTTCTGTCAGCTGATCAAAATTTTACTAGCACAGTCATTAAAATGCTTTCTTGAATCTTTTGTGCTTTTTCCAGTCAAGGGTTAAGTGGTGCTATGGCTTGAATCTGAAACTTCCCCCACAGGTTCATGTGGTTGCTACTTGGAGGTACCGTTATTGAGAGATGGTGGGAATGTTGGGATATTTTACCTAATTAGCAAACGCCAGGCCACAGGGACAAGATTCTAAACTTACAGACTACTTTTCCCTTCTGACTCCAGTGAGCTGAGGAGCCTCCACCAAATAGCCCCACTGCTGTGAACTCCACCCAGCCATCCCACCATGATGGAATGTTCCCAGATTCTTCCAAATCATGAGTTAAAATAAAAATCTCTCATCTCAACCAATAGAAATGGATTTCCACGTTGCCACCAGAAGCTGCACTTGCTGTGGGGCTTCACAGAGCAGGAAGGGGCTCTGGACACTCACTCCTACAGACAGCATGCTTTGTTGATGAGGAAAACAAGACCCAGGACAATCAGTATCTAAACTGTGCCCACTAAACTTTTCTGAAACACACACACACACACACACACTATATATACATATATATATATACACACACACTTTACTTTGCTCTTCTTGGTTATAGTGCAGGGTTCATGCCTAATTACATTATTTCTATGATGTGGCTACATCGTCAACATTAATATTCTTCTAGTCCATCCTCGTAGAACTTGAAAATAAGGAGCCATTTTCCTTCCCCTACTAATCCTATCTCCACAGGGCTAAGCCTGGAGCCCTTTTCCTGTTTCCTGCCTGGCCTATGGAGATCTGCATCTTCACTTTGCTTACTTGATCCTGGACAGTAAGTTGATTCTGCATAAGTAACTTGGCCTTTCCTCTGACCAAGCCAGCTCAGTCAGTCAACAGGGTCTCAAGAGAGGGAGTAAGGATTGAAAAAGAAAAACAGTTAGGCAAACTTATAACATGACTCTAGCCCTTACTGAGGCTGAAGCAGTTTTATTTTTCTCCAGCCTGCTTTTATATCATTCTAGGTACATCCGAAGAACATGACCAGTTCTTAGATCAAAGACAAAGTAATCAAGTGAAGTAACAAACAAAAAGACAGAGAGAGACAGAGACAATAAGAGAGACACAGAGAGAACCAGACAGATGGAGACACACTGAGAGAGACAGAGATAGAGATAAAGAGACAAAGACAGAGACAGAGTCAGGGAAACAGAGACAATGAGACAGAGATAGACAGAGACAAATAGAGACAGAGAGACAGATATAGAAAGTCAGAGACAGAGAGACAGTAAAAGAGACACACAGAGAGACAGACAGAAACAGAGAGAGAGAGAGAGAGAGAGAGAGAGAGAGAGAGAGAGAGAGAGAGAGAAATGGTAGGTAGCCAGGGGATGGGACTACCCCTGAAGAATAATTAGTGTCCTGTGTTTGAAGTGTCTGCTCTGTCATTTCACAGAGGGACCAGAGCTCTGTAGTTACGACAGCAGCAAGGGAAACTGACCCTCTTCACTAAGTCACCCCTGGCAGGCACAGTGAGAGCCTCTGCCTGGGGCAGGGCCAAGTGTCCAGGCAGCTTTTGCTATTTTTTCACCAGCACAGTTCATTGACACTTGCAGTGGGCACAGTAACAACATCGGATGAGCCTTAGCTCTGGAAACCTAACTCCACCTGTAGCGCCCAGGCAGGCTGCAATGGGCACTGTCTCTCTGGGATCTGTTCCCTCAGCTGGGGATCGCTGTGGTGCGGTCAGCCGTATTTTTCTACTTTGTTTCTTTTTCTAGCACATTTGTTAATCACCCTGCTCAACTGTGATACCAAAGAAGAGCCGAGAGCCCCGTTATATGAAACCGCCCTGTAACCTGTGAGCACATACCAGGTCAGTAATACTCCAGCGGAATGACAGTGACAGCTGTCTCATGGTACACAGAAGGAAGCCAGCAGTTCTGTTTGGAAGCCTCAGAGACAAGGGTATCATTACAGCCTGCTGTCCACTCAGAGAGAAACCGCCTTACCACACCCCCAGAAACAGGCACAGCTCTCCCGCAGCCAAGCAGGTTTCTGACTCAGTCATCTACAAGGCCTGGCAAGACAAGCTCTGTCCATGCTAGGACCCCCTGGCTGTATTCTGGTCTTCACTTCCACAATGCCACTGCCCACCACAGTCTGATGTTTGGGAGCTCAGGCAGGACAAACATCTAACCTTGAAGAAGGAAAGGAAGACTCAATGGGGGCCAAACAGTCCAGGGCCAGCTCCAACGACAAGGACCCGAAGAGGCTTCTGGTGGGGAAGAGACAGAAGTTCTCTTCGTGGGATGATACCCTGCTCTTGGGGAAGGACCCACGGTCCCTGCTGAAGCGTGGCATGAGGCACGTCAGCTTCAGCTTAGTCACAAAAGGGATGACGGACATCCCAGATTTTCTGTGGGGTTTGCTGGAGGTTCAGAAACTCAATCTGTCCCACAACCAGCTCCGAGTTCTCCCTCCTGAGGTGGGTAGGCTGACCCGGATTGTGGTCTTAAACCTGTGTGGGAATTGCCTCAAGAG
Organism: Arvicanthis niloticus; assembly: GCF_011762505.2. Classification (NCBI taxonomy): domain Eukaryota; kingdom Metazoa; phylum Chordata; class Mammalia; order Rodentia; family Muridae; genus Arvicanthis; species Arvicanthis niloticus. Next base: position 49,579,718 of record NC_047678.1, read on the forward strand.
TCTCCCCAGAGAAGTCAGTCTCCTCCAGAGCCTCAAGGTCCTGTTCCTCAACATGAACTGCCTGACGGAGGTGCCAGCCGAGCTCAGCCTGTGCAGGAACCTGGAAGTGCTGAGCATGTCACACAACTGCCTGTCCCAGCTCCCAGCCAGCTTTGCAGACCTCTCCAGACTTCGGAAGCTGAACCTCAGCAACAACTACTTTGCTCACATCCCCCTCTGTGTATTCTCTCTGAAGGAACTGGATTTCTTGCATGTGGGCTCCAATCGCCTGGAAAACATCGCCGAGAGCATCCAGTGCCTGGCTAACTTACAGATCTTCATTGCAGAGAGTAACAACATCCACTCCTTCCCCAGGTCGCTGTGTCTGGTCACCAGCCTAGAGCTGCTAAACCTGAATAACAACGACATCCAGACCCTTCCGGATGAACTCTACCTGCTCTGTAGACTGGGGAGGATTGCGTGGAATCCCATGGACAAAGGGCTGCACATTTCCCATAATCCTTTATCCAAGCCCCTGCCGGAGCTAGTGGAGGGGGGTCTGGAGATGCTCTACAGCTACCTGAAGGACAAAAAGCACAATTGAGGTGGACAGCAGAGGTGTGGACATCAGACACACGGACATGGGACAGGTCATGTGGACTCTGTTAGCTAGGGTCTTTCTCTAGTTAAAGCCTTTTAATGTTAGCGTCTGTCAGTGCTGGGCTTTTATTTGCTAAGTTGCTGTGGAGCATCTGACCAGGTGAGACATTTGCTATAAAGCTTATCAGTTCTCAGTATCCTGACCAAGAAAATACTTTCTCAAAGCCTGACTTGAAGCAGGCTTTGGGGTTTACCAAAAGGGAAAAAAAAACAAAAAACAAAAAAAACCAACTCTAACAGTGAGACTTAGCTCTCAGTAACGTGAATGATAAGTCAGACTTGACATAATTCCAAAATCAAATATATACTTCTATGTCCTGTGGGCCAAGCATGATGGGAAGGGCAGAAATTATCTACTTTCGGGTGTTTTCCATTCCAGCCAGTAACCTGCAGCAAGGTGGCAACAGCAAGACAAGTTCCCGTGTCAGCCCCAAGGGTAAGGAGGAGGCTCAAGTGCTGTCTGGGACCAAGACAGGCAAAGCCGTCCCTTCGGGTTTGGGGAAAATGACCATAGGAACAATTCCTTTAAGACGTCTACAGGATCTGTATCGGGCTATTCATGGTTGTGTGTGCTGGTGACAACCAGATGGCACCATGGCTTTCAGGGAATAAACATGACGGCCTCAGTGTGGAGCCTCAGTCTTCTTTCCCAGCCCCTCCCCCAACAGTTGTCCTTTCTGCTTTCACTATTTCCTCAGAGACAAGAGAAATCACAGGGGAGAACAGCCAATGGGTGGGAGTGAGGATACCATAAGGACATACCACATGCACAAAGTAATTACCCTTTAAAGTTTTGGAAAGGATGACTATTCGATACTTAAGTTTCACATAAGGGCATGTAAGCAAAGATCTCCATTGAGGTCCTAAGCTGGCCTTTGTATTGATAAGAGGGTACAGCTGTCAGTCAAAGGAATGTAAGGGCAAGCCTTGACAGTGAGCCTGGGTCACATGATCATGCTGTCATTGTGGCAGCCGGATGCCTCGGGATGTCAATATTAGAGTTAGATGGAGGGACTAGAGAGATGGAATTTGTTCTTGTAGAGGACCTGGGGTCTGGGATCTGTTCACAGCACCCATATGGCAGCTCAAAATGATTTGTAACTTCAGTTCCAGGAGATCAGATGTCTTCTTCTGGCCTCCTCTGGCACCAGGCATGCACATGGTGTGCAAACATACATGTAGGCAAGACATGCATACACATAAAAAAATAAATACCACAGCAGATTCCTCCGATTTCTTTACATACAGTTTATAGAAAATAGTAACAACAAACAAACAGCAAGTTCTAGGATCTGAGACTGCTGGCAAGACTTTTAGAGTTAATTTCATATTAACTTTTAGTTCAATTGAATTAAACGTTTATAGCCCCTTCTCAAGCTACAACATGAGGCTGGGACTCTGACAGAGATGATATCCTGTGTTCTCTACCAAGGAGATCAAAGTTGGGTGAAAGACAGAGACCCTCATGGGCTTTCCTCAAGTGTGTTAAGCTGAGATCCCCATGAAGCAAGAATACCAAGACCCTAGTGTAGCTTGTCTTAGGTTCCAGAGCCTTGGCAGCAATGTGAAGCAAGCTCAGAGCACAGGTGGGGTGATAAATCAACTTCTCCTTGCACCGCAAGCATCTAACCTGAGCGCCCCTGCATTCTCCCCTTTCCTTGCATAGGAAGGGTAATAAAGCTTCAGGGCAGAGGCTGCTGCCAAGTTCCAAGGTAAGGCTCTTGCTATGTACAGCTGCCTTCTTTCTTTTCCCAAGAGATAGTGGGGGATGGGAGGGTCACAAACTTATAGGAACAAGTGATTTTCTACCCAAACTCCAATCCCAATTTTCCCATGCACCAAAGTAGAAAGCCAGTTCCTACAGCTGATAATTAGACACCACTTGCCATTAACACATCTGTGCACACTCTCCTCTCTTGAACACTGCAAACAGATCTCACCTGTGTCTCTTGGAGGCAGCCGAGGAAGCCTCCATCAGCCCACGTGGAGTAACAGGAGTAACAGAAGTAACAGGAGACCGGCAGCTCTCCACCAGCCCACGTGGGCACACTCCAAAATCCCCCGCTTTGCTTTATTGGAGCCAAGACTATTTAAAAACATCAGAGGAATTCTCACTTGACCTCCTGACTCAGTGGGAAATTACAGGGCGAGCTCTGCTCTGCAGAGCTGGGCAGGTCACTCACTGAAGCTTTGGGCTGAAGTGCGTGCAGCTGTCGGGCAGGCCCGGGCGTGTGCCAGGACCATGCCCGTGAGTGTCTATGCTGTGGACTGCTTTGGCTCACACTGAGCTTTCGTGACCTTGCTCTGAGCAGAGACACGGGTGAGGCCAAGGGCTCCGTCCTCATCCTGCTGGGAGATCATTTTATCTCCTCCACCGCCTTCTCAGCCATTTGATCCCACGCCACACCACTCCTGGGAGAGGATCTACCATATTTTGAAGGTGACCTGCGAGCTCATTGTACTTTTTAAAAAGGGGGAAAAAAAATAATTCGGTTGCCAGCTTCCGCTGGAAGCTTTCAGAAGTACAAGAGTGAGGTTTTTCTCTGTTAACACTCGCTGGGGAACCACAAAAGCTGAGCAGTTTGCCCAACGTGCTTTAGATATTGATTCTTTGTAAATACTTCTTTTTATTGATAAAGGGAAGTGCTGAGCCAAATCCCAGCTAATGGGCTTAGTTATTCAAAATACTAGTGTGGAGGGACTATAACCTCTGTCTCTGTAGTCTAGCTCCACGTTTACTGACTGTCTGTGGAACACCTCTCGCCTATCTGTCATGGCTCCCCCAGTTCCACATTCAAGTAAATTGCAGGTGTTCCAGATACTCTCAGAATCAAAGCGCCGAGGATGACTGCACTGGCTGTGGCGCTCATACTGTCAAAGAATAGGAACTAATTGGTGCTTGATGTGGGGAGTCGGCGGCTCCATTCCCGGTAGTGTTGTGCTTCCCGTCTCTGGGGCTCTCAGTGCGCAGGCGTGCCGGTATTTGCTCGGAAATACCTTTTGAAGCAGTTGCAATGTATGAACACACAATTAAGCAAAACCCCTCTGCTCCTAAGAAAGGAGGACAACTGAAAAGACACATCTGTTTGTGGAATAATAGCGCTAAATGCACATCAGAGAGAGAAACGGTAGTCATCACTGAGCTTGTTGACTTAATTCATGGACCATAGAAGCAATACTCCATTCTTGGGCTTTGGTTAATAAACTGATTCTTCAGTAACCAAAGACAGAGTGACTTCGGGACAGCACACCTGGATTCCAGTGTGAACATGTCTTGAATTGGGAAACAGAAAATGTGTTACAGATATCATTATCTATAGGGATGGATGCATAAGAAGTAGCTAGTTTTTTGGTTTTTTTTTTCCCCCAGCAAGCAATGATTATCTGCATCTTGGAGATAAATCTCTGAGAGGCCTCAAAGCACTAAGCAAATGCGTGTTTTAATAGCCAAGCAAGAGGAAAAGGATGAAGAAAGGACTTGTTACTGGAAACATATTCTGATGTCAGTGGTCAAAGACCACGGGACAGGTGAAGCCTTCAAATCAAGTGCTTATAGCTGTCATATATGCAGGCCCAGGAGTGACTCCCCTCTCAACCTCCCAGAATCACTGAGATTCTGGTTAATGGCTAAAAAAATAGAGACCAAGTTCAGGGAGTTATCTCAAAAAGATGCAAATACTAAGGCAAAGACTGAGCCGCTTGATTAGACTAATGTGGAAATACCCACGAAGTGATGGCATTAATGTCTACTCTCTAAGTGTCCCAGGAGTAACCTGCTGTCTCAGAAGTTCTCTTCAGTCTTTTATAACACACCCAGGAGAAACAGAATCTCCAGCTTGGTTGTCATGTGCATCAGGACCCTTGATGCCATTTCTTAATCATGATGAATCCAAGAATACCAAAATATGACCCTTCTGTGCACTTTAAGAAAACAAAATAAGCTTCAGAGAAACATAAAAGCTATTAAAAACAGTGATGGGGGCCATCTTGACCTTGTACAGGAAAGAACTCTCTTCAAATGTCTCTTTTAAGTTACACATCAGGTTACATGTTAAATCCAAAGCGTTGCTAATTAAAAAAAATAGAGACAGCGCAGTAATAAAAGCAAAAGAGGGGCCATAATGAATCTGGAAGAGCTTGGGCATCATTAGGGCCAGCATAAGTGAAAGCTATTAGCATGAAGCTTGCTATGCAGATTTTTTTTTTTTTTTTAGTAGTGTCCTAGGAATCTATTTACAAGGAGACGACATATTTCCTAAGGCTCCTTATCTCAGTAGAGGGCAGAAAATAAAAGATGAACTGGAGTTGGAACAAAACACGTTCCTGTACGAGGGAAAGTATACATCATTGATACTGGCGGGCGCTGTTGTTGGCTCTAACACCAAGGGCTGGAGCTGCCAAAGGAATAGCCCATGATTTCCCATATTCTTTGGTCTTCTGTGACTTGAGCTCCTCAGACATAATCGTGATGACCATGTTACTTTAGGAAATCCCCCGTACTCTTATATGTCATGCTCACTACACTATGCATCCACTCAGCAGGGGGGTGCAAAGAGCTTAGGACAGAGGCAAGCATGTTAATAGGTCACTATCTGCTTTGCACCTGTGTGCCCTGAGACTGTGCAGATGTTACAGTCATGAAGATAGTTGACTAGCACCCCCAGGTACTCTTGTAGTGCCAAAGAAATGTTAGTGATCCCCAAATATAATAGACAGGAGCAGATCTGATGCAACTCACTGAAGGGTCTTTATTCTATTCAAGCTAGCTCAGGGGGCCCTCCAATGAAGGTTTGTTTGATGGTGGGGAAGTCCCAGATGTCTATCAGCCTTTAACATAATTAGCTGGTGCTGGGAGTCATATCCTAAACTTAACTTCTGTTCCCCTCTGCATTTGTGGTCATCAGGCATGGGGGTGGGCTTGTAACCTAGGGGTGGAGGTGTGTTGGAGGAATAACCTGGAGACACTGGTCTTATTGAGGGTGTAACCTGGAGACACTGGTCATGTTGAGGGTATAACCTGGAGACACTGGTCTTGTTGGGGATTAGCCTAGAGACTGGAGCTAGGCTTGGGTTTTGTTGGGGGGCAACTTGGAAACTAATGCTAGGTACCAGCCTGTTAGTTACCTGAGTTCAAACTTAGGTCAGATTCTCCAAAATAAAGTCTGAACTTAAAAGATTTGGCCTCTCACTCTCAGGTCCATGGGCAAAGGAGATGAGGCTTGCCTAGAGAAAGCATCACTGTAGCAGAAACTGCGTAAGAGATGTGGGAGAGAGTGAAGAGTCTCTTGGGAAGGACAAGAGGTGTCAAGGGTGTGGTGTCACTGAACAGTGTTGGGTACATATAGCCAACATAACTATGTTTGTTCTGTTTTGCCTTGATGAAGATTCTGTAAATCTCACTCTCCTAATGCAAGTCTACTTTATAATTCCTCTGTGTTTTCTGTCCTGTTTTCTTTATCCCAGATCCAATGTGTTGGATTGCCACGTGGAGAGAGATGAAGAACTCTGTGTCCTGAAATAGACAGGTGCTTCTGCATTCTTCCTTTGCTAGATTATGGGCAGACAGGGTCTTAAAAGGACCCAGCTTGTCAAAGATCCTGGGTGTTGACTTCTCATCAGAGCCTTATGTGAGATTTGCATAAAAGAGTAATCTGAACCTCAACAGGAGAGATTGTGAAGTAGCTGGTCCAGGTGAGACCCATACTTCTCTTTTCACACTGTAAAGGCTCTGTATGCTGTGATTCTGTTGCCCTCTCTGGGCATCAGAATCTCTGACAAATGATGATGTCCACTCACACAGAAGGTCGCTGAGAGGCTGCTCAGCTGAGGAGGTTAGAAGAAGATGGCTGCCAAGGGTCATACAGGAGGAAGGACAAATGACTCTAGAACTCATGGAAGATGGCCCACTGGTTACCACAGCCACATGGGTGGGCCTCAGTGTTACCAAGGACCACGTGTCCTGAGGATTCATGCTGTTATGGAGTTCTGCTCTGCTTACTGCCCTCACATCCCTCTTAATCTAAAAATGATATGAAAACTTTAAGGGGGTTTCCAGTCCCTCACTGGGCAGTATCTCTGGCACCCACAATAATAGTGCTTGATCTCTTCCAGGCATTGCTGCTGGAGCAGATTAATGATTCAGTCACCACCCTAGAGAAGAACTTAGAGATGCAGATTGTCAGCAATGACCACCGCCCTTAGAAAACATTTGGAAAAACAAAGTTGTTAGTGAAGCTATGTTGAGGTGTTTTTACTGCTGGGTCTGATGTAAAAAATGTTAGGGAACAATCTGAAGTTCAGAAAGGCACACTCTTATTAGTTAAGCTGGTGACTGTTTATGGTCAGGGAACAAGAACAATGGCAGCACTGGCTGGCGTGACTCTCACTGAGGCTGGACTGGTGATGATTGATTTCTTATACCCATTTTTACCTCAGCTTCCTGATACAATTTAATAAGAATTGCTGATGAGTAGAATGCTTTCTGGGGATTTAAGGTAGATATGACTGATTTTTATATAAAGTTTAGGTTTGTGATTCTTTTAAGATTTTAAAAAGATCACTTTTAATGATAAATAGTAAAATAATTACTCCTTTCTTTGTAACCACAAATTGCTGCCTGCCACTAAGAGAAACTGTCCGAGAAAACTACCTTGCTTTCTTACACTTTGTTAATCTATAACAAGTTGCTTAGTTACGAAGGCACATGGGTTTTCGGGAATAATTTATTTTCTTTACCTGTATTATGAAACATTAATTTTTGTAAAGGTATTGGGGAGCACACTTTTTAAATAATTATTTACTAGAAGAAAACTAAAACGTAATCATGTTGTAATTTTATGCTGCTTGAAAGATTTTGCTGGGATATATAAGCTATGTAAGAAAGAATAAAGTGTGGAGGGCTGGAACATCGTTCCTTCCATCCATCAACTGTGTGTACATGTGTACATATGTATGTATGAATATGTGTAAGGTTTGTATGAATCGGGGCTGGAACATCGTTCCTTCCATCCACCAACAGTGTGTATATGTGTGTATATGTGTATGTGTGAAATGCTTGGGGTTGCTGGAACTTTGCTCTAACTATCTTATGTGTGAATGTGTATATGTCTGTCTGTAAGTCTGTATGCATGTACATATGTATGTATGTATACATGTATGTTTGTATGTACGAAGTTATTGAACTCTGCTTTTTGTTTCAATCACTCAGTGTGTGTGTGTGTGTGTGTGTGTGTGTGTGTGAATTTTCTCTTTTTATTCTTCTTTCTTTCTTACCAGCCCCAATGATTTAGAAGAGTTCATAATTTTTCTGCTGGTCACAGGGAGTGCCAGCCCCAGTAAACTAAGCTTTGTTCCCTCAAAGAAAAGTTTGCTGAGTAACTTCTCTAATTGCTGGCTGCTGTTGGCAGCAACCCTTGTAGGTATCTGGATCCACCCTAGTTAGTGGCTCTAAGCACTGACCCCCAATGGCTGCCTGCCTCAGTTTACCTACCATGTGGATGCTAATGCAGGTCATTGGCACTTGGCAATGGGAAGAGGGCAGGGAAAGGCAGGGTGTCCTTGAACCTGGCCAGTAGGGTTGGAACCCTACTGAAGCCCTGTTAGACTCAACTGGGACACCTGGTAAAACTTTAGATTCCTGCCTCTTTTGAGAGGACATCCATGTCATGGGATTGAAGGAGAGCCAGGCATGGCCTGCTGGGACTGACAGTTCAGGCATTTCCGTCTCAAGGCAGACAGGAAAAGAACAAGAGCCAGCAGGATGTGTTCCATGGAAAGCAGAAAGCTGTGGGGCCCGTATCCAGCTGCTCCATGGGTTAGGAGGAGATTCCTAATCAGTTCCGGTCCCTGGAGGCCCTAAACTCCCGGGTGGCTGTCACTTTGGTGACTGCCACTTTGCACCCTGTATAGAATAGACACACAGTAGTGGCAGACAGAGTGAGTGAATGAATGAAGACAGTGAGTGTGTTCCCACCACCACTCGACCCCTCCAGGTTTCTGTCATTCAGAGGTAAAGCATCTGCACTGCAGGGCTACTTTTGCCTTGAGATTCTACAAGACAATTTCCTTTTAACTTTGCTTTCCTCAGTACGTAGATTCCCCAAGCTTGTGATAATTATGATTTTTTTTTAAAAAGGCAAAATACATTGTAGAAATAGACCAGAATGAATAATTTGTTGTCTCCTTGCAGCATCATAAGAAATATGTTAAATTTTTGGTTGATTCAAAAACTATAAAATGGGGAGGAAAAGCCAGAGCATAGCTCAGGGATCGAGAGCCCGCCTAGCCTGCCTAAGGCCCTTGCTTGTATCTCCAGTACTGGACTCTTCTGATAAAATGTGCTCTTTCAACTTTGAAACTAGAATGAGCTAGGCCAGAATTAGGGTACCCCAGAGGCTTTGCTGGCAACCATGTTACCTGGATCCTGTCTCTTATTATCAAGGAATGGATGTTTAGAGGAAGAAGACAGCTTGTCTTCACTGATTGATTGAGCAAAAAGTGATTTAACTGTCTAGAAGAGATTCATTTCCCAATAACCTGTTTGTTTCCTTAAAATCTCCTCATTGGGTTTGATTCAGTGATAATGCTTTAGGAGCTTATAGCAAAATCTTTCTAGTAAAAGAAAAACCGGAACCAAAACCAAAATCAAAACCATGGTGCCAATGGAGAAACTGTTAGAGAATGCACATCACCTTCAAAGGGGCTTACACACACACACACACACACACACACACACACACACACATGGATGTGAGTACTCACACAAGTATGCAAATGACTCCTCCTCCTAAGGTTCTCTCCACTTCAAATGTTTGATCAAAGACACAAACTGACATTAGGTGCAGTATAGAAATCACAAGTTAAAGGATTAGGTTTGTTTTTGACTAACCTTAGATGTGTGTGAGAGCCATATCATAGACTTCATCTCTAAAGTGGTATTTGAGGTTAAGGGGGTTGGTAGCAGTATGAACTTGGGAGGTGTTGGGGAAGAAGGAACCAAGGTCAGCAACGTGGGACTGTCACATGACTGTCCCACGCTATTCTTCCAGACCACCATGCAGCAAGGCTCAGCTGACCTAATTTACAAACTACATTTTATCAGAGTCATGTCTGTATTTAAAATAAAGGTGTGGGGTGTGTGGCACTTCCTATTACACATGGCTTCAAGTGTTCACTAAAAGTTCTGCAATGTGTTCCCTGAGGATACAATGGGTCACTGTATATGTGACAATTAACCTTGGCTGTCAGCCTGACTGGATCTGGAATGATCTAAAAGGTAAAATGCTGGGCATACCTGTGGGGGATTTTTATAGATTGATGTTTGAAGTGTAAAGACTCACTATAAATGTGGAAAGCCCTTCCAGTGTTAGTTCAGATAAAAGGTCGTGGAGAAAGGAAGTTGTATTTGGGCAGGCTTATTTTCACTCTTGCTAACAACTTCATCTATCCTATAGCTGCCACTGCTGCTGCTTCCTTTGCTAATATCAGGACTCAGCTTCCTTGAGATTCCAACATGGACTAAAGACCAGCAGCTCACCAGGAATCCTTCCAGCCTTCACCACCAGATTGAAACTGCGGAGACATCCAGCCTTGTGAACTGGGCAGTGTGAATTCTCCAGACCTATCATGTAAGCCAATGTAACAAATCTCCTACAATGTAACAAACGACTACACATCCTATTGGTTCTGTTCTCTAGAGAACCTTGCCGGAATACAGTGTGTCAGATATAGGAGACAAATAAGCAAAGAGAAAGAATAGGGCTGGAGGGGTGTTTGACATAGGACTGTTAGGAGAGTGGTTAAGAAATGTTTGAACAAAGTCCTACAGTAGTGCTGTGTAGGCAAGTCCAGTGCTAATACCCGCAGGAAGAAGAAAACATACTTGAAAAGGTGGCGGCATGCTTGATGTGCCCATGGAACAAGGAAGCCAGCATGGCTGAATGGAGCAGGTGCGAGACGGTCACAAGGTCACAGTGACATCGCTCATGGCCCTTCCAAGGCTCCAGGCCACCAGAAGCTTCTTTGGCTTTGCTCTGAATGAAGTGGGAGTCTGTCAGACTTTTGAAGTGGAGATGAAAACCACACTGGAACTTCATTTTAGAGGAGCTGCATGGACTACCAGGTTGAGACGAGATTAAGGTAAGGTAGCATGAATCCAGCGAGGAGTTTGTGTGTTGTTCCAGAGGATCGAGGGTGCCCGCTAGAGCTAGAGTGGAGGGCGTGAGCTGAATCGCAAAGATATTTGACTAGAGAATCAGAGAAGCTGCAGATGAGTGAGATGTGGAGGTGGAGAGATCTAGAAATACCACCAGCGTGTTTGACATGTGCGGCTGGAAGGACAGAGGCATGGTCCTCGGGCGGAGGAAGGCTTCTGGAGAGAGGAACACGCCAGCCAGCTAGCTAGCGTGAAATCATAAACGGACCTCACAATGGGTCTGCTGGAGAGGAGCTTGAGATTTGAGGTTCAGAAAGGAATTCTGGACTGGAGGGAAGCTTTGGGGAACTATACAAGCAAAAGATGCAGGAATTGTCAAGGGTTTCGACAACAACAACAGCAACAACAACAACAACAAAAACAAAATGTTTTTTCCCCTTGTGCTAGGATTTTCAAATTATGCCCGTGCACCTGGAAAATCACCATATGCTTTCATCTATTTATTTTTCCAGATTCTGGCTGAGGTGTGACTGTATTTAGCTCTTACAGCTGCTTCTGTGAAACATCTTGGAATGGGCATCTGATGGTGAGAGGGAGGTTCTCCAATCACACAGACATTTTTAGGTGGAAGGGGCATGGGTCCCAAGTGGACACTTCAGTCCATCTGCCTTGGCTACTATCTTCCTCTCTCTCTCTACTAATTGACAGCAATTTTAATCAGCCTTCGAGTGTCAGTCCCTGTTGGTCATCTCCACAGCATCTCAGTTCACTGGATACGTTTCTATTTATCTTCCTTCCCTTGTTCCTCCATTATCATTTATTTCAGTTCTGTAGAGGGTTAGGATGCTTTCAAACTATAGACATGAACCAGGGACAAAGGACAGCAAAAACAACTGTCACACTACATTTCTTCTCAAAATTCTTAGCAGGAAAATCTCTCTTCCATCTGTCAATCTAACATGCACTTCTTGGAGTGAGAGATCGGATGGATTATAGCTTTAGAGCTCCCCTGTGTCTTCTCTGATTTCGTGCTATCTGTGCTGGTATCAGCATCCAGCCCACAGGCTTCTTACCACTGTGTGGAGCACACAACTACTCAGCCTGCAGAAGTGCCTTGTGCTTCTCCACAGATGGGCTTCTTGTGGCACTCACAGTCTCTCTCTCTCTCTCTCTCTCTCTCTCTCTCTCTCTCTCTCTCTCTCTGTCTCTCTCTCTCTGTCTCTCTCTGTCTCTCTCTCTCTCTCTGTCTCTCTCTCTCTCTCTCTCTCTCTCTCTCTCTCTCTCTCTCTCTCTCTCTCTCTCTCTCTCTCTGTGTGTGTGTGTGTGTATGGTGTGGTGTGTTCCTTCAACCTCATCCTGGATTTTCTTCACAGGTAGAGAAACCAGAAAGTATAGAGAAAGAAGGATACTGTAGGAGTTTCTGTTAGAAACCTGCCCATAGTGTGAGGCCCATTTTCACACAAGTTGCTAAGGGCAGGGAGGGGAAGGGCAATGACAGGACACAGTGTGACCTCTTGTTTTCAGTTTGTTCTTTACTTCCTTCTGTTTCTTTTCAGTGTGTGCATGTGTGTGCATGCACATGTGTGTGAATGTATGTATTCATGTGTGTGTGTATGAGAGAGAGAGAGAGAGAGAGAGAGAGCAGGATATTTATTTGAAAGAAAATAACACAGAATGATAAGCAATGCTGAGAACTAAAGACAACTCCCTGGGCATGTTCACTTGCTTGCTTTTTATGATGGTTGTTTATGTGTTGTTAATAGCAGGACTCTGTGACACATTAAGCATGCCTAGTGTTCTGTAGCAGAGAAAAACATAGAACTGTGCCTTCTGTGGGATGTTGTCCCCTCCACATGTGTTCTGATGGTGATGGGCCCTTTTCTGTTCTGTAGTGAAATGCAAGGAGTAATTATGAACTTATTTACCTTTGTCCTCATGTGTCATAGTAATGTATAAACTACCTACAAACGTGCTAACAGCTTACTTTGAAAACTGCACTTTGGGAACACGAGAGGCAAAGGAAAAGAGAAAATAAACTCTTACAATAATCTGGTGTAGGGTAAGTGTAAAATATTTGGAAGGAGGACTTCCCAGTTCTACTGGGCATGTGCCATGGCACAGAGCTGCTTCTGTAGGATAATTTCTAAGCTAAATAATGATGCTGCTCTCAGGCTGGGGCGCAGGAAGAGCAGGTGCCTTTCCAGTGTTGCTGATGATTCAAGGCTGTCTTAGCCCATCACTAACACTAGAGAAATATGGGTACATCTGCCTTTTAACTAGACTGGCAGAGTCTCAGGAAGGTCACACATGCACATACAAATACACATGAGTGCACACATATGCACATACACACACATGAGTGCACACATACACACACTTGCACACGCACACACACACACATGGACATACATACACAAACACACACAAATGCACATATACACTTGCCATGCACACACATGCACACTTACACATGCACACACACAAATGCACATGAGTGCACACATGCACACACATGCACACACACACAAATGCACATTAGTGCACACACATGCACACAATGCACACACACATGCACATACACAAACACACAGAAGTGCATATGCATGTACACATACATGTACAGACATGTAAACACACACAAACACACATGAGTGCTCACGCATGCACACACATGCATATGTACACAATGCACATACACATGCACACACCAACACACACACACACACACACACACACACACACACACACACACACATTACAGGACTCACACCATCATTCCCAAGTGAGGCTTTATGAATATTACCATTACGATTTTAAGTCTTTAAAATTCAAATTTTACCATGATGTAATCAGAGTGTGCAGAGAAGTATTCTTTGGTTTGATTATAAAAGGCAAACAAATATTTATGACTTTCTCAATTTGAGCAGTCTAACATCCACCCAACAATTTTTGACTCTAGAGTAAAAACAAAGCAAACCTTTAGATTTGTCAAACCTTAATTTGCTTCCTTTGTGTGTGCTTTTCTTTATTCAAATAGCCGTGCTTAGATGCATCATAAAGAGGGACTCACCACATACAGACTGTTTGGTCTGATTTATCCACCCTTTACTTTTAAAAAGACATATTTATATTTATATTTATATTTATATTTATATTTATATTTATATTTATATTTATATTTATATTATAGTTGAAGTGTTTTTTCCCCTACATACACATGTAAGTGTGCCATCTGTTTGTAGGGCCAGAGAAGGCCAAAAGAGGACATTGGATCCAATGGAACTGGAATCACAGATGGTTGTGAGCCACCACGTGGATGCTGGAAACCAAACCTTGGTTCTCTGCAAGAGCAGCCTTACAGAGCTTTACAGTCTGAGTCACCTCCCTGGCTTCTTCATCTTCATCTTATTCTTTTAAATATAATCCTTCTCCCAGATTCTCTTGGTGTCTCTGCCTGCCTGCTTGTCTGTCTGTCTGTCTCTCTCTCTCTCTCTCTATCTCTCTATCTCTCTCTCTCTCTGTCTCTTTGCTTCACTTTTAGGGCTCTATTTTCGTCCATCTCTCTCACAGAAGTCAAGGGGTTTATGCAAATAGGAGGGTGTAACATCACTACTTTAAAGTCCACCGACATGCTCTCATAGTAGAATCCAAAATCCTCAGTAAAGCCTGCAAGACCTTGCAAACTCTGGGTCTAATGACCTTCAGATTGATTGTCCACCACAATAGCCACCTAAAAATGTCCACTGTGCTGGATTTCTTTAGCTCTTGAAGTTGGTTGACACCGTCCTACTGGAGGACCTGGCCCTGGAAACTCTTCTCTTTTGATAAGGGTTCATTCTGTTTTTATGTGTATACTTTTTTTTTTTGTCTGCATGTCTGCATGTCTGCATATGAACCATGTGTATGCCTGGCGCTCTCAGATTTGATCTCCTGGAACTGAAGTTACTAATGGTTATAAACCACCATGTGGGTGTTGGGAACAGAACCTCTGTGTTCTACAAGAGCAGCTCGTGCTCCTACAGGGGGAAGCACCTCTGCAACCCAGAAATATCCATGAATATCTTGCCTGAAGAAAACACATTGTCCCTTGAGGCTATGGCTGAAACACTTGTTAAAGAAGACTTCACCCACTCCTTTTCAGTGCATGTCACAGTTGAAGAACTATCTATCTACACATCTCCATCTATGTGTGTATAATTGAATGAATTAAATTACATGGATATGTATATCATTATGTGTTGCTTATAACTTGCTTATATAAGGTGTAATTAAGTGTCATAGATGCACTCCTGCAATCCCAACACTAAAAATACTAAAGCACTAAGACCAAAAGTTCAAATGCATTTGGGCTGCATAGTGAATTCAAGATCAGCCTAAACTGTGTAATAAGACCCCTTCTACACGCACATACACACACACACACACACACACACACACACACAAAACCCTCATATACACACAAACATGCCTACAACTTGAGTAGTACCTCTCTTTCTCTACCCTATACCATGACAACAGACAATATCTGCCCCATCTCAGGGTTGCTTTA
Source organism: Arvicanthis niloticus (assembly GCF_011762505.2). Classification (NCBI taxonomy): domain Eukaryota; kingdom Metazoa; phylum Chordata; class Mammalia; order Rodentia; family Muridae; genus Arvicanthis; species Arvicanthis niloticus. Next base: position 49,595,059 of record NC_047678.1, read on the forward strand.
CCTAGCATACATTAACTCGTGTTAAATACTTAATATCAGGTGCCTTTTGTATCAATTAATATTTGTTTCTTCAATCAAAGGTCATGTAAATGCCTTTAAGTGTAAACCAGAGTTATGGTATGCCAAGCAACGCTGTTCTGGAGAAGGGAAAGATAGTTACAGGAAGCAGCATCAGGTATTTAGTTAACTCTAGCATTATCAGTGCATACATAATTAAACTTGCAGCCATGAATTAAATAAGTCATCAGCATGGGGACAGGATGACATCAGCATGGGGACAGGATGATCACCAGTATTACTTCGTTGGCTATTTTTTTGGTGGAAGATATTAACCTGCCTCTAGAGTTCAGCTACATAGTTGCTGGTGCATGAACTAACCGAAAACACACATTCAATAATGATATCAACATAAGTGTAAATGACATTTACTGTCTGTTTACCATGTGTCAGGCCCATTTAAGTCTGGACAAGTCTGTTACATATTTCCCATATACACCCCATTGTTACCATGTGTCAGGCCCATTTAAGTCTGGACAAGTCTGTTACATATTTTCCATATATACCCCATTGTTACCATATGTCAGGTCCATTTAAATCTTGAAAGGTCTGTTACACATCTCCTATTTTACCTCTTGTTCACATTGGGGAACTGAAGCTGGGAAAGGCTTTCGTGGCTTGCATGGACTCTAACCAGTTCTGTATAACCTGGATCTTTACCTTCTAGCTCATCCAAGCTTGTCAGAACAAAAGGAGGGAATAGGATGTCTCCTTGACTTTTCTCTTAATAACTGTGCAAGAATTCCTGACTCATCACTTAATGAGAAGGCTGAAACATAGTTTGTGCAGCCATAGTAAGGGAAGAGCTGGTGAATGTCTCTTGAAGGAGAGAACCTTTGCTTCAGGACCAGTATGTATTGGATGGTGATGGTCACCTCACCAAGCAGTATTTCTGGAGCACCCTTCTCAAACACAGCTTAAGAATACCAATCCCCCAACACCCCCTCCCCCACGTTTAAAGCCTGTTCTTTCCAATTCAACGAAGGCTCAGATTCTGTGGTACCATTTTACAAGTAATTTTTTTAAAAATAATGAATGCATAGGAATGTTTTTACATTTTCATTTCAGTTGTAGTAACTCTGTTAAAATAACTGACTGTGAAAATCCAGGACAGTGAGGAGTTACGGCAAACTTCCACTCAACCCTTCCATCATGTGTTCAATACCTCTGAAAGTGACAGCCAATCAAGGGTGAAATGGAACAGTAAACAGAATGCAGGCAGGTTTCGGGTCTACTGCCATCTCTCGTTCTGAGCTTCAGACAGAATGCTGGATTAAAATGCCGACTCTGATGGATGACACCACACGTCCCAGATGGGTTGTTCAGGCTGCTGACAGAGACCATGCTTTTTGCACTAGATATTTCAAGTAAAAAAAAAAAAAAAAAAAAAAAAAAAAATGAATGTAGGGCAAAGTTGATCTTGGACCTTGGGGACTTCCCTGCTCTGAGATATTCTTGTAAACAGTGAGAGTTTAGGCAAACTATTCTCAGTCGGCTGGTCAATCAGGGAATGCAGCCACAGGACAGGCATTGGTATAACCATGTGACAGGCACATGGGACACAGATGACAAGTTTCTAAGGCGTCTTGTCTGGCAGAGCCCTGCTTCAACATAGCCCTCTTTGAGATGGACCCTGCCCCTCCCTGCTCTGTCACCAGCTGAAGTCCTTTGCTTTAAGGATTTTTATATATTGCTTCTCTAAGAACCCCATTACAGTGTTTGGTTCTTCCTCATCCCAGCGGTTTCTATCCCTCCCCAAACCCAGCATTTCCTGTTTCTGTCTCTGACTTTCACTTTTCATTCAGAGTCTCATTGATTTTGCTAGGTAGCCTGAGACCTTCCCTGCGGAGCTCTAAGTGAGCCACTGTCCCCTCTTCACTGCAAGACTGCCATAGTTCCCTTCCCCCCTAGCGAGGAAACCTGGCTCTGTGGCCACATATCTCTACAGGCTCCACATTTGAGATGCTGTCCTGGCATTCACTCGTTGAGTGGTTTTGGGGGGGGGGGGATTAGTGTCAGTCACCTCTTATCCTTTTGCTGTGCCTCTAATTTAAAGAGTCTTGAAGTAGAGTCACCTGTCTGCCCTCTACTGTGTCTGTTGATAGATTGAGACAGGGCTAATCCTGCTACTGTACTGGGCTATTTTCCCCAGGGGTGTTTCTGTAGCCCTCGAGGCTGACATCTCAGCACTGCCCAAGCTTAGCTGCAGCAACATGCCGTGAGGGATGTCTCTCAAAAGACGGCACCTCATGGAGTGACCAGCCTCTGTCATGCCTTCTGCTGACAGTTGCTGCCAAGTAGCTCCATGGAAACCATATGGCAAGGTGTGAATGGCCCAGCACAGCTCTGCTACTACCTAAAAAATGGTGGCTTTGGTGTGGCCAGCAGGGTCAGATGCCACAGAATTCATTTTGCAAGAGGGGCTTTCCAAGTGCATTTAAGGACTGGAATTCATGTTGTTGGATGGGAGAGAGCTTCTCACCGCTGCTGTTGCTGCGACATCAACAGGTTAAATGAGAAAGGGTTAATTTGGGTTCATGGTTTGAGAGAGCTCTCTCCAGTGGACGATTGGTCCCCATTCACTTGGGAAGAGCATCATGGTGGTGGAAACCCAAGACAGAGCCGCTTCCTCAGTCTTAGAATCATCTAGAGCAGTGGTTTCCAACCTTCCCAATGCTGAGATATTTTAACACAGTTCCTCACGTTGTAGTGACCCCCAACTGTAAAGTTATTTAGCTGCTACTTCATAACTCTTATCTTTCTACTGTTGTAAATCATAACATAAACATCTGTGTTTTCCTATGGTCCTAGTTGACCTTTGTGAAAGGGTTGTTCAACTCCTATAGGAGTCTTGAGCCACAGGTTGAGAGCCACTGATCTAGACAGATGGCAGAGAAAAGAAAAGACAGGGAGTGGCCAGGGAAAGATACAATCCCAGTAACATGTCCAGTGATGTACTTCCTACAACTAGGTTCAGCTATGAAGACCGATAATCCCCTGACTTGATCAGAGCTCTCAGGATCTAATTTTGGATGGGAATACACTCAGAAGCCCAACTACAGGTGTGTTTCTATAATCTCCTAGGTGTTCTTTCTTCCAGTCAAGTTGATAGTAAAGTTGAAGCTACCCAACCACAGGTGCCTGCCACCATGATGGTCCCATGATGCAATGCCCAAGTGCATGGGACCAAGCAACCCTTTGAGGGAACTCTCTCAAACCATGAACCAACACAACCTTCTTCTCTTAACAAAATCAGGGCCAGCAAAAAATCTCTGTCACTGCTATTTGTATCAATAAACTTTTATTGTATCACAGTCAGTCGTTCAGTTACACATTACATACAGCTGCTTTCACACTGTAACCATATCAAGGGGTTGTAAAAGAGACATTAGTGGCCAGCTATTCTTTCAAGTATTTACAGAAAAGTATTTGGCAGCTTTTGAACTAGGATGTTAACCATGAGGCTTGTTGTTTTATAACCACAGGTATAGTCTTTCCCTGTCGCTATAACAAAATATCCAAAGCTGCATACCTCAGAAAGGAAGCAGGTTTATTTTGGCTTAAAGTCATAGGTGTCCAAGAACACAGAACTAGCTTCTGTTTGTCTCCTGGTGGAGATACAGGCTGTTCCAGGCCTGGAAGAGCAGAAAAGGAAGTGTAAGAATGATCAGGGGGGATGTGGGGAACAGAAGAGCTGACCTGTGGTCTAAGCCCAGCTATGGAAACTGATAAGCCCCTGACTTGATCAGAGCTTTCAGGATCTAATTTTTGGTGGGAACACACTCAGAAGCCCAACTACAGGTGTGCTTCTATAATCTCCTAGGTGTTTCTTATTCCAGTCAAGTTGATAGTAAAGTTGAAGCTACCCTACCACAGGCGCCCACCACCATGATGGTCCCATGATGCTTTGCCCAAAGCACAAGAAATAATCTGATCTCTCAAGAAAAACTTTGACCTGTCCGTGGGAGCTCTCAGGACCTGAGCCTCCCAGCACTGGGAATTGTAATCAGAAGGCATACCAAGTGATGCTTGTCACCTATGCCAATGGACAGAGATGGCTCTGAAGCAAGGCTTCATTTGGAGAACCACGGATTTGAGAAGGAGGCTGGTTAACACCCGAAATATGTCTTTCCTCTCATCTCCAGCCAGCAGGCTTCATGGGGCAGTAAAATGGATCCAAGGCAGCCATCACTCAGAGCTTACCCTTGCTCCTCTGGTCCAGAATGGCCAGCCACATTTCTGAGACTTGAGACATCTGTGTCTCTCTCATTATCATCTCCAGTACCCTTCCCTCCTCCTCTGAATGTTCGTGTTCAGACACTTTTTGAAACACCTAGTAGAGTTAGTGTCTGCTGGTGTCAGTCATCTACTCCCTCCATGCCCAACTGGCCTGGATAATCAATTCAGAACACTCAAACCATTAACACGTTTCTGTGCTAAGGTATTGATATCTTATGCACAGACTGTTTCTACCATACACAATAGAAATGTGTCCCACAGTATGGAGTGCAGAGTCTCTACCTACCCTCCCATTCTCGATCAGAATCAGATATCCTACAGGGTTCTGGTGGGAAGAAACCACCTGACAAACAGCAGCAGGGGATTCCTGTGTTTGCTGGAGAGTGGTTCCAGCTAGTGTGAGCCTGTGAAAATTGGCCTCAAAGCAGTTCTCCTGATCAAGGAGAGGGATGAGGAAGCCAGCTCCTCAGCTGTCCTTCTGTCAACAACACTGGAGGTTTTTAATTCCACAAGGACACGAGATGGAGATGTTTTCCCCACTGCTAGGCTCCATTTTCCTATAATCACTGCTTCTTCCTGGATGTATTTTCAGTTGACTTCTTTTCTAATTTCACTTTTCTCCTTGACGACTTGAGTGTGTTTTCATGGCGCATCCTTGTTGGCTTGATGTCCATCTATGCCACCCAAGTTCTCGTCTACGAGGTCTTTCAAAGGATTTATCTCTGATTAGGGTAGTGCCCTGTTATCCACAAAGATACATTCTAAGACCCACAGTGGATGCCTGAACAACCCCCCCCCATATGACCAAACCCTATGTAAAACCACAATAAAGTTTATTGTATAAACCGGACACAGCAGAGGAATAGCAAGCACTAATAAAACATAACAACTCTAACGTGGGCCTATGTGAATATGGGCTCTCACCTCTGCCTTTATCTCTTCCTCTCTCTCTGCTCCAGTGCCACAGAGGGAGGACCCAGTGTGGCTGTACTTTACAGATGGGCAACTCCTGTTCTAGGTGGCATGGCGCAAGGTGTATGAGATCTCTCCTCTCAGCATGGTGAGTGGCAGGCTAGCTAGGAGGTTTTCAATTGTTTTCCTCTGGACTTTCCCAGTGATATCTTTGGACTGCATCAAATCCCAGACAGCGCTTAGAAAACGAAATCACATGTAATGTGAGGCCATTGTACTATTTCTTTACTTAATAGTGTCAGCACCAAACCACAGCTCTCATCTTTAAGGGAATAAGAAAGAGATAGCTTATTCTGGAGCCATTTTGAGTAACCATGGCCCAGGGACAGAGATTTCGATTGCCCTAAATTGCACATTACAATTTGGGAGTACTAACCTTTCATCCATATATATATATATATATATATATATATATATATATATATATATATTAGAACAAAGAAAGCCATAGATCAAGGCGAGTTTAGAATGCATTGATGGGTGATGCAGAGACAGACGCTTCAGCAATGTAGGGGAAGCTTTTCTATAGATCTTAAATGAAATCTGATGACATGCTTAGCTTTGGGGTTGGTGGAAGCTAATGGTCAGCTAAGTTAGACGGTTCCAAAGCTCTTTTATGTATAGTCACGGAATGTTAGATCAGACACAGAGTTGGGCAAGGAATGGCTGTTCTCCGGCTAGAGATGGCCCAAGACAAGGCGACCTACAACATTCCAACCTCCCCACTAAAATCCCAATTAGTCCATCAGTTTCTGCAGCACAACTTCCTTCCAGGTGTTCTCGTTCCCCCGGTACCCTTGGGACCTATGTCACGCATCCATTTCCCCACTCACTCATCTACAAAGGGTGGAGGAACATCTTAACAATCTTTATGCAGTCTGTGCTCATTTAGTTTACACAGAGTTGGCTTCTATCTTGAGTTATCACTCATCCTGCCTTCTAGCTGAAGCCCACACTCCAGGCACACCAGTCATCTTAAATCATTATGTGCACATTTGAAATTTCTTTGATTTGAAAAGTATGTTAGCAGTGACTAAGAAATTCCCTTCATTTCTAATTCACTTAAAATATCTGTTATTTCCTTAAATGATGGTGTGCCTGTGTGTGCATGTGTGTATGTGTATACATGTGTGTATGTGCATGTGTGTATGTGCATGTGTGTATGTGCATGTATGTGCATGTATGCCTGTGTGCGCATGCTTGTATGTGTGTATGTCCATGCCACAGTTCATGTTTGGAGATCTGAGAACAACTTGTGGGAGTCAGTTCTCTCTGTCCACCACGTGAGTTCTGGGGATCAAGCTCAGGTCATCAAACTTGGCAGCAAGCACCTTTGCCCAGTGAACCATCTGACTAATCAGCCCCTTGTTGTTAATTTCAACCTCTTTCAATGTCATCTGACATATTAATAACACTTATTTTTATGCCTGCTATGGTTCTATTCTCTGTGGTTTGTTCTCTGAAGGTTTATGCACTAGGGCTTGGTCCCCAGTGTGGTGCGTGAGCTTCTGGAGCCTTTCAGTGCTGTGACCTAGAAGAAGGAGGTGACACTTCCAATGGAAGGAATTACTGCTGGTCACAGGGAATCAGTTTACATGGAAGTGGGTGGTTACACAAAGAGTGTCATAAGACCCTCCTAGCTGGGGTGGGGGGTGGAGAGATGGCTCAGTGATTAAGAGCATGGACTGCTCTTCCAAAGATCCTGAGTTCAATTCCCAGCAACCACATGGTGGCTAACAACTATCTTTAGTGGGATTCGGTGCCCTCTCCTGGTGTGTCTGAAGACAGTACTTATATACATAAAATAAATAATTAAAAAAAAAAAACCAAACAAGTCCCTCCTAACTTATACATTCTTATATTCACTCCCACCACTGTGACACCCTCTACTGTTGGCTATTACCAGAGCCAACAGATGCTAACAAGATACTCGTAGACACTCAGAACTAGAAACAAAAGAAACCTTGTTGCTTTCTGCATTGTCCAGCTGCAGGTGCTTTGTTACGCAGACTAAAGCAGTAAATATCAGCTGCTTGGTATTTCTGTTACCCTTCTAATTCTGTTCTCTTGCCCATAAGCTTCGTTTCTTTGTAAATGTGAATTTTGGGCTGCTAGACATCAGGTGAAGAATCCTTCCAAGCCTAGGTTGTAGGATGTAGCAAGCAGGTAGCCCAAGGAGGGTTCTGGTCCATGGTGTCTCACCCACATGGGACTGCTTTAAGCTAAGTTGCAGGATTGAAGCGTTGAGAATCCTTCTGGTGCAGATGCGCACATCATATTTGCCGAACACACAGTATATCGTCGGGTTTATTTCCACTTCCTCTTTAGTCTGCTGATTCCGCACTTTCAGCCAGGGGAACACATGGATTCTGACGGAGGGACAAGGTTTCGGGGGAGAGGTCTGGTTTTGGGGAGCATTTCAGGTTTGGCCCTCATTGTCCCTGTGCTCTCAAATGACACGAAAACATGTCTCTCCTGCTCACTTCAGTTTGGTAAAGGTTTTTGTTAGGATAATGGCTGCTTCTGAATTCCCTTGTAAGAACACTGCTTTGTCTGATCTTTTCCTTAAAATGGGACACCCGGAATGTTTAGCTGTTAAAACAACTGAACTGGGTCTCCATTCAGACATTTTTTTTTATGGCAATAGAGACAAAAACTCGCACACTTCCAGGAAATGTCAGTTCAGATGTCTGGCTTTTAAGTGATTTCAAGTGTAAACAATACAAAAACAGTCTAAATATGAGTGTTTTTGGCAACATTTCTAAGATGATTTGTATATGCTTGGCTCATGGAGTGTCAGAGTGTCACTATTAGAAGGTGTAGCCCTATTGGAGTAGGTGTGGCCTTGTTGGAGTGGGTGTGTCACTGTGGGTGTAGGCTTTAAGACCCTCATCCTAGCTGCTTGGAAGCCAGTATTCCCCTAGCAGCCTTCAGATGAAGATGTAGAACTCTCAGCTCCTCCTGCACCATGCCTGCCTGGATGCTGCCATGCGCCCACCTTTATCATAATGGACTGAACCTCTAAACCTGTAAGCCAGCCACATTAAATGTTGTTTTTATAAGAGTTGCCTTGGTCACGTTGTCTGTTCATAGTAGTAAAACCCTAACTAAGTCAATTTCATAAACTAAGATTTAACAAAATGACCACCATTTGTATTTGGTACAATAAGACTGCAGCTCATTACAGACAATAAATGGAAGAGAAAAACAGGCTTCAAAGATATTCCCCCCTCCCCTGATCCCACCACCCACAAGTCCTCACACCTCAGGATGTCTGACCTCACCATGTATAGAGCACTTATTACCTCATAGTTTAGAAATCATTGTTCACCTTCATTGGCTTTCATCACCAGCTTCATCTTTAATGCTGGTCTTAGTAGGGTTTTACTGCTGTCAACAGACACCATGACCAAGGCAACTCTTATAAAGGACAACCTTTAATTGGGGCTGGTTACAGGTTTAGAGGTTCAGTCCAGTATCATCAAGGCAGGAACATGGCAGCATCCAGACAGACATGGTACAAGAAGAGCTGAGAGTTCTACATCTTCATCTGAAGGCTGCTAGAAGAATACTGGCTTTCAGGTAGCCAGGGGGAAGGTCTTAAAGCCCACACCCACAGTGACACACCTACTCCAACAGGGTCACACCTTCTAATAGTGCCACTCCCAGGGCCCAGCAGATACAGACCATCACAACTCACATAACTTAATTGGAAAATGAGAATTTCTCCTTTGAAGTGCAGTCTCCTTTTCTACTCTGAGGTCACTGCAGATCAGTTGACTACTTGTAAGATATACTACATTTCTCTGTGTAATCTATCCTGGTGGATCTAATCAAAAGAATCCACTCAGAAAACCACAAGGGAGTCGTAATTGGAGGAGCAGCACCATCCCCGAGCTGGTGGAGTGTCCATCAATGAAGGATGAAGGCTGTGTGGAAATGACACTGCCATCGTTTAAACGGCACTGCAGGCTGTGTCTGAGCCTCATTTAACAGAGTGGTAAGGCAGGGTGAGGGATGAAAGGGCCATTTGTATTTTACAAATAACAGGCTTCAGTAAGCTTCACATGGCTTTAGATCTCCAGAGGTCAATCTCCAAGACAGTGAGGGAACCTCACGCACCTCAGGCCCCTTGCAAAGGCTCAAACTGGCCTCTTGGACTCACGAAGGTGGACTGCTGTATGCATGAGCTTTTCAACCAGATCACTGAAATCTCTGTAATGACAATTATCAACCTATTTGAAGTAGTACACAGTGGTGGTATCCTTTCCACGAGAGCCTGGAGGAGAGCCTCCGGGATGAGAGATGAATGTAAGTCCTGGGAAACTGTGGAGGGAGAGGGCATTGGGAAATGTGGAAAGGGATTCCAGAGACAATAAACAGGAACACTGGCCACCAATCTCAGTACTGTCAGGGGAAGCTTGGCTATCTCCAACTAGAGGTCAAGACTCAGAAGAATGCTTATCTGTGCCTTCTTTAGTGAGAAGTGTAGGTGGATTACAACTCCATTTAGTTTACAGAGTCAAATGAAAGATCTAACTCTCCTAGTTAGCCAGAATTGTCAACTTGACACCGCCTAGAGTTAGTTATCTGAGAGGAGAGGCCTTAACCGAGGAATTGTCTGGATCAGGTTGGTCTGTGGGCATGTCTATAAGAGATTGTCTTTGTTATTAACTGGTGTAGGAGGACCTAGCCCACTGTGGGTGGCACCGTTCCTCAGGAAGGCGGTCCTGAGCTGCATAGAAAAGCCACCTAAGCATGAGACAGTGAGCCAGGCAGTGAACAGGGTTTTCCACGTTTTCTGTGTGCTTGGCTGTGAGTTGACTCTCTGTTAGAGACAGTGCTGTGTGAGATAGAAGCCATTCTGCCTTCCGTTCTTGTCCCCACTTTCTGCACCAAGGGACTATGACCTGAAGTGTAGAATGAAATCAACCCTTTCTGCCTGAGTTTCTTTGAGTCAGAGGGTTTCATCACAGCAAGAGGGGAAGGTATAACTACAACCACTGCTCTTTATTCAGTGAGCTGCAACTCCTTTGAGGACAAAATTTCAGCCTCTTGCATCATGAGGGCCTAATCCTACCTGTATGGACTCACAGAAGGTGCCCCAAGCCTTCTCTGCAACCTGCTAACTGTGGCACCCTAGGGTTGCAGGGAGAGTCAAGCATGAGATCGCCACCACAGTCACAAGAGAAGTAACAGTTGTTTCATGTGGCTGTCTGTGATAGTCCTCAATGGAAACCTCACTGGGTTGGGAATCATCAGGGAGAGACAATGCTGAATGAACATATTGTATATTGGAAGGTGTTTCCAGAGATGTTTGATGGGAAGAAAGGCCCCACCTGGGTGTGGGTGATAATGTTCCATGGGCCGGGGCTCTACAGATGAGAACCAGCATTAACTTCACTGGTTCTTCTTGGCAGATACAGTGTGAGCTGCCTCCCTCTCCCACTATTAAGTCTTCTCTATAATGATAGACTGTATCTTCTCATTCTCTCAAAATTCTTCCTTTCCTAAGTCTCTTTTATCATGAAAATGAGGGAAAATAACTAATATATCATTCAGGTCAATGAGAAGGTCAAGTACTTAGGAATTGAATGAATCAAATTTTCCCTGGGACTTTTCCTTGATCCAGACACTTTCCTCAGGATTCCCCTCATACACACACCTTCTATAGGATCATTCTTGTTGAAGACCCCTAGTGATGAGTCTCCAATACCCTTGCCTGCTCCAACTTCAGGCATTGAGGTCTTCCAAAGCTGTTTCCTTCCATGCCCACCACCTGTGTAGGGTCTATGAACTTTTCCTATGTCCCTTGGGGGTTTGCTGAAATTAACTGACAATAGGCAGATCCACAGGAAATCACATAGAATGGTGATTTCCCAAGATCCCAAGACCTGGTAACTTATATACTCATCTTTATAGAAGAGTCAGAGATTAGGAAGTGTGGACTCCTAATACTTCTCCATTTCAAGGGGAAGAAAATGAGCTTTAGGAGATTATAGGTGAACAGAAAATAGATTGGGACAAAGCTCCTCTGGGGTCCTGAGGAGTTAAGGGAGGCGGCATGTTGAAACTCATCCAAATAAAAGAGAATCTTACATAGGTCAAGCCTGCCTCCAAGAGTTCTCTTCAAAAGGATGGAGGAAAAGGCTGTCTGGGTGTGGCAAGGACCCTCAGCTTCTGTCTTCCAGGCAGTGACTACCATGGGTTGTTTGATGAGAATCTTAGGGAGAGAGCTGAAGGCAATTGTATTTCCTATGGCAAACATTTTTCATCCAGCAAGAGACAAAAAAGGATACAAAAGCAAGTCCCTCTCTGTCTGTGAGGAAGAGAACCAAGAGAAGCTTAGGTGGTTCTTGGTTCTGGGGCAGCTTCTAAAGCATTTCCAGGATCATCTTAGCTCAACAGGGTACCACAAACTTGGCAATTCAATTATGGAGTTCCGGTGTCTGAGCCTGGATTCTCACTGCCAGCCTGACTTCTGACCTCTGACCTCTGACCTGAATACCTATATTCCTCACATCTCCTCCCCATTCATCTTTGTTATGTTGTCAAGACAGTGTGAAGAGTCAGCTTATGAGAAGAAAAGCTTATGAGGAGAAAATTTGGCTCACATTTCTGAAGGTTCTGATTCATCACCAAGCAGTCCTAGGCTTTAGGGCTTTAGTAGAGAACTTATACCATGATGTGTATTGTGGTGCCAATATCTAACCTCAAGAGCCAAGGATCAGGGCAAGAAGGGAAGGGGTGGTGTGTCCCATACTCCCTTTAGGTATCACACTCTCTGTATGTTCCCGAAGACTCTACCTCCTAAACACCCCACCACATCCCAACAGCACCATGCTGTAACCTTGCTGGTGGGGACACTCACACAAGCCACCCTAACAGCTCCGCCTTTCCACTACCAGGACATCACCTCCCATGAATATGTTTGAGAGAAGCCAGATGGAAGCAGCAAAAGAAAAAAAAAATGCTCATTTTCAGAGATGGTGGGAAAGGACCTTGAAAGGGAAGCCCCACCCTTGGGAAACTACCAAATCGTTTCTATGCAAGGCCAGTTTAATAAATTATAGCTGTGAGTCAGGAGGGTGATGTCAGATAAATGAAATATTTAACACGATGTAATAATCCCTCCAGTGATGTTCAAATGTTCACATTTGTTAATCTAAAGGACTCCCTGATGAGACAGCTGAGTGCTGAAACACGCTGGAAGGCTGCTCTCTAAATCATGGCATCCCCTAAATGGAGAAAGGTAGCTTTTGTCTTGGTCTTCCCAGGGGTGGATATAACCCTCAGCTGGCCTTTAACAAGAAGTGGATTTAAGAATACCTACAAATTCTCTGTGTGTGTCTCTGTCTCTGTTTCTCTTTCTCTCTTTCTCCTCCTCCTTCCCTCCCTTCCCCTCATTCATATCACCTCTCCTCCTTTCCCTTCCCCTCCCCCTTCTTCCCCTCTTCTTTCCTCCTCTCTCCTCTTCCCCTTTCTCTACCCATTTCCCTTCAAGCCCAAGAGGCTGCTGGTAAAATAGCCTCTGCTCATCTCCTGCCTTGTACCGCCTGCTAACTGTGTATGGCTTGTTTACAAAGCACAGGCCTGCTCAGACGTTCTCAGCTCTCGGGTTTCTAATGAATGCACAAAATCCAGAAGAAAATAGAAACCTGGTTTCAGAATTCCCAGACTCATGCCAGATGGAGTTGTTACTTGTAGAAGAAACAGCTTAAAGATGATTTGTGGATTAAGCAGGGAGTATCATTTCTCACTTAGCTTTATTCTACAATCAACCAGGATCACTTGGGCTGGAGGAAGGTAAAGACAACCATTTCTGTGTTCATTCATCTCCTCTGTCTCCAAGTCCTTTCTCAGGACAGGTGCAAGCTCACGGAAGGACCAGGTGGACCGTCTGTGATATGGAGGAGTATGGCCCCTGTACCTGCTAGTGACACTGGATTCTTCCACCCACCCTCCAGGCACACTTTCCCTTTGGAACAAACTGTGCGTGCTTCCTCTCCCAACAACAACAACAACAACAACAACAACAACAACAACAACAACAACAACAAAACAACAAACAAACAAACAAACAAAAAAACCAAAGAGGCTATGGAAGGCTAGAAGGCCAGTTCTTGTCATCAGCAATTCACTGCTTACGGCCGTGGGCAAATTTCAGGCTATGCATTTAGGTTCTGAAAATCATCTAATTAGCTGGACCCAAAGAGCATGTCCCTCCCTGCCTGGACATTCATGGGCTTTGGCTAGTATTTCTGGTTGATATCAGGAGAGGATGCCAAGTAGACAGTTTGGGGCAGTGGCCAAGTAGCTAACAAAGGCTGGGGAATAATCAACCGTTCTGTTGGCAGAACTAGTGGGTCTCATTGAAGCCTTCAGAGGCCAAAGGCTATTGATTTTACTGGCTGTACTGATGAAGTGTCTGTATCCGATCAGGATCTGATGGGAGATACATTATCTTATTTAACAGAGGGCTGGGAAACAGCTGTTTTGAAGCACCTCTCTACCATGGCTGATGACGGCAAGGCACTGACCTGCCTCGGGGCTTTTGGGAAGGTCAGGCATTCTGGGATGAGCCAGCTGTAGACTGAAGACCTTCACGGGTGTCTATAGTCACTTGTCACTGTGTTTCTGTTTGTGTTTTTGTTTGTTCTTTTGTCTTAAGCCTCTAGACCAGAAATCTTGGTAACACAAACCGTAAGAGAGTTCTGACATGGGCTTCTGAAATATTTTCATTTCCGATGTCCAGTTTCTCTCTCTGGCTCTTCGCCCACCATGGGAAGACTCCTTTGGAGGTAAAGGCATGGCTCCTGTTTCCCTGATCTATCCCTCTTTGCCTGACCCTTAGCCTCCTGCATCAGCTTTGCCCCACCCCCTGCTCCCCAGAGAGCTTTTCCTTACCCCCCATCTTTTCCATTGCTTCCCCTTTATATGTTGCCCAGTATTTTCTCTTCCATCTACAAGGTGAAAATTAGTAGAAAAGCATCAGTGGACCTTCTGTGTCTGTGAGCTGTTTGTTTGTTTGTTTGTTCAATTTGATATTTAATCAAAATTCAATAATGAGCATGGGAAAAATTAGAGCTCATTAACTTTCACCTGGGGGATTCTTTTGTAATATTTATTTTTTTATTTACACGGTTGTGTCTGTGTAAGTGCATGCTGCTCTAGTTCAGTATCCTTGGAGGCTGGAAGAGGGTATTGGATCCCCTGGATCTGGATTTACAGGAAGTTGGAAGCAAGGGGATGTGGCATTGGGAGCTGCAAGCCAACCCCTGTGCCTGTGGGTTCTCCCTGTGCCCGTGGGTTCTCCCTGTGCCCTTAGGTGTCCCCTGTGCCCTTGGGTGTCCCCTGTACCCTCTGGTTCTGTATCCACAGACTCTATCATATATGCATGGGATACACTAAGGAACAGAGAAGGTAGTGAGAGGATAAACAAGATCAAAACACGCTACACATGACCGAAAACATGACAGCAAGCCATCATTTTGTAGAACCGATATTTACTAATAAAAAGAGAAAAAGTACATGTGTACTGAAAACATCTACCTTTTCATGCCATAATTTCCCAAAGTAATATACTACAGCATGGAATTCTAAATGGACCAGAGAAACCAAAAATGACACCAGAGGCTGGCTCCACGGCTCTGGAATTGGAGCCTGTCTTTCTGCATGTGTTTACATGTGCATGTGTGTGTGCATACATGTGGAGGTCAGAGGGTGACCTTGTGTATCTTCCTTACTGACTCTTCACCTTACTTTTGGAGACAGGCCTCTCATTGAACCTGGAGATCTCCAACACAGCTGGACAGGACAGCCAGTCCCAGAAATCCTCCTGCCTCTGTGTCCGCAGCACTAGGATTATGGGTCCAGTGTGTGGCATTATACCCAGTTTTGTAAACAGGATTCTGGGAGATGTAATTCAGCTCCTCATGCTTGCAAAACAGGTTCTTTACTAACGGAGGAACTGCTTTCCCAGTCCCAGGACTAGAGTCTTCTGAAAGCCCCCACCCAGCTGGTTTTTTCTTGAGCCTTCTGCCTTGAGGGATGCAGAAGGTCCAGGAGCTTCCTTTGAAGGTGAGATCTGATGGCCCTCTTTCTTCCAGAAGAGTTCTAGGACAGAGGATAGAATGTGGGTGACCATGATTCTACCGCTAGGTATTTGGTGGGACCTGGAGGTCCAGCTGGAAGTCTAGCAAAGTCAAATGGGTGCAAAATGAGCAGCTCTGCTAAACATTTCATTCTGTGCAAGGCTGTTGGGCAGGTCACATGCATTTCTTCACTAAAGTGTCTCAGTTACCTGAACTTATAGATGAGAAATAGGAGGCTGAAAATTATCATCTAATTTGTTAGTAGCAAATAAATGTCAGAGCTAAATACCCACTGCCAACACACACACACACACACACACACACACACACACACACACACACACACTTGTGGGATCTCTTCCTCCTAAAGTATGAATTCTTACCGGAAACTGAGGCTTAAGCAGATCAAGAATGCAAGTTTGTGAGCATCAGGTAGTGTGAACTTGAATATTCTGTGTTCACTCAGTTGCCATGGTAAACATTTTGACTGAAAGAGACTCAAGCAAGGACAGGGTTTCTTTTAGGTTATAAATTACAGCCCATCACTGAGAGAAGTCAAGGCAGGAACTCAGGAGTAAACCATGGAGGGTCACTGGTTGCTGTCTTTGCTCACTGGCCTGCTCTTAGCTAGTCCAGGACCATGTGCACAGTAAATGGTGTTGCTCATAGTAGCATGCACCCTTCACCATCTACTAACAAGACCATCCCTCACAGACACATCAACACACCAACCTGATAATGACAGTTAATCAGCTAAGACTCCTTTCAGGTGATTGTAGGCTGCATCAAGTTGACAGTCTTAGCTAGGGCAATGACCTTGGCTGCCATTTTGGTTTTTGGTAAGACTCTTCCATAACTATAAGGCAGGCAGCTTCCCCAAACCTAGCAGACAGAACTGCAGCATTGCAATGACTGTTCTGTGGATACAGGCATGAAGAATGGGGAGCCTAGCCTTATAGACTCTGGGAATGGAAGGTAGCAGCTCAGGTCCACGAAACCGCACCATAATATTTGGCTTTAGGCACATAGAACGTTTAATCGGAACTGCTAGAACTGGCAACAGACCCTAATGATTCAAAGTAACAGCTTGTCTTTCCCTCTGGCTCTCTCAGTGGTGGAGAGGGTGTTGTTTGGTGGTTGAAACAGCTCATTGAACTTAAATACATAGCACAATGCTGTTGCCGCCTGATGAAACCTCCCCCCCCAACCCCCCCAGTAATAACCAGAGAGGTCTTCAGAACGGGTTGGTTTAATTAAAAGCTACTCAGTGTAATTCAGTGTGGACCAAGCCAGGGATCCCAGTAGCCCATTGATAGGAAGGACTTTCAGTGGGGGAATTGGTGGAAAGGTTTTCAATGGGGAACATTGTTGGGGAGCATTTTCAATGGGGACACTGGTGGGGATGGAGGGCTTTCAGTGGGGGCATTGGTAGAGAAGCCTTTCATTGTGGACATGTATCGGTATCTCTGGAATTTTTCATGTTATTGGTACTATAGGCCCTAGAGTCTCCCCATGAACTCCTTGGTCTCCATTTTTGAGTCAAGAACGAGCAAACCACCACTTTGTAACTAACTGGAACTTCTCTACAAAGTAGGTGTTCTGAGTGTGCACTGGCCAGGATTAGCCTCTGTGCTTGCCCATTACTTTGCATTGATGTAATAGCACAGTCTTTGAAGATCATTGTCTGGGTTGGAATGTCTGAAGTTCCATAATAGGTGGACCCTGTTACTTCCAGGCCTGTAATAGCACATTAAGGAGGTAGAAACTAGCCCAGGAAATCTCCTTATGCCAGGGTCCAGCAACAAAAGAAGCTAATTTATCCAGGGAATTCTGTAGCAACCCAAGAACCTTCCATCAGACCCTGTCATTTGAAGATTCTATTTCCTTCCAAGACTACCACTGTAGGGACTGAGTCTGGCTACTGTTACTATAGCTTTCTTACAGTGCAATAGGCACTTCAATGACATCATAATTCCCTTTGATCTGTCTATTGATTATATACTAAAGCTTAATTCAGTTCTCTCTGGGTTAGCCAGTGACTCAGTGTTTTATTGGGAGAAGGGAAATGCAAAGAGGATTTCTCATCTACAGGTCGCCAGCCAGCAGTTTCTTGGTCAGTTCTCCAAGTCACTATATCTGCAACCTTGCAAACTAAAACTAACAGTCTTTCACCAGAATGAGAGGAGAGTTTCCAAAAAAACCGACAGCACTCACGGACCTCAGGAATAGGCTAAGCTTGTTTGCACCTCTGGCATTGGTTAGATACCCATTAATCTAAGAAAATACATGATATGATTGAAGTGTAAGGAGGAGTTTCTTTATCTCAGTGTTTAGTTTACACATATCTCTGGGCTTGATCTATATCCTCCATGAATTCTGAAGGAGCTTTTCCTAGCCTAACCATCTGACCTTTGACCATTGATTAAATCTGACAACCCAAAAAGCAACAGCCTTTGGCTTGCACTGCCAGCAGGGGCTTCTCTGGATCCTGCTCGCCTCCCCCCCCCCCAATTCATTGTGCCTTATCAGAGGGGCACACTTAGGAAAACCTGATTTTCAGCTAGAGAGGCAAACCCAAGATGCATTCTGAAATGGAGAGATTAGAAAAGCAATCCCAAGTGAAAGGGGGTGAGGTTCAGTAGACAGAAGTGGAAGAAAGCATACTCGTGGGAGACAGGGCTAGAGTTTCAGGGGACTCTCAGCCCCACACCTACTGCAGGTGTGAACTTGGCTGAGTCTTTCATCTAAGGACAGACAATACTGCTGCCTCAGATTGCCAAGGAGAGAGAAGGGGAATAATACATGTGAGAATTTAATACAGCTCATGGCATATAATGAACACTCAGCACACATGGTCAAAATGAGAGAGAGAGAGAGAGAGAGAGAGAGAGAGAGAGAGAGAGAGAGAGAGAGAGAGACAGAGACAGAGACAGAGACAGAGACAGAAATTACTGCTGTTCCCCAGAAAGGAGACCAAACAAGTAAACAAGTGAGGCTACCATTTTGTCTAGAGTAGTAGTCAAAGCCATGGTAGGCATGGTAGAGTGAATTTCCCAAAGCTGAAAGAAACGCTTGGTTGTTCAGTTAGAAGGTGGTCATTAAGATGAGATTTAATGTCATAATATATTATTGTATTATTTATGAACTACTACTAATATTTATGAAATCCAACAAGCATTTGGGCAGAAAACATGAGTTCTTTACAAAAATCTAGAAATTAGAAAAACTCCAGAGTCACAGATGCCAGAGCCAGATGAAGTAACTTTCCCCATTTAGAAGGGACCCCCAAATACACACTCAGCTGAATTGCCTTTTTCACAAAGACAGCAGAAAGCTGTTCTCAAATGTGCAAGGTTCAGGAAACAGGTACCGACGTTCTGTGCCACTGAACCCTGCTTTGTGAGTTGGATTCAGTATGTGATCACTCTGGACTATATAGAAAGCACCTCTCTTAAAAATCAAGGGTTGAGGATGTCACACAGTGTTAGAGCATTTGTCTGGCTTGTGTAAGGAGGTGGGGAGAGCTTTAGCTGTTCCGGAGCTCAAGTGTTCAGCCAATGAACAGCTTGGGTGTGGCAAGGACCAGTGACCTGCACCTCCTTCACGAACACCTTGAAGTCTCTCTTTGTTGCTTTAGGGGCCACACAGGTGGAAACAGGTGCTGTCTACGGTTCCATGTTTGGATCATTCGGAACAATACCATCCAGGTTCATTGCTATCATTGCAGAATTTCCTTCTTTATGAAACTGAATACTAGGTGGGCTGCATACAATATTTACTGAATGCATCCATCCATCCCTGATGGACACTTAGGGGGACCATAAATAATGTTGCAGTTCCCATGAACGTGTAGACGTCTCTTTGATAAGCTGATTTTCAACCATTGGGACAAATACCCGGAAGTCATTCTATGTGTAGTTTTGTGAGGGCCCCTGTAGCTGGGCTAATTAATGCTCCTTCCAGCAGTGTGGGAGATTTCCTTTTCCTTACTTCCCACCCTTGTTTGTTAACTCCTTTTGATAATAGCCACCCTAGCAGGTGTGAGGGATAGCTCACTATTGTTTTCATTTTCATCTCCCTAACGATTAGTGGTGCGGGGAGTTTCTCGGTGTCTCTGAAGCCACTTGTCTATCTTCTTCAGAGGACTGTCTATTATGCCTCTCGCTTGCTTCTCAACAGGACTCATTTTCAGAGATGTAAGTGTGATGTTTGTTGGCAATGAGACATCACGGCAAACGCAGTAATTGAGTGCCGTGCGTTGAAATTTTATGAGGAAAGTCAATTTTAAATACTAACAATGTTAAATGTTAGTGGCGATTGGTATGGAAATTGGTGTGACTTTAAACATTCTGCAATGTACTAAAATGTGATAGTATTTTGTATCTGACAAACACATGAAGCTAAACTTGGTGCATAAAGAGCAGAACACCCAAATGGTTAACGGTGAACAACGAAATCTGAATATTGTATAAGATCTGTTTGTTGGGCTGGTAGGATTGGTCAGTGTGTAAAGGCATACACACACACACACCACATAATAAAACAATAAATTATTTAAGAAATTTAGGAAAATCTTTTTGTTATAAATCTAGTCTGAAAAAGTACTAAAAACTCAAATTTAAAACAGAATTATACTGAGTAGGAAAGTACTAAGCAAATTTTCTTTTTGAGTAAAATTTGGGGTCTAGGAGACATGCTAAAAGGAGCGAGTGCTGAAACTTCTTCTGTTGAGTGCACATGGTGGTTTTCCTATAAATACAGGAGCACAGTGCACTTGGCTGTGACTTCCAGTGCTCTGTAATACATCTCCAAATGAAAAATCCAACACATTAGCAAAGCCTTAAAAACGTCTCCTTAGTAAGGAACCGAAGTAGTTCATTCATCAGGGTAAAGTCAGGCAGATGGTCTGTATAGTTTAAGTCTGACAGCACATGTGTAGACATGTGTGTACATGTGTGCTAGAGAAAATACTGAATGGAGTTGGGCAAGATACATTCATTTCTACGAGAAAATCTGCTGCTGCTGTATGCAGGGAAACCAACTAGAACATCACCCGCTGCAGAGGGAGGAAAGACAGGCCAGGTGAGTTCATAGACAGCCAGGCTTCAGAGGACAAGGGGTCTGTGGCATCTTCCCAGAGAGCTGTGTGTCCAGGACCCAGCCCCAGCTCAGTCTCTGCCCTGCCTTTCCTTTCTTCATCAGAGGTCAGAGACAGGGATCTTTTCTAGCTCGCCTATGCAAATTGCCTAGAAGATGCAAACTCCTCAAAAGAGGTTTACCCTAGTAGGCAAAGGATGTCGGTGACTAACTTCCTGATAGTGGGAGTTCAGGAGATAGGAAAGCCACATTTGTCTGGCCCCAACTTATAAACATCTAATGTGGTGGCCCTACCCTGAGCTCCCAACAGCCTGACCTCACTGAACTCTTTTTTCCCATAAGTTCATAGTGTCCCTGAGCTTACAGATCTCTCTAGTCAGTCTCCAAGCTCACAGCCCCTGTAAATCAGCACTATGATCTCATAACAGGTTAGCCTATTATCCCTGAATCAGAGCACCTTGACCGGGCTGTTGGCACCTTCGTCTCATTAAATCCTTGATCACATGAGCATCTAAACTCGTTATAACCCTAAAGGCAGAGCACCCTAAACTCATGTACTCTCAAGTCAGCATCCCTGAACTCACTGCACCCTAAATGTATTAATATCCAAAAGATCAACTAACAGCATAGATGCTATATAGTCAGAGTCATCTTACTGGTTTATTTAAATAAGATTATCTGCAGTCTGTTTTATGTGGGAAAAGATAACACATTTGCTAGACACTCTCTAATGTAGTAAAGAGTTCACACATTGGCAAAATGGCCACCTCTGGGTTTGGAACTCAGAGGAGTCTGATCCATTATGCAAAATTTTTCAGGGTCAAGTTTTATTAGCAAGCTGATCTGAGGTATGGGTCTTTATCTTCAAAATGAGAGTGCTATTTTTTCTTCACCTTCTGGATAGGTAAAATTAAACATATTCAAAATGCTGGCGATTCTTGTCTGGCACTCTGAGTTAGCTCAATAAATGATGACATGTTAATCACGTAACATAAATGCCCAGGCCCCAGTCTGTTGGAATTAATGACTTCCGAAGTTTATACATCTCACTGTGGAAAGGCTGGGGTGACTACCAAGTGGAAGGTGGCTGCCTAAGGGATGCGTTTAATAATGTGAGCCACCTAATTTAGTAGAAAATGAACGAATTAGGAAGATAGACATGGCTTACAAAATGTTTCATTTTTACAAATGTATCATGCATAGTAACTAAGATACTCTCGCTAAATTTCAATAATCGTTCTTTCACGAGCCAGAAACATCTAAGTTTTTTTTTTAGAATGCTGAAAGATATAAAAGAAAATATTTAAAAATTCAAACTAATAGGTTTGTTCAATGCCATTCCTGAACCAAGACAATCATTGTATGCTTACGTCATGATTCTCTTCCCTGAGGTCTGAGGGAGGAGTACAGGCGGGCTGTCCTTTTAACACCTTCCACTCTTTGGGAGAGACAGAAAACCAACAGGGAAGGAAATGCCTGGCTGTGATGTGTTTACGGGTGTCCTCGAATCCTGTTGCTTTACAAACACTTTGTGTTTCTTCAGATAGAGTTTGTTGATGGAGGGAAAACAATCTGGGTTCATGGTGTAGACAGATTCCGGAGTGAAGGGTTACAGAGGAGGCAACTTTTCCTTTTAATTTAGAAAGATTAATTGTTTTACACCAAGAAGCTGATAACTTTGGCTGCCTCCATACAGTGAGGCCCATTTGATGCAATTCACATCAGGAAGCTAGCTAGCATCACTGTGTGCTTTGATATCTTTAACAATGTTGGAGAGTTTACCTTAAGGCTCTAAAATCCATTTGTCTTACCCAGAAGCCTTCAGTTGCCAACAGATGAAACACTGTGTAGGCACAGAAAAAAAAAAAAAAAAAAACCAAATTCATCATCATTTACTCTTATGGTAAATGATGGCAGGCTCACTTTGACCCTGCTTGACCGTGAGTCAGCTGTGTCATATTTAGACATTTCTGTTTAGAAAATTACAGTGTTAAAAAAAAAAAAAGTCCTCGACATCAAATTTTCACTGAGTGTAATTCAATTGCGAGAGACTAGAAGCATTTAGGGTCCCTTGGCATCTGTCTGCAAATGCCACTTGATTCTAGTCAGGTGCCAGTTAACAAGGCTAGAGGAATTTTGTGGTAGCTACATAGAGAGGTGACATGCACACAGGGGCCTCACCATGGGGAACTTCAGTGTTAGTAGGACACGGGACAAGTCATACATTTACCACATAGGTAGGGGTGTGTGTGTGTGTGTGTGTGTGTCTGTGTGTGTGTGACATAAATTCCACAGGAAGTAAATAGAAATAGTAAAAACTTGGAAAAAGCCAAAGGATTGATTACATTGGAGACCAAGTATCATCCCACCATATCCAGATTCTCTTGGCTGAGGGAAAAGGGACTGAATTAGCAGAAGGAAGAGGCGAGGTCACCAAAGCAGTTACCCGAGGACATCCCTGCAGAGTGCTGCCATGAGACAGACTGGTCTCCTCTAGTTCTTACATCCTCTGAATTGGCCCTCACCAACAGTTTCTTTCTGGATTTTCATCCTCAGCTCTAATATGTCACAGGACATAGTATTCACACATATGTAATATCCCCAAACTGGTCTTAGGGGAGGGTTTAATTTTAAACCCTTTGCTCTTTGAAGCAACACGTGTAAACCTGTGTTTCCTTTATTTTGGTGTGTGTGGGTGGGTACATGTACATGTGGCACATATGTGTGTTCATGTGGCTTACCAAGGCCAGATGCTGTCAGTCATTACCATCATTGTTGTTACTATTTCGAGTGTATGGATGTCTGGTGTGCATGTATGTCCTGTGCATCACATTAGTGCCTGGTGCTTGTGGATGCCAGAAGAGGACATTGGATCCTCTGGAATTGGAGTTACTGATGGTTGTGAGCCATCAGGCAAGTGCTGGGAGTCAAAACTGGGTCACCTGGAAGAACGACTAATGCTCTAACTGCTGAGCCATCATTCCAGCCCCCTATGTTTGTTTGTTTGTTTGTTTGAGGCAGGCTTCTCACTGAACTGATACTTGCCAAGTAGGCTAGGCTAGCTGGCTAAGGAGCCCAAGGATCTTCCTACCTCTGCCTCCCAACTCTGAGATAGCAAGGCCACATTACCACAATTGGCTCTTCATGTAGGACCTGATCTAAGTAAGATTCCTTCTTGACAGAGCTATCCTTTCAGTCCGGTTCTCCTTTTCTAGATATTTATATGTTAATCTTGTGCTTCATTTTTGCCTAGAAGAGCTTTGGTTTCTAGTTAGGGATGGTAAAGACAGGTGTCCACCTCAGCTCAGGGAGGGGGGCAAGCAAACAATGTTCACATCACTGTTACCGATACTTTGTAATTCTACAGCTTTTATATTCTCTCCAACATCTTAAAATAACGTGCACAGAGAGTGACTTTACCCTCGCACAAAGCTACCCATGACTCCTCCATAAAGCATAGAATTCAGTGATTCCATGGAAAAAGTTGTATCCAATGTGCAGCTGTAATTGCTTATTTCCACATATTAGCCATTCGGTTCCAGTTTCAGTCGCCAAGTCTTTCTAGAAAGTGTGGGCACCCTTCAGATCTGCTTCTCAGTGCAGCCTCTGGCTACACAGGCCCAATGCCTCTCCCGGAGTCATTCCAGACTCGTGGGAATTCCCCTGCTCTAGAATCAGCCACATGATTCAGATAGTTACGTACTGGTGCTTTTCTGTCTCAGTAACATAGACCTTTGTGTCTAAAACCGTGGCCCTGTGGGCATCTGTTCAAAAACATTTTATAACCAGACAGCAGGTGGCGCTCTAACTCCAGGAGTCCTGCTCCTAAAGCCACCAAGAGACAACAACATCGAGTGCATTTAAAAATTTATATATTTCTTTTCTCTGCCAGGGCAGAAATGTACTCCATTTTCTTTAATCAGGTTCGTTTGCTTCCTACTGTGTGACTTCAACTGGGTAATAGGAAGCCAGACTTCTCCCCTGGCTACTTTGTTTCCTAGAGCAGGATTCTGAGGGAGTCAGAGTATGAGCCAGGCAGAAACAACAGAAATTCTGTGTTCACCTGCAAAGTTGCTGCCCCTCCTGGTGGCTCCAAGCGGCTTCTTCAGATATAAGGGCATGTCAGTCTATAGGATGTTAACCCTAGGGTGCAGGAACCATTTGCTACCCTGCCTGAGGCAAGTGGAGGTAGGGGAGAGAACATATAAATGGCCACCCCAGAATGTTCGGTGGATATCCAGGTGACCAGGCTGAAAACTTGGGGTTTACTTCTCTTTCACAGGAGAGAGCACCTTGGTTCCTGCCTGCTGAGCACACACAGAACACCAGCACAGGCAAAAGTCTTGGGGACACTGGGACACTTATTCCTTTATTTGTTGGATCATCTAACAAATCCACAGAGCCTCCGGCGCTCCCCACACATCACAGAGTTCTTGCTGTGAGTGCAGCTGGTCAGTAGGCTCTCTTCCCTCCATCTGGACAGAGAGAAGATGCTCTAGACTCTAACCTAAGGAGAGGTCATGGTTCAGCCAGTAAAGTGCTTGCTGTGTGAGTGTAAAAACTTGAGACTGGTCTCTAGAACACTTTAAAAAGCCAATCATGGAAGCTTGCTTTAATAATACCAAAGCTAGAGAAATATAAATAGACATGTCTCAGGTGCTCATAATCAGACAGTTTAGGGAATTAGTGAGCTTCAGGTTAATGGAGAGAGACTGTCTCCCAAGACAGGGAGGATAGCACCCAAGGAATTACACTGGAGGTTGACTTCTGGCTCCTACATGTATGAAGACAGTTTCATGTGTAACTAAACACACACACACACACACACACACACTCAACTATAAATAGACACACGTGATACATGCACTCATACCCATACACATGAAATACACACACACTATACATACACCCATACACACAAACCACATATATATCACATATACACATAGAACCATACAGATACAAAGACACACATGACACATGCACTCATACCATACATACACATGAAATATATATCATCACACATATAACATATACACACATACAAACCACATACACATATGAACACACACATACGATACATGCAAAGACATGTACATGACTACACACACACACACACACACACACACAAACTATAAACTGAGCCAGGCATGTGGTATATGTAGGCCTGCAATCTCAGCTTCGTGGAACAGAAAAGGGTCTGGAGATTAAGGTCGCCCTTGACAACAGTGTGTCTGTAGCTAGCTCTTGCTACTTGAAACTTTGTCTCAACAAAACCAAAGACTTTAAAACAAAACAAAACAAACAGAAAGGAAACTGTAAGCTACAAGGAAAGTTTTAAACTGAGAAGCTACAGAAACAAGAAAACCAAGGGATACCGAATCAGGGCAGGAGACTGGTTTGGAGCCCACAGGAAACAGCTGAATCATTGTCTCTCCCATGCCGCCCCACCCCCCACCAGTGACCATCAAGAGATGCATGAGCCATTGAAACAGAAGTATCCAGCGGCTGTGTGGCCCAGCCTGGAGGGAAGTGAGGAGCTCTTTGATTCATTGCCTCCTATTTTTCTGCATTGTGGCATGGCAACTGACTTCCTCTCTTTGCAGGAAGAGTCACATAAAATGTTCTCAGCCCATCTCTTCACAGCTACCCTGCCCTGTGACGTCGCCCTGCTTTCTTATAGAGATTTTTACCTTCCATAGAAATCAGATGCAAGGGAGGACTGTGGGGCAAGATGTCCTTGTGAGTCTTTTGTCTAAAATAGACACGAATGGGGAATTGAACGAATGTATTTCTGAAGTGGCTACTACACTTTTAATGGCTTCCATTAGCAGGGACTCAGTTGCCCTGTCTAATAAACTGCCACTTAAGCAGCCTTTTCCTCTGTTGGCATGTTTGCTTCTGCAAGAGATTTTATTTGGATAAAGTAAAAGTCAGAGGGAGGGGTTGGACAGGTTCAGGTCCCTGGGAGACAGAGGGAAAGTGAATGAGAATCCAATTTGAGGACAGTTGGGCCACTCCCTGTGGGAGTCTTTTGGAGACTAGCATCCTAGCATCCATGGGGCCAGAGCACAGGAGAGGAGGGAATCAGTGAGAGAAGGAGCCAGGATGCTTAAGATGGAAACAGGCTGGTATATGTCTGGCGGCAATGTACTCCCTCTTGTGTTTTGTATTATGTGTCCCATGCTTGCTGGCTGCATCTTCTTGTTTAGAGGCCACTGGATTCTTCCTCTACAAGTGATGGCTGTGTCCTTGCAAGGCATCCTGAGTCCACGGTCTCATCTGCTTTCCTGAGGGCTTACAGAGTTAGCAATGCCCCCTCTATCCCCCCAGTAGCTGCCTGACAGTCCCTGGGCAGCAGCTACTCTCAACAAACAGCAAGCCTGAGTGTGGTAGAGGTCCCCAGGATTCCACTTGAGGCCTCCAATGGTCTTGGAAATACCGGGTTCACTCTGTCCTATCCCTTCCAGAGTTAGCCATCCTTGGATGGTCCTCATTTTCCCATGCAGACACAGACCAAGTCAGCTGAGTGGAGAAAAGGGCATAGATGGATGTATCAGGACTCAGCCAACAACCAATTGAAAAGTATGGGGGTAAAGTAAGAGAAAAACTTGAATTTGCTGCACACAGGGTACTGCACTGAACCCTCGGCAGTGAGGGTCTCGCAGATCCATGGTTGTTCTCCAGTGTGCATGCTGTGACCCTCATCCACCTTGTTTTTTGTTCAGGTCTTTACTGTGTGTTCAAGTTTGCATCATGTAGTTAGGCCTGTAATGGAGTCTCTGTATTGAGTTAGAACAGACTCCTGGGTTTTCAGGATCCCCTGACAGAACGGTATGGCAACCAAACATCCACACAGTATTTATACTATATCTAATGCTTTGTGTGTTTCAGAACTTACATAAAATATGTAGGAGGATGTGCCTAGGATATGTGTTAACATTACATAGTTTTATATAAGGGCCTTCATATTTTCCTGTGGTTATCAAGGTACAAGTATCTAGGCAGAAAGGCGCACTATCCAAGAGTCATGTTATCCAATGAACTAGGTCAACATTGGTGTGTTACTTAGACAAGTTTCCAGGACTTCTGGAAGTTGTGATGTCTATATTTCTTGATGTTCATACATAAGTCTGACATAAGAAATGTGTTATCTCTTCGTCATGCTCCAGATTTAGAACATCCTTGTAGTAGCCTTTAAACACATAACCATGATAGGGGAGTGTCTACTCATTTTACCAGGATGAGGCAGGAAATGAAACCCAGGGCTGTTTCTCACATCAGGTCCTTAGAGCTGATATCAACCAGGTTCCTTTCATGAGGTGCAGGCTTATGTCCTTTATAAAATGTGAAAGTTCATATTCACCCCAGGAAGGAAGACATTGTTCTTCAGAATCTACCCTCCAGTTCCCACAATATGCCCAGAAGGGATGGACAGAGGTGGTCCTGTCCGGTCTGTCTCTAAGGATGCCTATCTGAAAATGGAGGCAAGGAATTTAATTCTTGAAACTCTACACAAAACGTCTCACAAATATGCCTTTTCTGTTTCTCTTCTGTCCTATCACACATTTGAGTGTGTACAGGAGTGTGAGAACACACAAATGACCCCTGTGTGTATTAGTATGTGTGTGTATGAGTGTGTATACATGTGTGTGGGAGTGTGTGTGTGTGTGTATGTATGAATATGTACATGTGCGTGTGTGAGTATGTGCATATGTGTGCCTGGTCGTGTGGTGTGCACACACAACACACACACACACACACACACACACACACAGAGGCACTCTTGTGTGCCTGCATGCAGAGGCCAGAGCAGGGCAGGGTTTTCCACTCAACTGAAGGGTCTCAATTCCAACCAGAATCTTGGGATTCTGTCTCAGCCTCATCAGTACTGGGATAATAGACATACAAGGTTATATCCAGCTTTGCATGCTGGGAATTTTAACTCCAGTGCTCACGCTTTCAGAACAAATGATTTTTGTCAACTAACCCATCTCTGCAGCCTAACCTCCCTTCTCCCTCCCATTCAGTCTCTCTCTCTCTCTCTCTCTCTCTCTCTCTCTCTCTCTCTCTCTCTCTTCTGTTGTTGTTGCCTCCTGTTCTCTTCCTTCTTCTCTTTTTCTTCCTCATCCTCTTTCTCCCCTTCTTGAAGCAGCAGGATCTCTTCCTCCCTCCTCCCTCCTCCCTCCTCCCTCTTCCCTCCTCTCATTGCCCTCATTGCCCTGACTTCTTTCCTCTCTTTACTACCTCATTTCTGTTTTTCCTTATTACCCAGGCTAGTCTCCGACTCACTACATAGCCCAGGGTGGCCTTGGACAAATGATTCTCCTGTGTAGCCTCTGAGTGCCTGGATTGCAGTTGTATACCAGCTAATTTGCCTCTCTTTATCTTTCCTTTAGAAGTTTTAATGTGTTTTAAGTGTTTAAGCATGCATGAACTCATGAGTTTATCAATATAAAAAATTTAGAAATCACAGAAGGTTAAACACATGCTTTATTGGCATGTCATGACTTTGATCTCTTGCAGTAGTTATCTTGGTGGGACATCTTCACAGTGAGGGCACCCAGGAGGTCACTAGCTGGATCAGGCATCTGAATGGGCCCCAGGTCAGTCTGATCTGGTTTTTCTGAGAAACGGGCATGCTGAGTCTTCAGAACAATTTTGAAGGATGTGGTTGGCATTTGGGGGAGACCTGGCTCAGTGCTGGAGCTGAGGGCATTCATAGACGAGCCTTAGCATTTGCTGGAGGCTACTGGCTTTTCTGTGGCTTGCTACTTAGATATCGCATTGCTTGGCCTCATGAGTGCCCGGCATAATGGTAGACACATTCCCTCATCTGACCTCGTTGCACGAACAGACAGTAGCCAAGGCCACAAAGACCACACTCTATCTGCACTTTTGGCTTGGCTTATATAATTCTTGGAACAATTAAAATAGAAGAGAAGAAAGAAAAACCCTGCTGGTAAAGTAACAAACATTTCCAGCTCTTCTAGAAGTCTAAGGAGTGAAGAGTGACAGGCAACCTTGCCATTAAGGAGGATTTCATCAGACTACAGATTCTAGCCAGTCTTCCAAACTGAAAGAAGGATGAAGTACCTCCACCTCCAGGAAGCCCTTGGTGACTCTTATAGTAGTGCCCTACACAGCCCACCACTCCTAAGGTATACAGAAAGAATGACACAGTTGGGGTGACTGGAATGTTCTCTATTACTCTAGGAACTTCCTCTTTTCTCCCTTGGATATATTGAAATTGTCTGAGAAGTAGAAGCTGGAGCCATGTACAGCCACTGTGGTTATACAACCTGGAAGTCTGGCTTATGTGAATCTGAGGACACCATGTGAACCTCGTGCCAGCCTGCTTGGCATGGCCAAGCACATAGGCTTTAAAGGGGAGGAAAGCAAAACTCACTGCAGGTCTGTGTCTCTCTTCTCTGAAACCCAGTGCTGCAATCTTGCAGTCAAGGGTATAAGATGGATATCAATAAAGCAAAGTAAATACACTCCTGTAATTGAGAGGACAGTGGACAGGCTGGCCTACAAGAAGGCTGGGCAGTGATGCTGACAGCATTTTGTCTTCAATCTCCATCCCTATTTTTTCATACTTTGATGAGCTGGCTTCTTTTCTTCTCATCCAGATGGATGGATTAAGTACTTAGTATAGATTATTCCTGCCCAGGCATATGTCAAGAGGGGCAACTGCAGAACCCTCTTTCTCCTCCATGTACCCCACCCCCAGAATTGTAGAACTCCAGGGGACAGTCTCTTTGTGGTCTACTGTGCTGACTTGCTTCTGTGCTGACCCATCCGTCATCAGGAATGGAGCCAGGGTAGTGGTTTTTCAGGCAGGCAAGCCAGATGTTCATGAACTGTGGTTAGTGTCCCCATGAGGAACAATGGGAACTGAGGAGAAGCAGTTTTCCTAAGGAAGAGGCTGTGGTTGGCACACCCAAACCCACTGCTCACTGCGGTGAGTCTTCTGAAGAGTCACATGTTATCCCTGCTCAGAATCCATCGTAATGTAGGAAGTGTAAAGAGAAAATGGATATTTCATTATTACATGCACATGTGCACACATGCATGTGTGCATATGTACAGTACACATTCTCCTATGTATGTACACACACACACACCTGATTTTGCACACCTCACCCTGGAAGACACTCTAGGAGTGAACAATAGAACTCAATTCAGAAGGGATCGTCTTTGGTAGATACCAGCAGGGAGGGGTCCCACAAGCCACTGTTAGATGTCTGGCTTAAGCCAACATGGTCTGTCACTGAGTTTCAGGAACACAGGATACACTGCCTCGCCCTTAGAGCTAATTGCTCAGCTCCCAAACCCAGCCCTGTCCCTCTTGTGATATTTTTCCAGTCGCAGCTATGTATTCGTCCGGCCAGCAAAACTGCCAAAGCTCTTGCTATGCTGCAGTCGTCGGGGTAGGGAGCAGGGGGATTATTCACAATGCAGTAAACAAGAAGAAATTCTCCCTGAATAAAAAGCGCTAAAGCGACGGTGTGCGTTCTTCAATAACACATATAATAAAAGTGGTTTGCTCTCGATTCTCCCAATCTTGATGAAATGAATACTCTCAATCACGGGGCCCCATAGGAACTGTTTACTTCAAATATTGCAATGAATACATTACAGAAGTAATTAAGAGGGAACTCGAGTAGGGCGAGCTGTATTCTATTCTCAGGCTTCTTTATAACTAGACAAAAAAAAACAAAACAAAACACGGAGACATCTGTGGGAAGACACGGGAGGTAGATAAATAAATAAAACGGGCAACAGTCTCCTGAAAACAAAGAAGGGCCCTCGGAGAAATCAAGTTCAAGGCCTGATTTTATGACCCCTCCAAATACTAGCTTTATTAACAAGAAAGGCAGAACAAAGTGGGGGCTGCTTTAACCGGGTGTTGGGTTGTTAATAATTTATTGGTGATGGTTACTCATCCCTTGCCATGTCGAAACCATTCTGGCGAGAAGTGCAGAGGATACCCCAAATGGAACCAAATAGGAAAGAAACACGATATATTGATCTGTGGCCTCCAGGTGACTGCAGCTATAGCCCAGGCATACATAACTATAAAATTAGACAAGATGGCACGTGTGTCCCACGCAACTGAGAATGTTGCCTTCTCTGTAATTTAGAGGAGGAATTTAAGGAAGACATTTTTCATGTGCCACTGGCCTTAGTGCTGAGGCGTACACAGGGAGGATGAGGAGTAGCATGGAGGGTTGAGACACGGATGGGAAACACACTGCTGATTGTGAAGGAAACAGAAAGCTCACACAGGAAGGTCAGAGAGCCTGGCTAGACGGCTGAGGTAACAGGATGAGAGCCTTAAGTATCAGGAGGCTTTCCAACTCATTGCACAGGTAGGAAAGGCACGTTGGGGTGTTCTAGAAGATTTGCTGCAGTCATGTGATAATTTAGGGATACTGTTCCTATCCTTGATCCATCACTGTGATGCTTAATATTTATTGATTATCGGCACAACAGAATCTAGATCATCACGGGAACAAGTCTCTGGGCATCCCTGTGAAAGTTGGTCTAGGTTAGATTGATTGATGTAAGAAGGTGCATCCTAATGTGAGTGGCCCCATTTTTATGCAGTCAGAGACTGCATAAAATAGAGAAAGCCAGCTGGACAGTCATACTGTCGTCTCCCTCTGCCCAGCTGTGACTGTGACTGAATGCACCCCTGCAATCTGTGAGCCAAAATAAACCCTTCTTCCCTCAGGATGCTTCTTGTCAAGTATCTTGTCACAGCCGTGATGAGAAAAGTAGCCAGTGCCATTATGCAGAAGGATGTTGTTAAAAGGGAGAAACCCAAGGGCTTAGAAAATGACTGGGAATTCTGAGGGTTGTATTACTCCAAGCTCCACGACTGTAACAAAGCATAGGTGCACAGCTTAAATAGCAAATGTATTTATTGCCTTGATTTTGGAGGCTGGGAGTCTGTGGTTGGGGTGCTGACAGGTTTATTCTGAGGGTCCTCATGTTAGCCTGAAGATGGTTCTCTTCACAGTCTTTTCTGGTGTCTCTGTCCCATTGCTCTCTTCCAGTGACACCAGTTGTCTCTATTAAAGTTTCTGTTGCTGCGAAGAGACACCATGACCAAGGCAACTCTTATAAGGACAACATTTAATTGGAGTTGGGCTTACAGGTTCAGAGAGGTTCAGTCCATTATCATCAAGGCAGGAAACATGGCAGCGCCCAGGCAGGCATAGTGCAGGAGTTGAGAGTTCTACATCTTGTTCCAAAGGCAGACAGGAGAAGACTAGCTTCCAGGCAGCTAGGATGCAGGTCTTAAAGCCCACCTCCATAGTGACACACTTTCTCCAATAAGGTCACGCCTACTCTAACAAGGCCACACCTCCAAATAGTGCCACTCCCTGGGCCAAGCATGTTCAAACCACCACACCAGTTATATTAGGATGGGGACCCTTATACCCCAGTTTAACTTAAATGCCCCTTCAAAATCCCTGTCTTCAAATACTGTTGCATTCTGACGTACTGGGGTTGGGATTTTGATATAGGAATTTTAAGTAGTCAGTCTATCTCCGAGCAAGGGTAACTGTGTCTTGACTGGGATGGTTTCCCATGGCATACGAGGAGCTAACACTGGAATCCTGACTGAAGCTGAGCTGGGGAGGGGAACAGGTGTCCCATGCAGTGTAGGTGTAGGGGCAGGTGTAGGTAGAGATAAGTGTAGGTGCAGGTAGAGACTTGTCCTTTAAGAATAAAGAGAAAGAAGAAAGGCCCAAACCACCAGCAGCTGACAAAAACTTTGTCTTATGCACAGGACAGGGACCCTCAGTTGCAGACAAACAGGGAAGGAGGCAGGAGACAGCCATGTCTATGGCAAATTTGCTGGGTATTAGAGGTAATCTTCCCTTCTAGCCATTTAAAGTTAGATGAAGAGGGCAGAAGATTACAGAGATATAATACCATGTGGAAGATGGAAGCAAGGGAATTCACTCATGGTGGCCTCCTGTCAGTAAAGCCCACACTCTATGCAGTGGAAGCACCTGGTTTGTTAATTAAATCTGGTTTTAGGTTCAGGAGTCAGAAGCCTGTTGTTGAAGTCCAGGTTCTGAGAGACCAGGCCTACTCTGTGTAAATGTCTCTTATCTGATTCTTGTTCCCAAGAGACTTTGCTCTAGTGAGAGCTATGAACCTGCTAAAGCCATTGGGTGTCACAATTATTTTATTTATTATGTGAGTGTGAAAAGTATAAGTCATCAAGCAAGCCCCTTCTGGACCATCTTGGATCCACATGGACTCAGTTGCCATGAGTCCCGGGTTGGATTCAGGTAGAATACACTGTTTTGAACTGATGACAAGCCCAGGCTGGGCAGATCCCTTCCCAGAACTTGAATCAGTAGTTATTTCCTATCACCGGACCTTGTACCTAGAATTTCATAACAATATACTGAAGCTTCTCACCAAGCACCCAGAGTAATTTAGTGCCCACACAGTGAGAGTCAAGCGGAGGCTGGCTGCTGGCACTTCATAAATTACTTCAGTTTCTTGCATTTTTATATTGAAGTGTCACATTCCCTTCAATTCTAATAAATCACTTCAGGACACAATGTCACTCTGAAATTTTTTTTTTTTTTTTGAAATATGACAGAGAAGATTCTCTGCATCTTTGGCATATACCCATGACTCTTATTTCTTACGAATGACCAACCTTATCCCCTGGTGGATGAACAGGACATTTTTCAAAAGGTGTTTTGAGCAACTAGCTTTTGCCAAGATGATTTTCTTTTAATGAAATGATTGATATGTTGGTTGAATCTTGAGGTCACTCCGCAAAAATCTACATAGGCACTATAAAAATCTACATCTACCCTGGCACTATACCACACTGATAAAGAACCTGTGCCTTCCTCAGGTGCTAAAAGCAAACATTTCTCTGACATACACATCTCATGGCAGCCAAGCTGGGTATCATGCCCATTTCAATACACTTTTTACATCACAAAATGTGGTATTGAAGAAGGTGAAGGAATGGGAGGGCTGAGCTGTCCCTGGAATCCTGGATATAAAAGGGAAGGGTTGTCTTTGAGTGGTTAAAGAAAAGAGAAAGATAGACGTTGGGCGGCCAAGGACAGTGCCACCATCTATCACACCTGCACCGTACACAGAGGCAAGAAGGAAGGAATAACATTTTCCCATCCCCTGAGGAAGGCCAGCTGATGGACCACCTACTTCCCTTACCTGCCCTCTTTTGGTTCGCTGTGCTATCATGGAGGCCAAAGGAGTCCACTTCCAAAATCTCCCTGTGAAATTCCAATGCTGAGTAACGCATCCGGTTCCCAGCATGCTTTACTTCACGTCCCTGCTGCTGCTTCAATGCTGAGTAAGGCATCCGGTTCCCAGCATGCTTCACTTCACATCCATGCTCCTGCTCCAATGCTGAGTAACCCATCCAGTTCCCAACATGCTTCACATCCATGTTGCTACTTTCAGCTGATTAATCAGAGAAAGAAAGACGCTAAGGTTGACAAGTCACTAACCCAGATATGTGTGATTTTAATGCCTAGAAATGCTGTAATATTTCAATAAAACACAAAACTAAAATTTTAGCCAACACAAACATAAGAAACAAGAAGAGAGTAATATGTTGGACGACCTCACTCGAAGGAGCTATGCTGATTCTACCGCGCCAGTGTGTCTTCCTCCAGATACTTATGCAAGCCCTCCTTTTTTTCCACTGCTGACACTTCCCCGGATTGGAGCCCCTGGGGGTATCTGTGACCCCCATCACAATGACGGCAGAGGAAAAAACTGTCACATTCTGCTCTAAGTTATAGACTCCTTCCACGTTCATTTATCAAGTAAAGGCCACGGCATGGAATTACAGATGAATTACTAGATAGGCATGTGATAAATGATAGGCAGGAACACAGTGTGTTTTGTCAGCGTTAAATTACCATCGACTACAAAATGTACCATTATTTTACATAACACCAAGAAAGGAAAACTGCTACCAATTGTAAGACCTCAATTATAAAGACCTAATTTCTGTGTTAAGAATAAATATTTTTTTTTTTAAAAAAAATGCATGTTTTAGAAGTGCTGAGCAGAATTTCCACAACTAGATTATTTTCCAATTAGTGTAACAGCAATTTGAAGTAAGTGTGTAGGAGGGAGATCTCTAGGTGTCAAAGACTGCTCTGTGACCAAATGTGCTCATTTCTGACAGTAAAAAACGGAATCGTCTCATTTCTTAGTAAAATCTCCAGTTCAGTTTATCTGGAACTGTGTGGCCTTGTCCGTTGGTCCAGCATGTGACCAGAATAGATGGTAGCAATAAATAAAAGGGGACAGAGGCAACTTGTATTTTCTAGAGAGGCAGACAAATGGCCTTCATTTCTGATCTCCAGATTGGATAAAAATCACTGGTTCTCAATCTGTGGGTTGAACCCCACAAGGGCCTCCTATCAGATATCCTGAATATGTTTACATTATGGTCCATAACACTAAAAAATTAATTATGAAACAGCAATGGAAGTAATTTCATGATTAGGGGTCACCACAACATGGGGAACTGAATTAAAGGGCCACAGCATCAGGAAGGTTGAGAACCATTGTTCTAGATGAACTGACCAGAGCAGGAACCTGAGACCTCATGGTATCCTTTTTCTATGAATATGACTTATAGAAAAGAATGAACCATGGGGAAATCTAGATATGAAAACACCAGAGAAAGGGTGCTAGTTAGTGTTCTCCTGGGAAAATGATCCCGTGATATATATATATATATATATATATATATATATATATATATATATGAGATTTAATGTAGAAATTGGTTTGTGTGATTATAAAGGCTGAAGAGTCTCACAGTTTTCTGTCTGAAAGATGGAGAATCAGGGAGGACTTTGGAAAGGGGTTCAGTGCTTGTCAAACCTGGCAGCTGGGCTGAGGGTGAAAAATAGGAAGCAATGGTGAGGTAGGGTGGCTCCTGGTGGGAGTCCCAGAGACCAGAGGCTTGGCATCCAATAGCTTGATCTCCAAACACAGAAGACAATGAGCAGACTCAGGAAGAGAGAGAATAAATTGTGTTCTTTCTTTTCATCCAAGCAGAACTTTCTATAAACTTGAAGGCTGCAACCACATTGGTGAGAGAAGATATTTATCAACCCATTGATTCAGAAATGGCATTTTCAGAAATACCCTAGCAGAGGCACCCAGAAATGCTTTACAGGCTACCTGTGCATCCCTTAGCCCAGGTAATTTAACACATGAACTCTTACAGGCCTGGGGTTGCAGCTCAGTGGCCCAGCACTTGCCCAGCAACTTGTAGACCTTGGATTGAACCCCAAGCACTAGAAAATAATGACAAGACCCATCTCAGACGATATAAAATATTCTGGGGGTGGGGATAGGGGGATGACCAAACCTTCCTTCCAAAGCAACCTGGAATATGACCAACAAAGGTGTCCTGAAACTTCTGAAGCATCCCGAACCTCTTGGTGTGGCTTTGTCATGGGAGCCAGGCATGCAGTAGCCATTGGGCAGCATCCGGCTGTGCTCTCCCCGCTCAGCCTCACTGTCAGATGACCCCTCCGAGCACACTCACCATTCAGCATTGCTGGGGTTGTCTGAACCATTAAATAATAACAAGTATGAATAGATTTGGAATTCCCCTGCTTGAAATCAATCAACCAGTTGTAGAAAATAAGGCTGCACGTTGTTGCATTAATTGCTAACCCTTTCCTCACCACCTGCCAAAATGCTCTGGATTCTCGAATGAAGGACGCGCGCGCGCGCGCGTGCACGCACACACACACACACACACACACACACACACACACACACACTCTATTTTTAATGTGCCTTAAGCAGCTCAATGGGTGGGTCACTGCCAAACTTCTAAGTTGCTAACTCCTCCCCTCCAATACTCCTGAAATATTACTTACTAAAATCTAAATTCCATCTTTGCTACCCTAGACCCAAATGGGGGTCCCCGTGGGGCCGCTCTTTCCCGGGCTCTTCCATGGCTCTACATTCTTTCTTCTCCAGCTCTCAGACCTAATCTTTTTGCTTCCCCAGCATGGCGATTCTAAATCCACCTTCTTCCCTGGGTTCCCTTGCCTGGGAAATCTAAAGTCCCACCTCTGTCTCCCTACCTAGCCATTAGCTGCTGGCAACTTTATTTACCAATTGTAGTCAACTGGGGGGCAGGGACCTCCGGTGTCTTACGTGCAGATGTGCAATCTCCTGTGTAATTTGGGCACCCAATTAACATAATATAAGCAGTGAACCAAATCCACAACAGAGAGTCACTTCACTCTACGGTAAAACAAATGTGTCATTTATTGTCTTCACTCACATCTCAAATGTTCAATTTTACTAATAAAGACTGTGGAGCCAGATGCTGGGGTGAAAGCCCGCTAGCTCAGAGAGGCAGAAAAAGCAGCCAGATGACTTTCCTCCTCAACCCACATCCCAAAAGAAAGCTCTCCTCCACACTGGTTCAAAAGCCTCTCAAACGGAATGTCCTGCCCTTTCACTTCCCATGTGTCTCTCTATCAGTCCTCCTGACTTCTTCTTACTCTATGTTTTTTTTCCCTACCTGTGTGTCTCTCTATCCACCCTCCCGACTTCCTCTTACTCTATGGTTTTTCCCTAGGCTCACTCCCCATCAACTGGTTGCTTGCTCCACCTCTTTACCTATAGTTGGCTTTCTATGATCCTGTTTACAATAAATAGAAAGCTCTCAGATTAAAGGTGTGTGCCAGGGCTGAGCCACACCACAACTAGAAGTAGGGTTTTTCCAGTAATTAACACAATCTCAGGGTTCATGGTGTGATCAAATATCTGCAACAATTTATTTCTTAAAAAAAAAAAAATAACAGTAAAGTGTTACCTTCGTTCCATTGTAATGGGTGCCTCTGCTCACCCTTTTGATAAACTCCATACACTAGATCTCTGCTCACCCTTTTGATAAACTCCATACACTAGATCTCGAGGCTAACTCTCCTCCCCGAGCCATGGTGCTTTGTTAAGAAAACTTCCTACCAGAGGTGAGGGAGGGAACTGGGTGGGGCCTAGAGCATTCTTCCTTTGCAGAGTCAAATGCCAGTCCTCAAGGGTGCTGCTCAGGCAGGAGAGGAACAACCTACGCCTTTCCAGTTCTTTCCCCCATCTCCTTCCCACCAGGGCTCATTCCCTGTCTTCAACCGCCCCTTCACCTCACTCTGGTGGTTCATCTTCTGCTGGCTGTTCCTTGCTGTCCTCTGCAAGTGCACCGAAGCCACGAACTATCTCTCCTGCCAAGCAAATGTCAGTCTAAATGGCTGACACAAAGGGAAAGAGGGAAGGCCCCTGACACACGTTCCTGAAGACCTTTATGAACAGCAGAGCATACTTCTCTGGCCACACAAAGGTACATCTGCATGAAAGGTGATCCTGTAGACATCAAATGAATGGACCCTCCACGAGCATTACCGCTGTAAAATGAGAAGCGTTTAAGGTGCCGCCTAGCACCATGGGTATTGTAAGCGAGGGCTAAACTGTTCCAAGAGAGTTAGTGTGCAGATTGAGTGTTTAGTATTGCAGATGCCAACTCCATTTCTTGAAATACGAGAAGCAAAATGATCAGCAAAAGACAGGGGTCAAAGGCAAAGACCTGGTCAGCTGCAGTCCCAGCCATCTCCACTGAGAGAAGCATATTGTGTACAAACTGAGCTGCTGGTAGTGTCCCTAGGAGCTTATGGAAAGTCGATACTAAAAGGTAAACCAAATCAAAATGCACGCTTATCTTACAACACACAAGTGCACTTATACAGAGGGAATCTCTTGTGCAATGTGTGGAAGCATTCTCATGTCAATCAAAAAGTCTTGGCCAATGAGCTGAGGCAGGATTAGAAGGTGGGACATATCCGGCAGAGAGGGAGGGAGGGGGGGAGGGGAGAAAGGAAGAGGGGAAGAATTCTGGGAAAATAGTCAGGAGATTTGCTCTCGGACATGAAAGAGGACAGCAGTATGGAAGATGAGCAGAGGTAACCAGCCACGTTGAGAGAAGTTAGATTAGAATAAATGGGATATTAAGTTATGAGCTAGTTGGAGAACAAGCCAAAGCCTATGGCCAAGGTGTTTTTAAATATAATAAAGTCTCAGAGTTGTTATTTCTGGGAACAGGGGCACAGCTTACAGTAAACACCCCGCTTCATACTTACATACATAGGCATATATGTACACAAATACACACATGGGTATGTTTGGTATACATGCCCATTCACATGTATGCATAAGCACTCAAATATAGGCATATACTCACATTTGCACTACCCACACATGCACATGCATGTACACACACACACACACACACACACACACATTTTTAAAATCTTCTGTCACTGGGATGCTTCCTTTCAGAAGTCAATTCCTGGCTCTTCCTCTTGGCATTTCCTGTCTGGATTTACAGCTGGCACTGTTACAGTCCAACCCTGTAAATAACACTGTCCTAGTAAATGACACCGGCTCAAAAGTTACTTCACCACTTCAGGATGCAGGCTCGGAGTGGGGGCTCTGATGAAAGATAGATTTGGGTTCTTCCAACATCACCATGCTGATTTATGTATGAAGAAGAACAGAGTCTGTCAAGGCAAACACCACCTTGTTAAATGTAAAATGCGATCAGGCTCTGGGCAGCGACAGCTGCCAATACATATACTTCAGGAAGTCAATTTATTTTTAAATGGAATTTTAACTTTGGCTAAAGGAGTCGCAGTGAATCCCTTATTTATATGAAACCGTCTTGAGTGGAGAACAACGCACAGGGTGGAAGTCTGGAGGGACAGGAAGCTAACGAACTCTAGGAGAAAATACTTTCTTCCTAATTTATTGGCATCCTGGGTGGGGTGAGGGGACTGAGAGGTCAGATTCCAGGGAGCAGCATTTCGAGTTCCAGGCCTCTCCTGATGCTGACTGTAGCTTTTGTCTCCAGCGGAATGGGAGTGGTCCCTTCTTCCAGAGTCACGTTTCTGGTGACAGATGGGATAAATTCACCTGTTAAGGCTTCTAGGGAAGAGTTATATTCTTTTGTTTTTTACCGTGTTTGTGTGTGTGTGTGTGTGTGTAGTGTTGTGTACTTGTGACCGTATGTTTGTGTATATGTAGTATGTGTGGATACTGTAGGTGAATATGATTGTGTGTATGTGTGCATGGTGGCCAGAGACAGACATTGGGTATCTTCTTCCTCTGTCTTATTCCATGATCCAAGTTCTTCTTTAGAATACTAGAATACATGGCAACTTACAGGGATCTGCTTGTCTGTTTCTGACTCCACAGCCCCAGAGTTACAGACTTCCACTGCCCTGGAAGACCTCATTCTCTGGCACGGTTCTTCATATATGAGGTATAGAGAGGCCAAGGTTGTCAGGACGGGGACTGACCCATGGCTTGAGGGATAATGTGCCCCACTGCCAGCTGAATATCACCTAAACCAGTAGCCGTTATTATGACCCAAGGTCTCAGCATCAGGGAAAGAATCCTTTCTGCAAAGAACCAGCTGAGTCCTCTCTGTGCCCTGAGTCTCTGGCTCTCTTCCAGAACAATAGCCTGGGATAGCAGTGCATTGAGGGGACTTAAGGTCATCCGGCAGCACATCCCGCCCCCTATGTCTCACCCACAGCATCCTGTGAGTGAGCATTTGTGGTGACCTTCAGAGGGGATCACAGCTGTGTTTGTGTCTGGCACAGGTCTGTCCCTGGGCCAGAAGGACAAGGAACTTCTGGAAGAAAACTATCCAATACAAGCACTCCAATCTTCTTTCATGAATCCTTTGGAACAACACAGGGAAGGAATATTTTTTAATATTATAAGGTACAAGATAATCCACGTGGGTTAATGAGAATTCATAGGCTTGCTTCGGTTCTAATTAGAATCTGAAAACAAGATTTTTCACTGTGAAATTTGTACCATTTAATCATCTACATTGTAGTGCTTTTAATATAAATATCAATATAGGATGGATTACATGCTTTTAGTTTGATGAACACCAATACACGCTTTCCTGGAGGATTATAAAGAAATCCATTAAGCACCACAGATTTGCCCTGTAGCCGTGGGCTATGGCTCACATGGACTTGGGGGAGATGTACACAAGGCCATGAGAAGAAAAGTGGACTCACAGGATCCAAGCAGTTATGAGCATGCTCGTGGTGAGTCGCTGTCCTGTTTCTGTTTGTCCTTCTGGAAGCACAGATGCCCAAAAGCATGGCTTTCAGAAAACACACAGCTATCAGAATTGTGATTTATTCCTTCCTCGTTACACCCCACATACCTATGTTTATAATGAATCATAAAACAATTAACATTTTTTCTTTTTGACTCCAAGACACACTTCCACTTGGAATTCTCAAAGACACATTAAATATACATTTAAAAAAAGCTTTTATCTAGTAAGCTTATTGCCTATGTTCTCTCAAGAAAAGTTTGTAATTTCTGCTTTTTAACCTGTTTTGGGTTCTGTACTCTTATTTTTGTTGTTTAAAACCAGACATTTAGGAGCTGGATAGAGTATAGATCTGTCGATAACATGTTTGCTTAGCATGCACGAGGCTGTGTTTGATCCCTGACAACACATAAACTAGTTGTGTATGTACTGCTTGCCTGTAGGCTTAGTACTTGGGAGATGGAGACAAGAGGATCACAAGTTCAAGACCCTCTTTGTCTTACTAAAGGAATTTGGGATTAGTCTGGGTCAGACGCCCTTTTCAGAATAATTATAATAAAATAGCTAATTGGTTATTTAAAAGTTAAATTAAAACTAGAAGTTTACAATAATATATTATGTCATGCCTTAATACCACATTCCTCCAAAGCTACTCAAATTTTGTTGTTGTAGATGTTGTTTGTTTGCTTAATAACTTTCTGCATTAAATTTGTGAAATTTGAAGCATTTGTTGTATGTCAACTAAATTATCTGTTTGGTTATTGTCAGTGTTTAGTTAGTGATTGGAGATGTTTCTGAGTGACTTGAACCAATACTTTTTCCTATTGGCCTTTGCTGCCAGGCCCTGTGTATGTGCAAGCGTCACCTTGAAGATTCTTGTTCATGGGTCACTTAGCTCTTACTTCCTGCTTGAGCAGAATCCTAAGCAGAATCCCAAGGTTGGCTAGAGGTTAGAATTTAGGGCCTTCTACCTCGTATGGGCAGGAATATAACCTTGAACATGCAATATTGACCCCCAGGTTTCCAGGAATATGTTAGATCTTTTCAGAATCTACTATAGATTTCTTCCAGCTTTCCCCTTGAGCATTTTGTCACCACTCGTTAGCTCTAATTGTTGTTATCGCTGTAAGAAGTGACAGTGTTTAAAAATGGCTACTAAGTGTTGCAAACAGCTACTAATTGTTGTGAACAAGCTGTCCCTGACATGTCGAGTTCAAACACGGAGTCCTGAGTCGGGAGTGTTTGGCTGGAACCCATGTTTGTTCCTGCAAAAGCTGTGGACAACCCCCTTGCTCCAGCCCCACCCACATTGAGAAAAGTTTGAGCAAGGGACCTGTGCCAAAAGCCCAGTTCTGCATTTTTGGCAACTGATGAAACCTGCCTTTCTGACATGGCCAGTCCAACCACATGCCTGTCCAGGGCCTGAGCTTTTGACGTAATTGAACACAATCCCAGCTCCTGGTTGAGGTTATCACTCCTCCCCCAAGGTCTATAAAAATCTCCTCGCCTTAGCCTGAACACTCGACTTCCTCAGCCCTGTTCCTTGGGACTGATGAATCTTCTTAGGAGCAGCGCTTAATAAACCTGTATTTGTCTGCTTTAAATCTAGTTTGATATGTGTCACTGAGAGAAAAAGAAAATACCTGAGAGAGAGAGAGAGAGAGAGAGAGAGAGAGAGAGAGAGAGAGAGAAAGACGAGTCTGAGAAATGCGAATTTTTAGGGTGGTATTTCTTGAGATCTGAACTGGGTTGAGACTCCAGGCCTGTTCTGCCCCCTTTAATGGCTGACAGCAATCATTTTTGCAAGGCTGGTGTTTTTTTAACTTTTAAAGGAGCGTTAGGATTAAGGTAAGTGAAGATGCTCCAGGACACGAGGACAGCACAAGTCAGAGGTATAAGCCACTGTGGTTAGAAGGGACAGTCCAGTGTGGCTGGAGACACAGGATTCCTTGGAAAAACATTGTTGGAGATGACAATAAAGATTCAGACAGTGACCAGGGCCAAGAGTTTTGTATCCAGATGTCTGTAAGGGCATTTTTAACCTTATGTATATGAATGTGCATCTGTGTGCTTGATTGCCATATGTGTATGGGTGTCCACAGAGGTTGCAAGAGGTTATTAGATCCTCTGAAGCCAGAGATGGAGACAGTTGTGATCTACCGTGTGTGGGTGCTGGGACCAATTCTGGTTTTCTGGAAGAGCAGGAAGCACCTCAACCCCTGAGATTCCTTTATATTCCTAGACCACATTAATTATTTCCTTCTAAATTTTGAGGTCCACAATTTTAGGTCATAATAGTATAACCATTGATCACGAAAGCTATTATTTTTTGTCTTTCCATTCTAAGATTTTTCTCTGATCTTTTAACAGCATTCTCACAGAGAAAGGAGTTGGTAGAAGGGAACCCTCTGTGTTTGTCTAGTGATAAAGTACAGGCATTGCCCCAGGACCTGATGACTTTGGAGGAAGAGGAGAGGAAGGTGTCACTCTGGAGAGGAAGAACCCACCAGCACCAGGATTTTCAGCTCACAGGCTAACTGTGTGTTCTGTGAAATCCTTACTGTGCTGAGCTCCTGAAGCTGGGAAGTCAATGTAGAACAGTCCTCAGTGCTTTCTGTGGGGCTCTCCTGTAACCACTGAGTTCCTCTGTTAACTTCCGGCTCTCAAGTTCTCTGTGGAAAGGAGGCTAAAGAGTGGGAACTTTAACAACAGAGAGGCTGTAGCACCAGGATAATCACCCCCTTTTGCCAAGTGCGCCCCATGACCTTCCAGGTCTGTCTGTCCTCTAGACACTCTGCATCATGTTAAACCACCAATCTCTCTTATTTATAATCAGGGTCAAAAGAGGTCTAGCCTTTACCCTGCTCTTTCCATCAGAGGGAAGGATGTTCACTTATTTATTTCTTTGTGAAAAGGTCTCACATAGCTCAAACTTTAAGTGGAAACTTCTAGCTTCTTTAGAAAGACAGTTATGTCAAATGTTGTTGTACTGGGGCACACAGGTGAAAGGATGTCTTGCTAAAGCAGACACTTGAAAGAATGTTTTCCTGAAGCAGTCACAGGCTAAAGGATGTTTTGCTATAGCAGACACATGAAAGGACTCTTGATGAAGGAGTATAAATACAACCCAACAGACGGTGGGAGATGAGCACTGAACATTG
Source organism: Arvicanthis niloticus (assembly GCF_011762505.2). NCBI lineage: Eukaryota > Metazoa > Chordata > Mammalia > Rodentia > Muridae > Arvicanthis > Arvicanthis niloticus. The sequence continues at coordinate 49,639,878 of NC_047678.1, forward strand.
GTTTGGTTGGCTCAGCTTGCTATTCTTCTCTTCTTCACTAACTACACACATGTATTGTTTCATCATACACAGCCTTGTGGAGCTCCACTTGTGATAACACCATCATTGAGAGTAACTCACCGAAGAACTGCTTGTGAGGTTCCTGTAGCTTCAGTGACCTTGAACCAGTTGGCAAGCCTTGGGGTTTCTTCAGGATTGAACTACAGCCATTGGTTCATGTGTGGTATCTGCCTGGTGAGAGAACTGATCTGTAGCTGCTGATTTGTATTTGCTGTTTGCTATGGGACTGAACTGCTGACAAAGATTGAGCTTGTTCCCAAAGAACTATTTCTAAACAGGTCCACTTCCCCATAGCCTAGTAACTTTAGTCTTCCTCCGTCTCTGGTGGGTGGTGGGCAAGCAGAAAGGTCGAATGTTTATCAAAAGTAGGTTGGAAAAAATTTATGGCCATACAAGGTGACCTCAAATACACAATGGAGCTGATGGTGACTTTGAGTACCTGATCCTTCACTTCCCAATTGTTGGTTTATATATAGGCTTATGCCACCATCTCTGTCTTGAGAATGTTAATACTCCACTGTCAGTCGAGAGGCAGCAAGGCTAGCTGTTACAAGTGTGAGCAGAGGCACTGGCTGTCTAGCTGCACCCCTCCCATCCCATCCCATTCCACAGAGAACTGCCCCCACATTCTGGAAAGAGATTCTGCCGTTGGAGCCACATGAATAAAGTGAGTTCTACTTTTATTTATTTTCTACTAGATCAAACACATCCCAAATGCTTTTATACTTGTGAGCATTTGCCTGCATACGTGTATGTGCACTATATGTGTACAGTGCCCAAGGATGCCAGAAACACACTTTACCAGAACCCCTAGTGGTCATACCAATCAAGACCCCAGAAGTATTCTGTACCAAGCAACACACAGCCACCACTCTCTCCTAAGAATAAAAGAGGGCAACAGAAACCAAGGAAAAACCACATACCCAACAAAGACAAGGGCAAATATAAGCACCCAAAGTTAGAATTTTTTCCAAGCCCAAATGCCTGGACACCAGCGTTAAAACAGTCAATAGTAGCCAGGACAGTATGTTTCCACTAGAGCCCAGCAGCCTACCATAGCTGGCTGTGGTGAGTTTCAACAGAGGTTCTTAAGGAAGAAATGAACAGATTCCTCAAAGACATCTATGCAAACACAAATAGTGGAAGGAAATGAATAAAACAGTTCAAGACCTGAAAGTGGAAATGGAATCAATAAAGAAAACCCCAAACCGAGGGAAATCTGGAAATAAAAAATGTAGAAACTCAAACAGGAACCTCAGAGGCAAACCTCACCAGCAGAATACAAGAGACAGAAGAGAATCTCAGAAATCAAATGAACACCTTGGTCAAGAAAATGTTAAATCTAAAAACTCCTGACACAAAACATCCAGGAAATTTGGGACACTATGAAAAGACCAAAAAAAAAAAAAAAAAAAAAAAATCTAAAAAAAATAACAATAGAGGAAGCAGAAGTAACTCAGGTCAAAGGCACAGAAAATATTTTCAACAAAACCATAAAAGAAGATTTTCATAACCTGAAGGAGGAGATGCCTATCAAGGTATGGGAAGCAGACAGAACACCAAATAGACTGAGTCAGAAAAGGACCCCTTGACACATAATAATCAAAACACTAAGTGTGCAGAACAAAGAAAGAATAATAAAAGCTGAAACGTAAAAAGACCAACTAACTTATAAAAGCAGGCCTATTAAATTACACCTGACTTTTCAATGGAGACTTTAAAAGTCAGAAGGGTCTACATAGATATTCGACAAACTCTAAGATTAGATTCTAGATGCCAGCTCAGACTACAATACTCAGCAAGATTCAGTTACAATAGTCGGAGAAAATAATAAATTTAAGGATAAGACCAAATTTAAGCAATCTTTCTGTAAACCCAGCTCCGTGGAATGTGCTATAAAGAAAACTCAAATCTAAAGAAGTTAAGCAAATCCAAGAAAACACAGGGAATAAATAACCCCAGGTCAGCAAATCAAAGCAGAGGAAACACACACACACACACACACACACACACACACACACACAAGCACATACATAACCACCACCAGCAGCGGCAGCACTAGCACCACAAAACAATAGGAATCGTAAACACTGCTCATTGATACCTCAACATCAATAGACTCGACTCGATTCCCCAATAAAAAGACACAGACTAATAGAATGAGCTAAAGAACAGGATCCATCTTTCTGCTTCATCCAAGAAACACACTTCAACATCAAAGATAGACATCATCTCAGGGTAAAAAGACGAAAAAAAAAAAATCACAACCAAAAGGACCAGGTGTCGAGAAATAATTAAACTCAGGGCTGAAATCAGTAAAACTGAAACAAACAAACAAAAAAAGCAATACAAAGAATCAAAACAAGGAGTTGGTTCTTTGAGAAAAATCAATAAGTAACAAACTCTTATCCAAATTAACTAAAAGGCAGACGTGGATATCCAATTTAATAAAATTATAAATAAAATGGGGACATAACAACAGACACAGAGGAAATCCAGATAATCATAAGGATGTATTTATAAAAGCCTATATTCCACTGTCTTAGTTAAGGTTACTATTGCTATGTTGAAACACCATGACCAAAAGCAAGCTGGGGAGGAAATGGTTTATTTGGCTCACACTTCCACATCATACTTCATCAGAGAAGGAAGTCTGATGCTGAGGCCGTGGAGAGGTGTTGCTTACTGGCTTGCTCCTCATGGCTTTCTCAGCTTGCTTTCTTATAGAATCTAGGACAACCAGCCCAGGAATGGAACCACCTACAATGGGCTGGGCCCTCCCCCAAAAATCACTAATTAAGAATAATGCCTTACGGCCAGATATTTTTGGAGGTATTTTCGCATTTGAGGTTCCTTCCCTTCAGATAATGATAGTTTTTGTGTCAAGTTGATATCAGATGACCCGGCACAATATTGAATGGGTATGGATAGAGTGAGTAATATTGTCTTGGCAGTGATTTTAATGAAATCCCTCTGAGTTTCTCCTCATTTAAGTTGATGTTAGCTATGGGCTTGCTGTTCATAATTACTGCCTTTATTTTGTTGAGGTATATATCCCTTGTGTGATGATTTGAATAGGTTTGGCCCCATAGACTCATGTGTATAAATGCTTGGCCCACAGGGAATGGCACTATTAGGAGGTGTGGCCTTGTTGGAGTAGGTGTGGCTTTGCTGGTGTAGGTGTGGCACTCTGGGAGTGGGCTTTGAGGTCTCCTATGCTTAAACTCCACCCAGGGTGGAATGTGACCCTCCTGCAGGGCACTGTCCCTTTCTATTGCCTGCTGACTAAGACACAGAGCTCTCAGCTCTTTCTCCAGCACCGTATCTGCCTACACGATGCCATGTTTCTGGCCTGAACCTCTGAAACTGTAAGCCAGCCCCAATACATGTTTTCCTTTATAAGAGTTGCATTGGTTATGGTGTCTCTTCACAGCAATGGATACTCTAACTAAGACACCTTGTATCCCTAATCTCTCTAGTACTTCTATCATGAAGGGGTGTTGGATTTTGTCAAAAGCCTTGTCTGCATCTAATGAGATGATCGTTTTTTCTTTCATTTTGATTATATGGTGTATTACATTTATTGATTTATATATTCGGGAACATCCCTGCATCTCTGGGATGAATCCTACTTGATTAGGGATGGTGATCTTTTTGTTGTTCTTGGATTCGGTTTGCAAGTATTTTACTGAGATATTTTGCATCTATGTTCATAAGGGAAATTGGTCAGTAATTCTATTTCTTTTGAGTCTTCATGTGACGAGGGTATCAGGGTGACTTTGTGAAACAAAATGGGCAATGTTCTTCTGTTTCTATTTTGTGGGATGCTTTCAGGAATATTAGCATTAACTCTCTTTTGAAAATCTGGTAGAATTCTGCACCAAAACCATCTGACCCTGGGTTTTTTGTGTTGGGAGAGTTTTAATGACTACTTCAATTTCTCTACAGATCATAGGTCTGTTAAAATTGCTTACCTGGTCTTGATTTAACTTTGGTAAGTGGTATGTATCAAGAAAATAATCTGTCTCTTCTACATTTTCCAATTTTGTGGATGTGTTGGTGGATTTTGTGTTAACCTGACACAAGCTTAAAGGAGGGAAACTCACTTAGAAAATTACTCCATAAGATCCAGCTGTGGGACATTTTCTTAATTAGTGATTGATGTAGGAGAACCCAGTCCATGGTGGGTGGTGCCATCCAGGGGTGCTGGTCCTGGGTTCTATGAAAAAAAAAGCAGGCTGAGCAAGCAATGGAGAGCAAGCCAGTAACCAGCATCCTTCTGTGGCTTTTTCATCGGCTCCTGCCTCAGGGTTCCTGCCCTGTTTGAGTTCCTGTTCTGATTTCCTTCAGTGATGAAGAACAACATGGAAGTATAACCCAAATAAACTTCTTCTCCTAAGCTTGTTTTCTGGTCATGGTGTTTTGCTATAGAAATAGCAACTCTAACTAGAATAAGTTGGTACAAGCATAGTGGGATGGCTGTGATAGACCTGACCATATTCTAGGGAGGATTGTGAAGGCCTTTGGAACTTTTCACAAGAAAAGCCATCTATGAGCTGTTCTGTAGGAGCTTGGAAGATAAGAATGCTCAGGGCAATGTAGAAGATGGGGGCCTGGCTTGTGAAGTTTCAGAGGGACATTCGAGGACTCTATGGGGTCCATTTGTTATTTTTGAATTGAGATTCTGTGGTTATGGTTAGCTGGAGCTGAAGAATCTGATGTGGATTACAAGATACCAGAACTAGTAAAATGAAACCCTTGCTTCTCTGGGATATTCGATGCTGGTTGGCTGGAACGGAGACATTAGTGGTGATTAAGAGATGGTTATCTTTGAGGTGAACTTTGGGAAATGTTTCCTGAGCACAGAAGCTGTGCTCCAGAGAAGGCCAAGGTTGTACTCCTGTTGGCAGATGAACTGGGTAGTGTAAGAGTTGGCCAGGTGGTGCTGGTTTTGAAGATACGAATGGGTCTTATGAAGAGCAGCCGAGTACTGTGTAGTAGGGCCTAAGTCCCTGAAGAAATCCCAGGAGAGGCTAATGGTGAACATGCATCCCAGGTGCAGGAAGAAAGCCCAGCAGATTTGGAGATGCCAATACCATGGGATGAGCATCAAGAAGGGAAGCTGGGGGATAGAGCCTGCCTGAGCTTAGAAGACAAGCTGTGTATATTGCTGAGTGGGGAGCTGGAGAAGTGACCTAAAGCTTTGGAGGAACCCAGAAAATCGTGAGTAGATGCCTGAGGCTGAGCATTGAGTTGTTGACACTGGTGGCATTTGGTTTTGCTTTGTTCAGACTGTGACTGTGCCCCAGTTCTTTTCTCTTGAAGTGAGAAAGTATTCAACTTAAATTTGATTTACAGGATACCATGGCTGAAAGACATTTAGCTTTTAAAAGAGATTTTAGATTTTTTTTGTGAGATTGGATATTTTAAAGAGACTGAAACTTAAATGTGTTTGAATTCGTAAAGTCTAGGGGGCTTTTAAAGTTGTTTATGCCTTATAATTTGAGATCTTGGGGATGAATGAGAAAGAAAAGGCATGGCTTAATAGTGATGTGTTTATGTGTCCAGTGGACAAGGAATCAGTCGGGCTGGCTAGTCTTATGTCAACTCAACAACAATTTAGAGCTGTATGAAAGGAGAGAACTTCAATTGATAAAACGCCTCCATAAGATCCGGCTGTAGGACATTCTTTAATTAGTGATTGATGGAGAAAGGTGTAGCCGGTTGTGGAAGGTAACGAAGACAAATAAATCAGAGCAAGAGAGATAAAGCAGTGGGAGGAGATGGAGGGAATACTAACTGAAAAGGAAGGAGTCCAAGTGTCTTTATTTGAAGATGATATGCTAGTATATCTAGGTGACCCTAAAACTCCCACCGGGAAACTCCTACAGCTGATAAACATTTTTAGCAGTCGCAGGACACAAAAACTAATTCTCAAATCAGTAACCTTCCTATATACAAACAACAAATGGACTGAGGAAGAAACCAGGGAAACCATGTCTTTCACCATAGCCTCAAAAATATGAAATGTCTTGAGGTAACTTTAACGAAGCAATCGAAAGGCGTGTATGACAAAAACTTTATGATACCGAAGAAAGCAAGAGAAGACAGTATCAGAAGATGGAGTCATTGCCAGCCTCGAGCACTTTTTAGTTCTTCTTAGCTTTATTTACCTTCTCTTTTTTACATCTCAAATGGGACACCTAGGTCTGGGGATGTAGCTCAGTTGGCAGAGGATTTGCCAAGCCTAAAGGAAGTCCTAGGTTTGATCACCAGTATCACACAAGCCTGGTTGGTTGCTCTTTACCTGTAATCCCAGGAGAGGAGTATGGAGGCAAGAGGGTCAGGAGTTCAAGGTTATCCTTGGCTACATAGTGAGCTCAAGGCTAGCCCAGGCTATGTGAGACCCTGTCACAAAAAAGATCTCTATAGAAGCTTCAAAGAACTTTCTGAAATCTCCTTCTGGACACCTTAGCTGTGAAGTGATAAAATGCCTAGCCATGAGAGAGAATCCAGAACTGTCTCACAGTGATTCTCCAGAAAGAACCTCTACATGCTTCTTGGCTGGGACAGGGACGGGGAACAAGTGCTAATTGAGTTTGTTACTAGTCAAAGTCTCTTGCAGTTACATTGACTACATCCTTCTGGGATGCCCAACTCATTACACTCACTCTCTGGAAATACTGATGGCTTCTTGGTTGCTGTGCTTCCCTGAGCACACATAACACATAATCCTTAGAATATTTTTATGGCCAGAAGATGGTGGTTCTGCCTGGCAAATGGTGCCATTTCTTATTTCAACTACATTGCTGTCACTCTGTGAGTGGCCCACTGCTGGCTGCCCTGGGACTCCATGGAAGGACTCCCATTACTGTAGCTCTCTCTTGCTGTCTCCCAGGATGAGCTGCTTTAAGGGTGGGCCTAGCCATCTCCTCCCCTTCAGAGAGGGGCTCTGTTCCATCCCAGGGGACTAAGTACAGAAGCATGCAGGACCTTGACCAAGATTATTAGTGCATGGTGTAATCCTAACAGTTTCATCCGGAATCTTGGTTTTGATTTTATTTGATAATTTTGCATTGAATGTTTATGTACACCAAATACATGAGCTAGAGTTCTTACAGTCTCTACAAAAAACAAAAACAAACCAAAACAAATAACAAAAATAGGAGGTGAGGCCTTTGGGGTGCGATAGATCATGAGACTGAAGCCTTGGCAGGGGATTAGTGTCCTGCCCTAAGAATGAGGGGCCCACAATATGCCTCTGTAAGTAAAGGTCCTTACTGCCTGCCAATTTGAGTTCCATCACTGGAAACCACAGTGTACATTGTAACATGTTTGTACACATACATATATAAACACGCACATACACACAATGCACATTTTTAAATGTTTACATTTATATAAAAAAGGAAGAAAGGGTGACCCCAAAGAGAGCTCTCCTGTGTCATCATCTGGGTTATGAGAATGCTCAGAGAGTGGACAGTTTACAGCTTGAAGGAAGGCTTTTCCCAGAGTCTGAGCATGGGACGAGCAGCCTCTGATTCCCCAGAATCATGACAGATGAATACATCCAGGCGCTGGGACTTTGCTATGACAAAGAACAAAATAGACCATGCCACTAAAGAGTTAAGCCAAACCCCAGGCATGTCACAATGTACCCATAAATGGCTTCAGTCCTTTCCACTGAAGGCAAGTTCTCAAGGAGGTGGAGGCCATCTTGGTCCTGAGCCAGACTGAAAAAAACAGCATTGTTCCTAAATTGCAGCCAAACCTCTGCTCACTCCCTCCTCTCAGTCTGAGCAAGGACCTGAGGGAGGAACTGCCTGCCCAAGAGGGAGGCAGCCAAGGGTAAGTGTCACTAGAATCTTCTTGGCTAACGCTGACCCTGCAAAGGAGCCTGGGATTCCAGGAAGAAATAGATCTCGTAGGAATATGAGGGGTTCTAGAATCTTCTCAAAGATGGGCAGGACTGGGAAATTCCTATGCGAATCAAAAGAAAGCAGAGCCTTAGAGCCAGAGGAATACCAACTGCAACTGATACACATACTGAAAATATTTTATAGCCCCAAGGCCATGATTTTTATTCATTTTCAATGAACACTTATTAATGGCGACATCAACCTTGTGAAAAGCCTTCAGAATAGGAAAGGAATAAACAGGGCACAGGGCAGAATGCTCTGCCCACAGACATGTGTATTTGGGGGAGGAACAACAGACTTTATTGAGTACCTACTAAGTAGTAGTCAGTGTTTTCCTGGGTAGACTACATTGGTGGACAGGATGAAAGAATCTACCCGCCTGAGAAGGAAAAACACCAAGCAAACAATGAGGAATGTCCTGTGTGATAGGGATATATGACTTAATAAATGGCTGAGTAAATTGCATGCAGGATGGGAGCTGGTGAGAAAGAAGGGTGGTAATGGTTTGGCTGGACAAGGCTGGTCTGAATCATTGTAATAAGAGATCCTATGGCTGCAAGAGGGGCCAGCAGCAGCATTCAGGGTGCTGATCCCTCAGTGATAGCAAGTTTACAGAAATGCAATACCAGGCTACCAGGCTGTGCTCTCTTCCCCTCTTTTTCCTCACCCACCTTTCTCCAGGCTAGAAAAAACAAAAGGGGAAAAAATATTGTAAGTTCCTGAAAATGAGTCCTAATAGTGGTTTTAGGATGTTTTAATCTCTGGACCTCCACTTTAGTGTCAGAGTCAAGTAACTACAATGGGGTGTGTGTGTGGTGTGTGTGTGTGTGTGTACATGTGTGTGTGTCTATATATGCATATATATATATATGTGTGTGGTGTGTGGTGTGTGTGTATATATATATGCATGTATGTGTGTTTGTGTTGTGTGTTGTGCGTGTGTGTATGCATGTGTGTGTGTTGTGTGTGTGTCTATATATGCATATATATATGTGTGTGTATGGTGTGTTGTGTGTATATATATGTGTGTGTGTTGTGTGTGTGTGTATATATATATGCATGTATGTGTGTTTGTGTTGTGTATATATATATATATGCATATATATGTGTGTGTTGTGTGTTGTGTGATATATATGTGTGTGTATGTGTGTGTTGTGTTATATATATATATATATGCATGTGTGTTTGTTTTTGTGTGTGTAGTGTGTATGTGTGTGTGTGTATGTGTGTGTGTGTGTGTGTGTGTACTAGGGTCTTATACAAGCCTAAGCCCAGCTTTATCAGCCGTCTTGGGCAGAGCATCAGTTCTGGACAGTGATCTGCCCTGGGTCACTGAGGCTCAGCACTGTCATTCTGTAGCTGATCTTGCTCTAGACTGATGCTGGCCAGCCCATGAGCCACACTTTATGCTCAGACAAATCTCAGGACATCTGCCCTGCACAGAGTGGGCTGTTCTGGTTCCTACTGACCTATAAGTAGTTCCCCCTTGGGGGAGTCTGGTCTGGCTGACTAACCCGGAGAGTAGTTCTTCTTTTTAGCAAGAGATGAAGACACAGAGGTTTAAAGAGTCTGTGACTTGTTCAGGGTTCATATTAACATGGTCTCTTTCTGTCCATGGCCTTGCTCCCAATATGTAAACAACAACAATGGATCATTCTGTGACTTCCTGTGCTATTGATTTACACCTGACCTTCAGGAGTGATGTCATTAGGAATGTAGCAGTGAGTGATGAGAACAAAGGACTCAGGTAGAGATGACTGTCAAAATGGAGTCTCCTAGGACCTCATGTGACATGGACAGCAGGAAGTGGTAATCCCAGATCTCCCCAAGTCTGTGGAAGCCTTTCTCTGGGCAAAGGTATTTGAGTTACAGACATGCACTTAAGAAAGGTTCTGGTCTTTGCCGTTTAGGCAAGCTATAGTATAAATATAGTTTAAATGTGTCCCTAAAGAGTTGTGTGTTACAAGTTTTGTCTTCTCCAGGGTAGTGTTAAAAGGGTGGTAGTATCTTTAAGAGTTAGGGGTTGGCAGAAAGATAGGTCACTCTCCTTAGAAGGGATTAGCATCCCTCCAGGAGACCCTAGTTTCTCCTTGGCTTCCTGTCTTTTCCTGTAAGGTTTTACTATTGCATACACTTCTATCACACAAGCAGCCATGATGTAAGACTTGTTACATCATGATGTGACCCTTGGCAGAGCCAGCACTGTGCCATGTGCTCATTCAATCTCCAAACTTGTGAGCTGAAGCTTCTGTCCCTAAGTCTCCAGCCTCATAATACACATAAAACAGATTAACAGAGAAGTACAGTATTGTCTCAAGCCCAGTATGTTATCTGTCGTGAGCAGGTTGTGATAAAGTTTTAGGGTCCCTGTGGGAAGAGGAGCGACAGGTCCTCTCCACTCAGGAATAGTATACAGGATTGACTGTGAGATAGTCAGTTCCACGAGAGGGGAGAGAGTACGCTAGAGACAGAGGTTTGATATTTAATTGCTCTTTAATAATGCACAGCAAACAATATATTATCACTAATGCCAAAGCTATTGTAACAATGAGGTATTGCCACATTTCCTATGCATTGACGCTATCAATGTCAGCACAGTTAACACAAATAATAAATTGCTAATTTCCAAAGAAATAAGTATAGCAATAAATCATTATTCATGAGTTATATGACCTGAGTCCTTATGACTATAGTTTTCAGCAGCTCAGGTCCAGAGAGTGCTTGACCACGAAGATAGGGGCGTTGGTCTCGGATGCTGCTTTGATGATCGGGTGCAGCAGAATGCTCGGTCTCTCTGCTGCAGAGGAGGCCTGAACGGAGGATCACGCTAGCCAGTCATGGCTACCAGTGTGATGAAGTGCGCCAGGTGGGAGCTCCTCTTTTATGCTGAATTTGGGGTTACTTCTGATGTGCACAGAAGATAACCAGACACTTCTGGTTACTCTGGGCCTATGACTTCATTACAGCTGGTTATCACACTTATTAAAAACAACATGTTTTAATGCACAAATATTTTGATTCATAAGGGTTTCAAAACAACTTTTGATTATCAAAACAACTTCTGGTTATCACAGCACTTCAAAACAACTTCACTTCAAACTTGTTTTCTTTCCTACTACAAATATGGAGTCGGTCCTGTTAAGGGCCTGCTCCTTACAAGTATGCTGGTCACTGCCCTGCCAGGACCAAAGACCACTTAGCAGTTCACAACATTCTCCACATTTATCATACCCTGAAAGCACGAAATACAGCGGTGAAAGAGAAAGAAACTGAGACACAAACCCAAAGAGCTCATAAAAGAGAAAAAATCACCACTGGCATTGAAACTGGCATACAAGGGTATCAAATCAATCCCTTCACAGCTGCAAAAACCCATGTTGATCTACTCCCCAAAATGGCAAGAGAATAAAATAGAGAGAGAGAGAGAGAGAGAGAGAGAGAGAGAGAGAGAGATTGCTGGCTCTTTAAATAGACCATTTCCTATGTGTTTTTTAACATTCACCAATGTTTCTCCCACTCATGTTACTAAGGTCAAATTGGATAAAAAGATATTTAGATATAATCAGATTATTTTGTATTCAAAGCTTCTTACAGAGGCAGTGCAGCCTGCTGTTTGTGGCTACAGCCGTGGTGGTAAATTCACTGAGCCAGGATTCATGGGTTTATTTAGCCTGATGCTGCTGGACAGGGCTGCAAAGCCATTCTGGTAACTTTGGCATTGTCCTCTAGGAATGAGCCACTGAGGCTGCCTAAACAACCAGCAGCAGAAGGGATGAGATTTGTTTCTTTTTATAGTTTTTCTAGCATTCTTTATCCCTCCATCATCCCAGTGGCAAGGGTCCCAAGGTCCCTTCATCTCCATCAGTGGATTCCCTCAACAAACTCTTCTTGACCGCCTTAGTGTATCCCTGTTAGCTCTGAGGTTTAATGGAAAAATCTCCCTGAAGACCCATTCATTGATAGTCTGCTGCTTAGACCCTGCTACCCAGACATTTCAAGAGCACACTGTCTGCTCATGGAAAAGCACAAAGGAAAATCTGTGATGGTTCGTGTATGCTTGGGCCAGGGAGTAGCAACAAGGTGTGGCCTTGTTGGAGTAGGTGTGTCATTGTGGGCATGGGCTTAAGACCCTCACCCTAGCTGCCTGGAAGACAGTTGGCCTTGTTGGAGTAGGTGTGTCACTGTGGGCATGGGCTTAGGACCCTCACCCTAGCTGCCTGGAAGACAGTCTTCCATAAGCAGCCTTCAGATGAAGATGTAGAACTCTCAGCTCTGCCTGCACCATGCCTGCCGAGATGCTACCATGATCCCACCTTGATGATACTGGACTGAACCTCTGAGCCTGTAAGCCAGCCCCAATTAAATGTTGTCCTTTATAAGACTTGACTTGGTCATGGTGTCTATTGACAGCAATGAAACACTAGCTAAGACAAAAATCTTACCTCTTCATACCCCCAAAGTCAGCCCATGAGGAAGCTTGGCTTCTATATTCCTGAAGCACAGAAGTGGAGGTTTCACTCATGCAGTGGGCAGTAGGCAGCAGCCTCAAACTTCATGTTTATAAGATCTCCAAATAAAGATATACAAAGTTGTCATTAGGATAGAGGGAGGAATTAGAGGATAGGTTATGGTTTAATGTGGTTCCTTTATGTTTTTTTTAAATTGTACGTATATCTTGTGGCTTACATGTGATGTTTAGCATGTGAGCAGTATACATACATGTGAATAGGTAGATAAGTTTAGAAAGGTTGAGGATTAAATTCATTGCTGATGGAGTAGAGAATACAAATATCTTTCAAGTGTTGCTCTAATATTTATGTAAAGCATCTGTGTTGGATATAACTTCTTGTGGGGTATTAATGAATAATTAGAACACACTGAATATCAGTTGTGATTTATCAGACCTTTTCTTCTTCCTAAGATGGGTAACTACAGATTCCTCAGATAAGCAGGTAGGTGGGTGGATGGGCAGGTGCTGGCTGGGTATTTGGACAAATGGCAGTCACTCAGCCTTCAGATCAACTCTAACCTGGTGTCCTCACATGGGTACTGGGATCCTGAGGTCCTTCTGAAATCACACACAGCACGCTCCAGGGGAGAGAAAGAACCACAGCTCAATAGGTGATAGGGGGGACTTTCTGAGTGTTTGTTATGGCCTGGTATGATTCAAGGTGTTTGATAGCCTGCTATTCTTCAGGCCATTTATATTATGATAGTTCATGTTAGCGGGAGTATAACATCATGAGGGCTATTGGAAGAGAAAAGTTTCCATACAGGGAAGAAAGTGGAAGAGATGGGGCATGATTCTAAAACTGGTTCCCTCTTGTCAAAGGACAATCCAATCCTAAGTCAGAACTTACAACCAATCAGCTTTTGTTTTTCATTTAGACACTTACAGATACTGTTACTTTGAGAAGTCTAACATTGATGCATTTAGTATTCATTAGCAAATAAAACCCTCTGGTCTAGCAAAGTCCTCTGCTCAGAATAAGGTTTTTGAAAAACATCTATTCCTTTCAGCGACTGTCTTCTACCCGCACCCAGCTCAGTGACGTTAGAGCAAAGAGCAGCTACAGTACCAGGTGACTTCTACTGCTTCACACCAGTGGGGCAAGGAGCCTCGAAGTCTATCTTCCTCCTTGTTCAAACTTCAGAAAATCCCCTGCAAAGCATGATCAAGCCATCATGGTGACTAACGGCAGCCTAACTGCTATTAACGGATATTTATGTTGGAATGACTAAGTTAAAGCCCCTAATTGATCCGAGACACTTGAGTAATGGGACCCGCAGAGTCCCATTAGTAAGGCATTGACGGGTTAGCTTATCTTCCCGACTGATGGCGAAAGGATCCGCTTGGGAGCCTTGCACGGCAGCATACCCAGGGTAAGACTTCTGGCCTGAGATTTATGTTATCTAAAGCAACAAACCCAGTTGCCTCCTTCATGGTCTGAATTACAGATTTTCCATTTAGTTGGACACCGAGGATCTGCTGCTGTGATTATGTCTATAATTATAGTCCCCCTGAGTGCGCGCGGCACTCAGATGCAGTTGCGTATTTATCCCAGGCCTCTCCTTGGAGTGAAAGATCACCACCAGCTCCCTTCCCTCCCCGGGAAGAAAATACTTCACATTCTGGGTACCACATACCACGTTTCCTATTTTTTTTTTTTTCTTCAGGGAACACATACTTCTTGAGCAGAGTTGCTGGAAGCATTTCCAGTCTCCAGGAGGGAGAGGGTCCCTCTCTGTGTGCGCGTCCTATGTCCAGATCCAGCTTGGCTATGTTGAGGCCTATTTTCCTGGAATCTGCTTTTTAAATGTATCATATGCTACAGCTACATTGGCACTGTGTCCTTCCTTTGAAAGCATGCTTACTGTTTGAGTACACAAACCGAAGTCTCCAGAGAAAGCAGCTCTTTCCAGAATTTTTATGCACAGATATTGTTCCAAGCATAACAATAGAAATACAAATTCAAAGAAAAAAATGAAAAGGAAATTTCAGGACAGGTTAGCATCCCTGGTATGAAAGTCTTGAAATCCAGAATAGTTCAATTTCTGAGAGGTCTCAGTGCTGACAAGCCGGATAGAAAATGCCACTCCTGACCTCATGTGACCAATTACAATTAAAATGCACATTCATTAAAAATATGAAAATTTCAGCTATTGAATATATTATATATTGTGTATAATGTTATATATATATATCATATATTATATGTCATATATCATAATGTCATATGTCATACATCATTCATATATATTTATTTATACTGAGCACAAATAAGCTTCATATTTAGACTTAGACTTATTTCAAAGATATTTCATTACACATATGTAAATATTCCAGAATCTAAAATCTAAAGCACCATCAGCCCGAAGTACAGGGAACAGGTTAAGAACAGTCAACTCCTAATCTTGCAAGCTCATTTGAAGATTCTAGCAGGAACACAGCTTCTTATTTAGCCTTGGCCAAAGCACTATCCTCTGTTGTGGAAGGTAGCCCTCTTCAGTCTTTCCACAGCTTCAGGTACAGTGATGGAGGAAGGGAATGATGGGGTGACAGATATTGCCACCAAGTAGCTCTCACACCCTCTCTTCAAGGTAAGTGCTCTACCACCGAGCTATCTCCCAGCCCCTAGCAATTGTATTTTTGTATTTAGCACATTATACATGTGTTTCTCTTATAGTTCATCTAGGTCCCTGTAGACATAGTTGGGTAGATCAGGTGTGTCATCTTTGATTTAACCGTTCCTTGTTAGACACGTAGAATCTGTAAGTTATGATCATGAGAACTATATGGTAAACATTCCTTTAGCCAAATCCTGTTGTGTCTTTACTTTTGATTATGAAATACATGAGACAATTATACATATAGTCACTGTGCTATCTAGGTTCAAAATCATTGTTTTGTCAAATTGTCCAATTGCTTCTTCATCTGTTTCCAAACCATACATACACTTGTGTTTGTGGGGCCTGGGGTGTTTTAAAGCAAACCTGTTACTTGCTCAATTCTCTTTAAGAGATAGAGACAAACATAAGAAAAGGCCACTGGAAAAGTCCTGCGTTCTTAGCCCCTTTGCGTGGGGGTGATTTTGCCCTTTCTCATTGCTTTCTGTATTAGTCAGGGTTTTCTAGAGTCACAGAACTTATGGAATGTCTCTCTATATGGAGAGAAATTATTGTGATGGCTTACAGTCTGTGGTCCAACTCCCCAACAGTGGTCAGCTGTAAATGGGAAGTCCAAGAATCTAGTAGTTGTTCAATCCCAAAAGGCTAGTTGTTCCAGCTGGCCTTCTATATAAGCTGGAATCCTGAAGAAGTAGGTTCCAACAGATGTGCTGACAAGTAAGTGTAAGCAGGTAAAGAAGAGAGAATCTTCTTTCTTCCAATGTCTTTATGTAGGTCTCCAGCAGAAGGTGTGGCCCAGATTATAGGTGTGTACCACCATGCCTAGATCTGGAACTTGTTTTGTCCCAGGCTGACCTTGAACTAGGAGATCTGCCTGCCTTAGTCTCCTGGGATTAAAGGCGTGTACTACATTGCCTGGGCCTAAGCTTTTCATAGCCACTATGCCTCAAAATCTCCATGCCAACATTCAGGTCAGAAATTTGTGTTTTCCAGCCTCAAGATCTATATCACAGGTGATCCCTCCAATTCTGTATTATAGTTCATTCCGGATATAGTCAAGTTGACAACCAGGAATAGCCATTACGCTTTCCCTGTGAATTCCGAGCAGCAGGCATGTCAAATCTACTTTGTGAGTGTCAGTAGACGACAGAATCTGAAAGCATCCTTTCTTCTAATTGGTCTCTTAATTTTATGAAGTCCAAGCAGCTCAGAAGGTTGCGCTGAGAGATCCTGTGCAGATGGAGTCTTCTACAGTGCTGGGCTTAGCATGGCACAGTGGCAGTCATTTGACCTTACAAAACAGGTCACGGAGAAGCTCTGGACACGTGAGCCTGGCATCTCCACTCGAACTGAGAGAATCAGATCAGCTTTCAGTAGCACTTTCATAGCCTGCACCCCCACAGTCTGCACCTCCATAGCCTGCATCCCGAGCTATCTCCAGCTGTGAAAATGAACTCCCTGTTGCTTTTCTCTGCACTGACCGCCTCTGTTCGACTAAGTTATAACATCACCAGTGCCCATGAATATGTGTGAATCTGTTTAAAGTTGGGCTATTCCACCAATGTCTGCTGCTAACACTGGACTCTGTCACCTAGGGGTCCTTGTCTCCTTCGTGGAGCATTAGACCAGAAGCTCTATGTGGGTTAGCATTCCCTCTGAAGCCTGTGATGAAGCAGGTGCCATATCAGTGAGGAGTATACACTCAGAGCTGAAGCTACTGTTTCCACAGTCAGCAGTCCCTGATGCCCACAGAGTGTGTGTGTATGTATGCAATCAGTGATCCTGCATCCGGCTTCAGGTTCCCCCACTCCCACCCCAACCCCACCTCCAGCCCCATCCCTATCCCCACCCTGACCCACCCATGGCCACGCCCCCACTCCCACGCCACTCTACCACTCAAGAAAGGCCTTGCCCTTACTCATTTTCTGCTTTCTGACTGGAAGTATAGACACGATGCCTCAGGGTACCTACATCCAGGGTTGCAAATTCATTCCTGATTAAAACTTTTTGTGTGCCTTCTACGTATCATGCATTGTTCCAGTGCCCAAATTTCACTGAGAATGCAGATAGAGAATGGGATGAATATAAATTGTAAAATAAATAGGTTAGGTAGAAATAAAGGCTAAAGCACAAAGCAGGGCTCTGGGATGTTACTCCGTGGTTGTGTTTGCCTAGAATGTGCTGTGTCCTGGGTTCTCTGCTCAGAGCTGAAAACCGTAAAATGAAGTAGCAGAAAGATTACAAACAGCAAAAGGAGCATGGGAGGCGGCCAGGGTTACAGTTCTGGGGCCACTTCCAGTAGCTGAGTTGAAAAGGTGAGCTTGGAGAAGAGGCTTCAATTGAGATGCTGTGAACCCAAAGACAGCACTGGGGAGCAGGGGAAACTGAAAGTACACATGTTCTGAGACATGAGCATGCCAGGAATGTTTAAGGAACAGACCAGCAAAGAGACAGTACATCTTGGACAGAGGGATGGAGGGCTCTCCATAGGTCAAACACACATGTAGAGTAACATCCATTTTCAGATTGACATCTTTCCAGACTCCCATGGCTACCGCAGGTCTGAAGAGGTATTCAGGAGACACTGGAAATGTGTGTTCCTGTGGTGTTTTGACAAACGACAATGAGAAATGGATCTGCTAAATTCTCACTCATGTGGCTCTGGTCACCCATCTGAGAACCTGGTAGAATTCACAGAATGTGTCACCCTCCCCCACCCCCCCCCCCACCCCTTGAGCATCCTGTAGTTTGAGGAAGCAGTACCTACCTAGAAAAGCCTGCTCTGTATTCAGCTCCAGGCCTGGTACCTGCAGGGGTGCTGAGGGAGGAGGACAGAGTGATATTAAGCCATGTGTTCTCTTTCCAGTCGATTTCTTCCCTGGCCCCTAGGGCCTTCCTGCAGCCCAGCCACTAGTAGCGATTCATCACTGTCTTGGGGAAGTCCCATGGCAGAGCCAGAGAACAAAGACAGCAAATTCTTGGCTTTTAAGCTCAAGAGTTTCTTTTCTCTCCTCCAGAGTTGGGAAGAGGCAGAATGAGGAGAGGGCCAAAAAAAAAAAAAGCCTTTCACATCTGCTTCACTAGGGCACCAGGGCTCTGTGGCAGCCAGGGGTGAGAGCAGCGGGAAAGGAAAAGAGGAAAAGCTTGGGTTAATTCTCCCATGATGCAGCAAACAGTTCGGGAGTCAGGAAAAAAAACAAAATCTTGGGTCAACTGCCCGAAAGCATCCTAACAGGGACTGGCTTGTTTTTTCCATAGTGTGTGCTTCTGCTGTATGGAATCTTCAAGAATTTGCCTGGCTGCAGAAAGAGAGAGAGAACTGGCTGTTTCTGCATGCATGCTTGGCCTCTCCTACAAGGGCAATGGTTGTTGAAGAAATAGCATTATGTCACTGACATCTGAGTACGAATGGGTTTATCATGGTGATTTTTTGAATGGAAGAGATTTTGCTGTCTGGGGGCATCAGGAAAATTTTGGAGACCTTCATCATCATCATCATCATCATCATCATCATCATCATCCAACTGAGGAAAAGAGCATGCCCTTAGAACTTAACAGATAGAAGGCAGGGTGGCTGCTGTACATTCTTACCACATGGAGGACAAGCCACAACATTCAATTTTCTAGCCTCGAGTATCAGTATTAAGGGTATTAAGACAAGGAACCCTTGTTTCTCTCTTGAGTTTAAGCAAACATGTTTGGGATGGGGACACAGATCATGGAGTAAGGGGGACGTGAGTTTACATGCCTGGCACATGCTTCGCTTGTCGAATGGGACGGAGATATGCCTATAGTCCCCAGTACTGTAGACACAGACACGGTCCAATTGTTTGGTCTCACTGGCTACCAGCCTACCAGCCTAGCTCCAGGTCCAATACATATGCACATATATACATGCTTGCATGCATGTGTGCCCACCACACACACACACACACACACACACACTGTTTCTACTGACCTAACTCCTCACAGAGGGAAGTAATAAAGGTAAGAATAGAAACTGAAACTGAACTAGAGAGAACGATTTGTCGTACAGTTTACACTGTATTTTTGAAGGGCCAGTGCTTTCAGGAAGGTGACATTTGACTCTAGCAGACACATGGATGCTACTGTCCTGTAGCACACTAGACAGGCTTTCAGCAAGTACCCTCAGTTCATTTGTACTTTGAACAGAAGCCTCCCTGTACAAGCTTACTCCAGTCTTATATACATCCCATAATGCTGATGCTCAGGCCTCCCCATGGCAACTGGATGCCCCCTTCTCTTCTTCCACCTCTTCCTCCTGCTACTTCCACTTTCCTCCCACACCCTCAGCCTTTGCCTGCCTAACTAACAGCACACCCGAACCTCTCTCCATTACTCTTTTCTTATGTCTGTTTTGGATTCTTTCTCTGAAGCAAAGCCTGAGATTCTGTTTAAAACTCACATGATGTGACAAGCAAGAATAGCCATTGAGCTGAACTCCTCAGGGTGGAGTGGAGAAGAGCAAAGTCCGCTTGATACAGAGTAAATGCTGGCTGGGTATTGGTTATTCTGCTTGTTTTTGTCACAGTTTTCCCACTTACAAGCACAACCATTACTTCAAGTACAGCTTCTCCACAGCCAGAATCCCCCGACCCAAAATCTACTTCCTCTGGGGCAGGACAGTAGCACTTTGGCTGAGGCGGTCACATTTAACAGTTTCTTTGTCTCTGGGTTTCCAGGCCCACAAGTCAAAGCAACCACAAATAGGAAGTATACAAAGTAAATATTGTGACCATGTATTTCTAGCCATTGTTCCTATCTCAGTCGGCTTCCTGTCACTGTGCTAATGAAACATTGTGACCAGAGGCTACTTGGAGAAGAAGGGTTTATTTGGCTTTCAGGTCACAGTCCATCTGCAGAGGAAGTCAAGACAGGAATGGGTGAGGGGTAGGGGACTCAACCATAACAGAACACAGGCCATGGAGAGCTATTGCTGACTGGCTTTGCTCTCCCACATTTGCTTAGTTTTTCTTATACACCCCTGGACCCCTTACTCAGGGGTGGTACACTCTACAGTGAGCTAAACACTTTTACAGCAATCAGCAATGAAGCAAATGCCCCCGCAGGCTCACCTAAAGGCCAATTTGATTGGAACATTGTTTCAATTGAAGTTCCTTCTTCTCAGATGATAATAGCTTCTGTCAAGTTGACAAAAAAGTAACCAACACAATTCCCTAGGCAAAAGTCTGTAAACTATTTACAAGGCATTCCGAATGTATTAGGCAAGCATTTAACACACCACGCTCTGACTTATACAGGACCGACCATGTGTGTGATTATCTTCAAATAGACATCTTCAAATGCTATACTGCTTTTTCTATGGGACTTGAGCATCCTTACTTAGGATATCCACAGTGGTTGATACAGGAATAAATACTTTGAGGATACCAGGGGACGGTCTGGGATGGTTGTCCCACTCGGATGCTCTTGCACAGTGGACAAAGCATCAATTATGAGACAAGAAAATTGGGTACAAACCAGGATGGGACACAGGAAGGGGGAGGACATGCAGATACGTCATCCCATCTTTGACTCCTTTATCTCCCCATCCCTGGGAGGAACGTGATCTCCTCTGAGTGGAATTATCCATTCTCAGTACAGATGCTCCTCTCTCTGCCTTCTACTTCCAAACTGTTCCCATGTGTCATTCTCTACTGTAACTACCTAAGCTTCTATTTATTTGGGTATAGAGGTTAGAGTTTAAGACTTTCTGAGAGCCCAGCCTACATTCGTAAGCCTTGCTCAGGATCAGGTACTTACCTTATGGAACCATCTCTGCACATGGACCCCTTGGTCTTCCCTTCCATGCCTCTCCTCTGGAATGTTCTTCTCTTTTCCCTTCTACCTCCACCACATCACAGATTTATATAGCATGCATCCTTGGAGGGTACCTCCTGAGGACTCTTCTTCTCTACAGGAGGCACTGAGAAGGTCAGAGGAAGCTGAACCCTTTAATCTTACACAGCCGTTATCGTCTCTGTTTACAAACATTGTACATTCCTCTTGAACAAGAACACTGAACTCCATGTCTCCAAGGGACTTTTGTTTTCTCTTCTAAGCATGTGGTAGATGCTGAGGGGACTCTCATCCAGTATCTGACCATGCTTCCCCAGGTTTCTCCGGTGAGAGTTTTTCTTTGTTCTGCATAAACTGTGTTTACTACTTTCTGTGAGCTTTGCTGTCAGGTGGCTGCCTGTTGCTGATGTGCAGTTCAAAGCCGTTTGAGAAATTGTTCCTGTCCCCCTCCCCCTTTCTTGTCATGTGAAAGAATAGGAGGGAGACACTGAGAAAGGTTAGTAAGGTGAGGCTGAGCTCAGTGATGTTCATGTTAAGGAGAGGTCATAGTTTACAGAAGCTATGGGATGTCACTTGACATGACCCCAGCAGTCCTGATAGGCATCCAGGGAGAGTCATGGCTGAAGGAGCTCTGGAAGTCAACCAGGGATGATTTAATGTGTACCAGAGGATGTGCAGACATCCTACCAGAACTAAGACCCAGCTCTGGGTCTGGACATGTGTCTAAATCAAAATGACACAGTCTATAGAGATACAAAACAATGCTTTTGCTTCTAATTTTGATCAAAGCTGGGGGAAGCTCTTCACCTTTCTCATAGCTCCACCACTTGTGGAGAAGAGAAAACAGGTGCATGTGTAGATATCCTTTCTCAGGAAGGGAGACCTTCTGGCTCAGGGTTCCCATGAATGTCTTATCCTCCCCTTCAGCATTGAATTTCTTTGAAGAATCATAATCCCGAGTGTCCCGTTAAAGGAATTAATCACTACACAGAAAAGAAGGCAAGCAAATGGCAGGGGTCACAGAGCATGGGTCACCTGCCAACCTTGAAGGTGGTTGCACAGAGCTGGCACAGCTTGAAATGATAATCTGTATAGACAGCTCTTCACATGGCTTAAACCTTTGCTGGGATGCTACACTTTCATTAGTTGGAGAATATTGGGACAGAGAGGACCAAGGAGATTGGCACAGAAAGAACATCGTGGTCTGAGTCTCTGTGGACATTGTCGGCGCTGAACACCCATGGTCAGAGTTGTGGCTACCACCTAGAGGCTGCTATTCTGAAGGACATCAGCCTGGAGAGAAAGGATGGTGTTGTAGTGGGAATAGCACACTTCTCTGAAAGACATCCTCAATGCTGCTATTACAGCTGAGGAAGAGGCTCCACCAGTGTGCTTCTATCTGAGGTTGGGCCTCTCATGCTTCTTGGTACAACCTTTGGCTTCTCCTGGATGGAGTCAAGTGGATACTGAGAACATAAGGCAGCTCTACTTTCTGTTATGCTTTTCATTGCATCAAGTCTCAGACACTTTGCTTAGATTTGCCTAATGACCTGGAGGCTGGTATGGGCTTTGGAGAACAAAGTCCATACTTGCCGGGCCCAAGTAAGAATATTCCATGCAACCCTTGCTGGTCCTTTGAGCTCCTTGATCATAGAGATTCAGTATTTCTCCCCAAAGATAGGCAGCTGTGCCGAGTAGAGGGAGAATTTGAGCCACAACAGCTTGCTTTGGATAACTACTAAGCATATGTAATAAGTTGAAGAGGAGAAACATAGAGAGGACTCAATATCAATGAATGATCCTAGGACACCAGCTCCAGGAGATGGCACGGTGTGGCAAAGTAGTTAGCATAGTTCTCACCAAGGTGTACTGAGGCACAGGATGCGTTTTCTGGAAGCTTCTTTCCTTTAGTCATGATGTAGAATCTGTGTGTGGATAGGTGAAGATAGATTGTACCAACCAGAGATGAAGCTGGAATGCCCTCCAATTACCCTCAATATCCTTTGTGTTTCAGTAGCATCTTCTGACCCACACAGGGAGACCATTGCCTCTCTGTATTTGAAGTGTCTTCTGACATAGCTATGAAGATCTGATAGCCTCACATGCTGGTGGTTTGAAATGAATGCATGCTTTCATGGACCACTGGGGATGTGCATATTTGAGCTTTGTTACCGTCCTAGCAGAATGAAAGACAATGGCTGTTCTGGAATATATATTATGCAGCATCTATCTCCCCCCCCCCCCCGCCCCCCAAGGACACATGTTAGGGGCATTTCTGAATAATCCCCTGTCTCAAACTTGTCCAGGAGGTAAACCTGTTTTTCTTTCTTGCTTGGGTCTGGGCCTGGGCCTGAAGACTATGGGAAGTCCTGTTCTTTTAGGGAAAGAGTCACTGACCATCCCACCAGAGTGTAGTTCAGTAATAACCAAATAGATTGTGACTCCATTATGACAGTGCTCTCGGTGCTGAGGGCTGTATGGACTTTCTCTCTAAAACCGAAATGGTTGAGTTTGAATCTGGGTATCTGGTTATCACAGCCATATAACCTTAAAGTTTCCACAAGGCCAATCGGAAAAACATTTAAGTATTTAACACAAGGGGCAGTCTAAAGAAAGCATTCTATGAGTGTTCACGTGGTGGCCAGCTTCCATCACAGTAATGTGTACCTGTCATGGTGAGCTGATTATAAAGAGGAGGGGAGGCTGGGTGACAGCTTCAGAGGTTCCCATCTTTTTAAACCTGTGGAGAAGGAGGGCCTAATGGTGGAAACACATGGTGGGAAGTTACTCAGCTCCTGGAAGCCAGGATGCCAAAAGAGGTAGAAAGATGCTACACTTCAATTTCTCTACAAGTGTGTGTCCCCAACGACCCAACTTCCTTCCTTATGTGCCCAGTTCCAGAACATTCTACCATCTCTTAATAGCATTGTGGGTTGGAGCCCGAGTCTCACTTGTGAGCATTAGGGTGTCAGCACAGCTGTGAGCTGCTCACTGGCTTTTCAGGTGTCACTTCTCTGTATTATAACCCTGGTAACAGTCTAAGGTCAAAGGAAGATCACTGTCACACGCAAAGAAGCGCAGAGGTTAGTTATGTTAGCCTCTGTGTGACTACGAAAGCTCCGCGCATGTTAAATCAAGTCGTCTGTTCGCTCAGATTTGTCTCCATTCATACAGCTACATGGTTGCCAGCTACACGCTCCAGTGAGTGATGCTCTTGTTCCTCTCTTCTACCTTCTCCTCTAATAAGGCAATGTGTCAGTTGTTCATTTCCAGGGTACTGGTTTCATCTTTTTTAAACCTTACCACCATCTCTCACAGATTATTCATGCACAAGAGCCAAACCACAGGGATACTTCACTCGTAAGTCAAAGCTCTTGCACATAGCACGATCAAGCAATGGGCTGTGTTAGACAGCCATAGGGAGTCATCTCCTTTGATCCATCTATACATATACAGCAACCCATCCATCACCGTGACAGGCCCACCTGGCATCCCACAGATGCTCTTATCCCCCACAATGGCACAAAGAAAAGGCATTAGGGAAATTTGCTAAAAGGTGTTCTTGTTAGAATAGTCCATGTGAAATCCCAACACAGCTTTACTATCACCAACTTTTGAGGGAGAGGATAAAATACAGGGCCTCGTGGTGAGTGTTAGGCACATTCCCTGCCACTAAGATCCATCACCACCACTGTTGCCCTTTTGTCAGTGAAATGCTGGGTACAGGAAATACCTTTGGTTTGAATATGGTTCCTCTCCTCCAACAGTCACGCTTGGACTTCATCTCATCATGATGTATTAAGAGATGGACTCTGGATGCTGGGGCCCTGCCCTTGCAAATGCACAAACCCATTCATGTGATTAATGCCTTACTGGGATAATGGGTCATTTCCAGCATGAGTCTGCAGTAAAAGCCAGCCCGTCTCAATCTCACTTTTCCCCCATCTCTTACCACGTGATTCCCTGTATCACACTGGGACTCTAGCAAAAAGGCCATCAGTCACCTTTTGACCTTGGACTAGAACCGTGAGCAGAAGTAAGCCTCTATAATGTCCCCAGTCTGCAGTCTGCTGTATCAGCAACAGCTAATGGACTAAGATGCTACCTTGGCTCCCACCTGTTCGTCAGCAGTCACTAACTCTGTCATAAGGCCCAGGTTTCCTTTCTGACACCTTCCTACTAAAAGCCTAGAGTGTCAGTCCTCAGTCCCTGCCACTCTGGTCCTCTAAGCTCAACATTAATTCACTTGCTGTGAATCTAACACAGTGGTTCTCAACCTTCCTACCATCGTGACCCTTTAATACGGTTCCTCACGGTGTGGAGGCACCTCCCAACCATAAAATTATTTCATTGCTACTTCATAACTGCAATTTTGCTAGTGTTATGTACCATAATGTAAGTCTCTGACATGCAGGATCTCTGATGCATAACCCCTGTGAAAGGGTCGCTTGATTTCCTCAAAGGAGTCGCGGCCCACAGGTTGAAGACCACTGCTCTAATGCAGACTAGCAGCTGGTTATTGTATAACATGACTTTTCACAATTAACTCATGCCCTCTCAGTAGGCACATATCCAAAGGCAGCACCAAGGAAGCTCTTTTCGTCACAGCCTGAGTGGCTGTAACAGGCTCCTAGATCTTAGCACAACTGACACCAGGATAGTGGTGTACCATTCGGGCCTGGGAACCCAGCACACAGGCAGCACCACTGGGCAGAAAGTGAGAGCAACCAATCCATCAAAGTTCAAAGTTCAACAAAATCCCTAAATGTACTAACTTTGATTTTTGGCTTCAGTAGTTCTGCTTCAGGTTAACTGTTTTTGATGAAGTTTGCCAACACAGGATGCAATATTTTTTGCTTAAAAGCCCATCCTGAGAAAGGTTCAGGATAACCAGGGGACTAAGAGACTTTTTTTTTTGACTGAGCCTGTGTTGGAGTGGTTCTCACTGGTAGATACCCCACAAGTGGCTTTGATGTGTATTTGTACATCTCAGTGAACTCTGCCAAGCACAGTGGCACCTCCAGACACAAACTCAAGGCAGCTCAAAACCCCTTTTCTAACTAGGTGCAAACAGAGGGTAGAGCTGATGTTTTGCCTCTAGAACACACTTGTGCCAAGGGAATATTTTGTAAGATTTGAGCTTAAAGATTTCTGTAATATTTCAAGGTAGTGCCTTGTAGAAATAGCTGTAATAAAAACCAGTTTGCTCTACTATGGTTTTATAGTTTATAAGCCACTGTATATGAGTTATAAGAAAAATGACTGAAAGGGATAAAAACTAGGCCCACTATTTAAATATTAGATACAACAGTCAAATAAATCATGATGCCAAACTGCTATTTCTGATTCTCAGTTTCAGTATCCATCTCCTCATGAACCAGAAGCAGACTGAAGACTAGTGCCTTTCCTAGGGTCACATCTGAACATGCTGGGATTTGTGTAGTGGTTTTCCAAGAAAGCCTGTGATGAGATTTGTATTCTTCATAGAATAGGAAGACAGCACAGACATTCTCTCACCCAATGAGGACACAGAAAGAAGTTAGGAAAGGAGCCAGAATCAGGACTTGAATCTGCAGGTATCTTAATGCCAGACCATGTAACCTCCAGAGGTGTGTAGGATAAATGTGTCTTTCTAGCCACTCTGCCAGGGATCTCCCACTTGCTATGGCAGAATGAGCTGGTGAATCAATAATGCAAGGTTTCCTTGAGTTGAGGAGAGCCGCCAAGGCTGAGCATTCCTTCTGTGGGTAAATGGCCTTGGACTCTTAACTTGTGACCCTGATTGTATCAGTATGTAGTTCAAGAGCACAGCTGACTGCTCTCTGCTCCACTTGTGAACACACAAATCACAGCTCCCCTATCTGGTCCCCAAAGAATGGATGCCTTGCTGCTCCAATTAATTATGCATTAGTTAATTAATTTGTTGGCTTTAGTGAATTGACTCAATTATTTTAAATGGCTTTTAATTGTTAATATATGCATTATACAGAAGACAGAAGCCACTAATAGAATTCAACGTGAAAACCTCCCCGGACAGGAGATGGCCTTGTATAGTAAATTATTTAAAGTCTTTCAAAGAGTCCTTGTGAATTCCAAAAAGCTAACAATGTCTGATACAATATGGTATTGTGCTTAAGGATCTTTTTAGAAGATGTCTTAAGTAAACACAGATGACTCAGTGGTAAGAATCATTATTTTTGATGTGGAAAGGTCATTTTTGGCCCATGACCCATCTCTAAGCAACTGTATATGGGGGTCATGAAAGCCACAAGTCTCCGGAGGACACACACACCTGACAAGTGGCTGATGGCTGACTGGTGAGCACTTCGTGACCATCAGTGATGATGGATGGAAGATTCTTTGTGTCCTATAGCTAGAGTCTCTCATACAAAGGGGGAAGGAAAAGTGTTATGGCCCATGTATAGTTTGAGGGGCCCCACACTAAAGAAGGTCATGTGTTTCAGGTTTGGTTCCCACTGTGGCAAGGTGGAGGTGGTGAACATTTAAGATGTGGGACCTAGTGTAATACAATTAGCACATTGGAGCATTCCCTCAGAAGAGATTATCCTAATTCTTATAGAATCTTGCTTACTTCTATTAAAGATGAAGCTTGGCACTCGAACCTCTTGATCCACATATTACCATGTGATGATTCTCGCTCTTTCATAAAGGCTTTATCATACATATACATGTGCATGCACTCTCACATACACACACATACAGACACACACACATATATGTACATACATATGTGCATGCACTCTCACATATACATGTGCATGCACTCACATATACATGTGTACACTCACATATACATGTGCATGTACTCATATCCATATACTCTCAAATATACATGTGCATGTGTCCTCACATATGTTTTGCATACATGCTCATATATGCATGTGCATGCATGCTTACATATACACATGCATGTACTCTCACATATGCATGTGCATGCAATCTCACATATACATGTGCACACACTCTCACATATGCATGTGCATGCAATCTCACATATACATGTGCATGCACTCTCTCTTTCTCACACACATATATACATATATGTGCATGCACTGATATATACACATACATCCACTCTCACATATACATGTGCACACACTCTCACATATGCATGTGCATGCACTCTCACAAATGTACATGCGATCTCACATATACATGTTCATTCACTCATATACATATATATACACTCTCAAATATGCATGTGCACACATGCTCACATACACATATGCATGTATACTCACATGCATGTGCATGCACTCTCACATATACATGTGCATGTACTCACATATACATGTGCACACATTCTCACATATACACATTCATGCACTCTCTCTCTCTCTCTCTCTCACACACACATATATATATATATATATATATATATATATATATATATACACATGCATGGACTCTCACATATATATGTGCAAGCACTCTCACATTTACATGTGAATTCCCTCTCTCATATATATGTGAATTCCCTCTCACATGTACATGTGCATGCAGATATACAAGGAAGGTTTTGGAAGTATGAGAATTATAAGAACTTGTCACCCCAGCAGATTCATAAGAAGTGGAAGTCATGTCCTTTAGACAGAAGGATGCTGCCAGATACAAAAAGAAACAAAGAGCATCTGAAAGACACACACTAGTGACATGAGAGATTCCTCATCCTTAGAATGTGGGTCAGGATTAGTAGCCATTTTTACCAGTAATAAGATGGGACTCTGGAGGTTATGACATATGTGAAGCTACACTGTGGGCAACCATGGCATAGAGATGTTCAGTGATCAACTCTATTCTCACTGTGGAGTGCACGAAGGCAGTGTGAGCTTGTCGGAAGGTTCACTGGGGTAAGGCACTCACACATAACGTAGACCAAAGGAACCATCTGCCTGAGGAGTGA
This sequence comes from Arvicanthis niloticus, assembly GCF_011762505.2. NCBI lineage: Eukaryota > Metazoa > Chordata > Mammalia > Rodentia > Muridae > Arvicanthis > Arvicanthis niloticus. The sequence goes on from NC_047678.1 coordinate 49,668,729, forward strand.
AGAATTAGAGCTAATAAGCCAGTATTGCAGACAAGTGAGGAATCCTTAGTTATTAGGATGAAGGCTCAGAAGAAACAAGAACAAAGAAAAGGACACAAGAGGAAGTCAGTAGATTTACATGTAAACATGGCTATCTATAGCCACAGTAAATACTGATTATTTAATATCTCAACTAAGGAGTTAGGACTGTCGGAGTGGATAAAACAAGACATCTACATGCTGTTTATAACAACAAATTAAATATAAAGACCTAGATTAAAATAAATGCATGATGTAACACACCATCAGATGAATACAGAGAAATCCGAGGACTATATAACTTTCAAATATGGTGGATTTCAGTGCCAATATTGACAGGGATGAGGAAGGTCATTTTATAATGATAACGGGGTCATTTCGTCTGTAAGGTAGCTCCATCTTCAACGTGTACCTAATGACAGGGCTTCAGAAGAAGTGACAGGTAGAAGTACAGGGAAGACAAACCAATCCACAATTGTAGTCAAAGACTTCAGGGTCTTCTCTCACTGACAGACAGGACAGGTAGATAAAATCAGAGACAATATCAAAGTCTTCAATTATAAACTCAGCCAGCGATGTGAATTAACACCAGATGGTTGAAAAGGTGTAGTTGAGGGAGCAGAGTGCTTCCGAGCATTTGGGAGGCCTTGAGTTGAGAGTATCTGCTTTTTGTAAACTGGGCATGGTGGCACAAGCCTGCAGTCCCAGCATGCAACAGATGGATGCAGGAAGAGCAGAAGTTGAAGGTTGGCTTCAGCTACATCGAGAGTTTGAGGGCATCCTGGGATACATGAGACCTTGTCACAAAATAAGAACATGGCTCTGTGGTTAAGACCACCTGCAGGCCTTCCAGAGGACCAGGATGCAATCCCTAGTAGCCACAGGACAGCTCACGACTATCTCTAACTCCACCTCCAGGGGATCTGCTGTCTCTGGCTCTGCTGGTACCCATACTCACATGCACAAACCTGTATGTAGACACACACCTACACATGCCTAAAAATGATTTTTAAAAGTGAATCTCAAAAACTAAAACAAAACTTTAATTGATCATGTGGAACCTAAAGCCATCCAACCTCTAACAGAAAGGATAGGGGAAACCCCTGTAAACTATGCAAGGTAAAGACTTCCTTGCTGTGACACTAATACATGGCGCACATGAATTTCTTTCTTTCTTTCTTTCTTTCTTTCTTTCTTTCTTTCTTTCTTTCTTTCTTTCTTTCTTTCTATGTGAATTGGTGTGAGGATGTCAGAGCTCCTGTAACTGGAGTTACAGACAGTCGTAAGCTATCATGTGGGTGCTGTGAACTGAACCTGGATCCTCTGGAAGAGTAGCCAGTGTTCTTAACTACTGAGCCATCTCTCCAACCCCTATTTTTTAAAAGAATTATTTATTTATTTATTTATTTATTTATGTATGTGAGTACACTGTTACCCTCTTCAGACACGCCAGAAGAGAGCATCGGATCCCATTACCGATGACTGTGAGCCACCATGTGGTGGCTGAGAATTGAACTCTGAAAGAAAGATCAATGCTCTTAACCACTGAGCTATCCCTCCAGCCTCAACGTGACTTTATTAAAATGTTAAAAAGCTTTTTCTTCATACTCCATAGTGTAGAAAATAAAAAGGCAATCATTAGAAAATATTTGTAAAGCCTGATGAATGACTTCTAATAGCCTGGCATGGTGGCGCACACCTTTAATCCCAGCACTCTGAAGACGGTAGCAGGCAGATTTCTGTGAGTTTGAGGATAGCATGGTCTACATGGAGAGTTCTAGCAAAGCTAGAGCTGCATAAAGTAGAGAGACCCAGTCTCCAAAAAATATGGTAAAAAAAAGTCTAAATATATTTTTAAAATCATCTATAAAAATACATCCACATAAAGATGTAAACATTTCAGCATTAACCATTAGAGAAACGTGAGCATGAGCCAGTGTCCAAGTACAAACTCATCTAAACAGTTACTCGTCAAAAGGCTGGTCACATCACACAGGCAATGAGAATCAGAGGGTTTTTTTTTCTGCCGGTATTGAATATAAATCGATAGAACTAACCTCAGAAAACAGTTTGGACTTCCTTAAAAAGGTGTGCACTTTCCTGCCAGACAATCTGCCTGTGATGGTTAGTTAGTCTTGATTCTCAACTTGACTGGATCTGGAACCAGCTAAACACAGCGAGGCTCTAGGCACGCCTTTGAGAGGTACTCTCTAGCTCCACATTAGAAACAAAAGCAATGGCGATGGCTGCCACTGATGTGTTAAAGAACTCTGACACAGCTATGCAAGCAGCCCTTCTACTAGGAAGCGGCAGCCAGGCAATTGTCTGTGTTGGCATTTTCAGTTAGACCACACATTCATCAGCTCCTGGAGCCCTGACTGTAATTTCACTGCCAGAGCTAATGTTCACAACCTCTCATCCACAGACATGACCACTTTGATCTCCTAGGGCCATCCTTCTCCGGATGCCCCAGGAAGGCACGGTCAAGGCAGCCTCTGTAGAAAGCCGGTTTGCACAGGCTAGGCTGAGCTCTAGCTTATCCCTCTTCTGTCTGCCTTGCTGGTACATTGGTACCTTACTGCTCTGTTCTATACCTGGGCCTCCAGCTTCTGCTTTCAGCCTCTACCCTGCCACTCTAATTGTGTTAAGTTCCCATGTGAGATCATATCCCAATACCAGGTCAAAAAAAAAGCACTCTAATCCATATTGGATTCATATTGATTGACTGGCACCAAGAAGTTTGGTTCAAAATGAGCACATGCCTCCTGGTACAAAGGAAGGGACAAATGAAGGTCTTAGGTAAAAAGCTTCAAAGGACATTGTAATGTGAACAGGTACATGTGCTTCTTCTGGTACACACATGTGCACATGTGAATAAGCACACACATGCACAGGCATATACACATGCACATGTACACACACGTGTATACACACACACATGTACACACACACATGTACACACACACACATGACATGGAGGAAGAGAGCTGTCCACCTGTGGGGCAGTGATAGGGATCTCAGAAGAAATAAATTCATAGACATCATTTCCGGGATTTCGGTTGTTCAGTCCCTGACACGTTGAGACAGGCCTCCTTGCAGGAGCCTTTGAAGGATCCATGTATGTTGTTTAGAAGAGGCCTCACACAGGATACTCTTCTGCGGCCGGTATCACCACACAAGAAAGTATGTTCAGAATTGAGAATTAAACACAATCTGCGTGTGTGCGTGCGTGTTGTCTGTTCAGTCCAATAATGCCTCCTGATAAGGATGGTGGGCATACTGCAGGACCTACCCTGAGCCTGCCCTGACTCTCTGACCTCACTATGTGATGTCCTGAGGTTGGCCAAGAACTTGCCACTGTAGCTCAGCCTTGTCTCAGACTTGCCAATCTCAAGCTGCAGCTTCCCTAGTGCTGGGATTACAAGTACAAGCCACCACACCTGGCTCTAGTCTCCTGCCTCAAGGCCCTGTGTTCAAAGGCTGTCACATTCTGAAGTCCTAAGACTTCTAAGTATAAACTGGGGAGGAGGACACAATTCAATCCGTAATTTTTTTTAATTTGAAAAACAATATTTTTCTCTTATTGAAAATATAGTGTTTTGTCACATAATATATCTTGATTGTGGTTTCCCCTTCCTCTACTCCTCCCAAGTCTTCCCCATCTCCCCTCCCACCCAGGTCCTCTCCCTTTCTGTCTCTGACTAGAAAACAAAAGCAGGTTTTATAAGAGGTAATAATAAAAATATAACAACATAAAATATAATAAGATAAAAACTACCTCATAGGAGTTAGATGTATGTCTAAGGTTGTGTCGTTTCATTTTATAGATGAGAAAGCTAAGGCAAAGGGCATTGAGTGTCTAAGGTTAGACCCTTAAGGCAAAGGGCATTGAGTGTCCAAGGTTAGACCCTCAGTAAACATCAGAACCTGGAAGCTAATTGTAGGACATTGAACATTTACAACCCACACTCTTCATTATTGAGCTATACTGAATCAAAATTGCTTCAGATAGCTTCAGGGACATTTGGATTTCCAGGCTAGCCCCCAGAAGTCTGCTCATCATGACACAGTCAGAATGCTGCCTGAAAGATTCCAAAGTAACAGATTCACAACAACATGAAGAACTTGGAAATGAGCCCTGTACTCTCCAGGGTGAGCAGAGGTGCTAACATGTCAGTGGGTCAGGAGGGGAGGGTAACAGTCCCCATCTGTGTCATAGTGAGAGGTTAGTAAGTGTGACGCGCCGAGCTCCCGACCAGCGGGAAGAAAGACACGCACAACAGTTCCTTCCAACAGCAATTTACTCAGGCCTTGAAAGAAATGGGTGAGCCCCGGGGCGATCTGATGGCTCCCTCCTCCTCCTAGGGTGAGCCTTATATCTCTGAAATGACGTCCCAGCATGCCACATCACGCCACTGCAAGCCATAGGCTCGGGCCCAGCAACGTCAGGTCAGGCGATTGCTAAGTCCTCCCATCTCTCCGCCCAGCCAGGAGTTGTACAGCTCTGGCGCGCATCTGGCAGGCGCCATCTTTAGGGCGTGCGGTGTCAGTGTGGCTCTCCACAAGTAAGTAGTTCCATAACTGTAATAAGACCCCTTATAAGGGCCACTTATTAGGGCTCTGCTTAGTTTAAAATCTATTCAGAAGTCGGGCGGTGGTAGCGTACGCCTTTAATCCCAGCACTTGGGAGGCAGAGGCAGGCAGATTTCTGAGTTCGGGGCCAGCCTGGTCTACAGAGTGAGTTCCAGGACAGACAGGGCTACACAGAGAAACTCTGTCTCAAAGCAAACAAACAAACAAAATGTATTCAGGAGATATTGTGTCCCTGGATAATTTCTTCTGGCCGGTTTATGTCTCAAGCATCGTTAAGGTTGTGGGCCTCACTTTTTTTTTTTTTTTGTATGAAGTCATGTTTTTATAAATGTATATAGACACAGGCTTGTCTTAAAGCCAATCAGGCCAATCTTGACACCTGTGCTTGTGATCAATCAATCAATCAATCAATCAATGTGATTTAGCCACTGTGGCAGCCACAGGGAATGCTCTGGATGCTGCTCCTATGAACTTCAGCAATGCATGACAAGTGACCACTCTGATCCCTGAGAAGACAGGCCCTGGCCTGCATCTACAGGCAAGACACCTGCCATGGTTATGGTTTAGCTGTTTTACTTCCCCCAAAGGACTCAGTATTGAAAGCTCGATTTCGAGAGCTCTACTCTACTCTCCCACTGTAGGAAGCCCAAGCTACGGAGGAGGGTGGCTCTCAAAGAGAGACACCCATGCTACTGCAGACATGGTAAACCCAGCATCCCCTCATGCTCCAGCTTCTATTGCTATTCACATCTCTCCTGCCTCACTATTGCCTGAGAAAGCCAGAGCCAGGCCCGAGAATCCCCTACCTTCCATATTCCCTTCTGTCCTGCCCCTTTCCTTCCGTCCAGCTCGTTCCATCCCACTCTTGCCCTTACTCAGTAATAAACACTGCAAAGTTTCAAGTTGGCTTTTGCTTTTAATGACTAATGTCCAGTCTAGCGGAGTGGGCCGTGTCACTCTTGGGATACTGGGCATGCTAGTGTTAGAATCTGGTCTACATTGAGTTGTGTACCGTGACCATCAACTGAGGCTTCTTTCTGGATTTCAGTCCCTTCCTAGTTGTGTGCATCCTGAGTCTGTAGGTTTCTGCAATGTTGCACTGCATGCATGTTACACACCTGTCTGTCATAGCCTGGAGTGCATAGATCTGCAATGTTGCACTGCATGTATGTAACATACCTCTCTGTTATAGTCTGGTGTATATAGATTGAGTCTCTACTGCTTCAGTCTTTTTGTTTTGTTTTGTTTGGTTTGGTTTGGTTTGGTTTGGTTTGGTTTGGTTTGGTTTGGTTTTGGTTTTGGTTTTTCGAGACAGGGTTTCTCTGAGTAGCCCTGGCTGTCCTAGAACTCACTCTGTAGACCAGGCTGGCCTCAAACTCAGAAATCCACCTGCTTCTGCCTCACAAGTGCTGGGATTAAAGGTGTGCGCCACCACTGCCCGGCCTGCTTCAGTCTTAAAATCTACACCAAATTAGTTAAAGCAGAATCAGCTCAGTTTGTTAGCAGCTAATCTGAAAAGCATTTGGGTGGAACAGGGACTAGCTGGTGGTGACTAAGTAGATGCCACAGGCTGTATTTTAATAATTTTCTTGAACATCTTATCTAAAGAACAGACAAGTGAGGGAGTTTAGTTACTTGTGTTGGGTGAATTTGGAGAAATTATGAGTTGATTTTCCGATACATTTCAATCCATGCTAGATACAAGAGAAGGAGATAATTCCTTTCCTCTGTGGACCCTTCTTGTCTTAAGAGAGGAGTTCATTATAGCATGGGACACAAGAACCTTGTGGTGGACATGCTTCTAAAGGTTTCCAATTATTTTGCAGTTTGCTGGATAATACATGGAAACAAGCCATGCTTTCCCGCTGCACATCTTTGACAATCATAAACATTAACTTTTAGATATAGGTATGGCCATCTGTACCTCATAAAATGTCCTGCATAGGATTTAAGTTTTTTTTTTCCCTTTAGGTTTATGGTGGCTTGTGTGTGTGTGTGTGTGTGTGTGTGTGTGTGTGTGAAAGGCTATTATAACATTTTAGCCAGCAGCAAATCCAGAGATGCGAGTGGGAAGCTTGTCTCTTGTCATTCACAATTTTCACCTTGTAAACTGTGGATGGAGGAAGAATGGCTGCCAGTGACTTCAACATCCTGACCCTGCGTGCTGCTTTCTGTTGCCGAGTTAGCTATGTTCCTCAAAGCCCGTAGAAGGCTTTTTCCTCCTCCTTGACATGGAAGATAAAATTTAGCAAACTTGAAAAGACCAGGAAAGAAGTCATTTTCTGACTGAGTCTCTTAGTAGACCCGTGCTGAGTGAGTCAGCAGCACAATTTGCATGGAGGGAACCCTAAGACAGTGGCGGTTTCCTACAGCAGCTAAACACATCATCAGTGTTGTCCTTGAACAATTTCTATTGGGCAAGCATGCCATCCACCATGCCTGGTCCTGAGGGTGCCACACTTAGGACCTGCCCTGCCCCATTCCTTCACTAGATCGATGGTTTGATTTCTAGAGCCCTCATTTCTTGTTTACTAGGGATTATTTCAAATGTAGTATAAACATTCTCAGTGTTTCAATTTAAAGTGCTGAAGATAATTTGGTAAACACTCATTTGCCTCTTCCTAGTTTAAGCAATGACTATCACAATCAATGGAAACCACACCTACTCAATATCCGGTTCTCTGACCAATTAGAGATAACCAGGACCTTAGATCCGGTATTCCCCGATCTCACGCGTGACTTTATGTTCATGTTGCCTTTGCCTAGACATCTTATGAATACAGAGGAATAAACTACTTACGTGCTTTTTTTTTTAAAGTTTACATAAATGGTAAAATATCTATCCTTTGTTCAACCTAACAGACCTTCCCATAATGCATCTGGCCTCTTACAGGTCTAGGACATCTCTTTTTACTACCATATAGTATTCTGTCATGTGACCTTTTACTTAATTCATCTCCTGCATCCACTTTCCTAAATGGCACTCACATGTGTTCAGTTCTCCCCCAGGTGCCATCCACTTCTATTACGATGCAAACTTTTAAGAGAAGAAATAGCTCCTGAAATACCAAACTTGCAAAGTATTTTTCCTTTTGTGTTGCTTGCTTCCGGGCTGTTAGGTTACTTCTTAATTGGCTCTGATGCACCCTTCACTCTGGATCACCTTTCATCTCATTTGTATTCGGTCCTCTGCTTCCCTCCAGTGGGGCTGCTAAGTTCCACAGCAGTTGCTGTGGTGCCCTGCTCCGGCAGCAGTGGGTCTGGCCCTTGGCCTCATGACTTGGTCTCACCAGACATAGAGTTATGAAATAATAAATCTGTCACCAGGAGCACAGGCTTGCCTGACGTGTAGACATTTTTTTTTCTCACTCCAAATGTGAGTTTTGATTTTGAACACAAATTCAAACCCTTAGAGTTTAAGTTTGGAACTTAGAAATTCAGGCTCTCATACACAGAGATGGGGCTAAGAGGAAGGAAGCCGTCTTTGGCCAGCAACATTGCGCTATGAAAACCGCATAGGCTTAGGGATCAGACGGACAGTTCTATCCCAGCTTCGCGGCAGGCTGGAGTAAGTGTATCTGTCTGTTCACACTGTCTCAGGCCCAGCCTCTGTTCATAAAGTAGACATCTTTCCAGGATTTCATAGGATGAAACTTCCTGTGTATTCAGGAAGCTGCACTGGAGCAGAGCGGAAAGTGAGCACACAGTCATCTTTCTCATCTCCTTTCTTCCCCTGATTGTTCTTCCTAGGAGTCTCGTTCACACGTGGGCAAGTCTTGGCTCCCTCCCACCCAAGCATCTTTGAGAGACTAGACAATATGGAGATTACGACCCATCTTCAAAGCAGAGCTCCCTGGGTGTTTATTTTTTTTTAATGAACTATAAAAATCAGAATGAAAACCAAATTAAGATTAATGCACTGTGGAGATGCATCTTCCACAGAAAAGTCTTATCCTATATTATACATCTGACAGGAAATGGCATAGGAAGCAGCTGTCCCCATGCTGGGCTCCCTCGTTTATCCATGAACAGTTTTCTAGGTGAGCCCTTCAGCCCCTGATCCCTGAACAGTTTCAGACTCCATAGAGAACCTCAGACCCCACTCCAACCCTGGCTCCTCCACACAGAGGTAGACCAATCCTGTTTCCTTTGTTTTGTTTCCTGTCGTCCCTTAGCTGCTTTCTCTCCTAACAACAAAGCCCCAGTTTGCTCTGCTCTCTAGGTGCCAAAGTGTTCTTTCTCTAGAATTCTGTAGATTTGGGATAGTCTCCTCACACTCTTTCCATTAATAAATGAAGGAAGCTCAACTCAAACCCGCTCTAAAATAGGACAGCGTGGCTTCAGCTGGGAAGCCTCTAGAATTGGTGGCCAAGGGTACATTGGATTGGAGGCCATCTCTTTCACAGCCAGTCCTAACGCAGAGCTTCCCTCTCTATGTGGAGCTGTTTGTGGCTTTCTTAGCTTTCTCCTCATCACCTACCATTCTCGGCCTTCTTTCCCCAAGCATAGACTTACTCCTTGATAGAAGGTGAAAGGGAAGCTGCTTCCAGCTCATTTCCTCTTAGTTGATTATGCTATTGAAGTGAATACTGCTTTAAAACACAAAAAGCCCTTGCATTTGTATTGACTTCAGGAGTCAATACAATACAAGAAGTGGTCTACCGAGGAAGACAGGGCACTAGGTAAATGAAAAGTGAACCCCGGGGCACGCTTAAGGTGGGGTTTCCTGGTGGGGGTGGGAAAAGACCCACATAAAATGGAAGCAGTATGGGTAACATTGAAAATCGGTGTTGACAGGCTCTGTGAGTCACTTTACTGTCTCCACAGGGATGGGAGACATGAGTTTTCACCAAGCTTTCTCAATTTTTCGGCACCTGGAAGGTTCTCACTTCCAGATTCTTCAGCCGTGCCTAAGTGGCTAGCTTTTAGTAGTGGTGTGTGTGCATGCGTGCCTGCGTGCCTGAGTGACTGTGTGCGTGCCTGTATGTCTGTATGTGTGAGTGCATGTGTATGTGTCTGTGTATATAAATCTATGTATGTCTGTGCATGTCTACGTGTGTGTCTCTGTGTGTGTCTGTGTATCTGTGTGTCTGTATCTATGTGTCAGTGTGAGTCTGTGTATCTATGTGTGACTGTATGTGTATCTGTATGAGTGTGTGTCTGAATGTGTATCCATATGTATGTCTTCATGTGTGAGTGCATCTGTGTGTGTGTATCTGTGGATAAATCTGTATGTCTGTATTTAAGGGATGTAGGGTTCCTACTGGTGGAGACATTTATTGGTTGATGAATGTGATGGTTTGTATATGCTTGGGTCAGGGACTGGCACTATTAGGAGGTGTGGCCTTGTTGGAGTAGGTGTATCACTGTGGGTACGGGCTTTAAGACCCTCACCATAGCTGCCTGGAAGTCAGTATTCTGCTAGCAGCCTTCAGATGAAGACATAGAACTCTCAGCTCCTCCTGCACCATGCCCGCCTGGATGCTTCCATGCTTCCAACTTGATGATAATGGGTTGAATCTCTGAACATGTAAGCCAGCCTCAATTAAATGTTGTCCTTATAAGAGTTGCCATGGTCATGGTGTCTGTGCATAGCAGTAAAACCCTAACTAAGACAATCAATGTGCAGATTTTCCATCCTCTTGTAGATTGTTATACTGAGATAGCAGAGCCAGAGGCCCAAAGAGTGAGGAATGAGGAACATGAGGGGCTAGGCTGCATCAGCTAGAATCTTCTCTCCTCTTCCTCCTCCTCCTCCTCTTCTTATTCTTCCTCTCTCTCTCCCTCCTTCTTCTTCTTCTTCATCTCTCTCTCTCTCTCTCTCTCTCTCTCTCTCTCTCTCTCTCTCTCACACACACACACACACACACACACACACACACAAGGGGCCAGGCAGTAATGGAGCATATAAGACAGGTGCCTGGTCTCAGAATTATCATGAAGAGATAAATACAGGTAGCTGCTGTCCTGGAAGATCACTTCATCCATACCATATAAGTCCTGTGCCCTAAATGATACTCCCTGAAAGGACATGTCAAGGCTCTGGTCTCAGGTGCAGAGAGGGTACTTGGAGCCATGTCAAATGAGGAGCCTGTGGTCACCACCAGAGGCAGAAACCCTGGCATCTAGAATCTGTAGTCTATAAATCTGACCTCTCCTGAACCAGAGGTAACCAAACTTGACTGAGTCGATGTAGTCGTCAAGTAAGCCACAGTGACTTAGAGCCCGTGATAGCCAGCTTCAAATTCAGTCTCCATTTTCCCACCTTGCTCTGGTTTTGAGGAACACCTCTGCTTGCTCAGTCTGTGGTGAGGTCTGTATTGACAATGACTCGTCTTAGAGAAAGTTCTTTTCCTCCTCAGCTCTGAACCAGAAACAGCAGAGGACCTAGGCCCCTCCCCCACACCTCTTCCATCCCCTCATCAACATACACCATCTAAAAAAAAATTTAGAAAGGATATATTAAATGAAAAAAATATCTACAGTAAATGTATATAAATAAAAATAAAGCATGTTATTGGTGAAGAATTTTAAAGACAATAGAAATGTTGTTAGTTGCTAAAAAGGTTTGACTTGTCAATTATTTTATAAGATGTCCAGTGTCTTTTCCAAAATGGAAAAGGATGGTGTGATGGTTTGTATATACTCCGCCCAGGGAGTGACACTATTAGAAGGTGTTACCTTGTTGGAGTAAGTGTGTCACTGTGGGTGTGGGCTTTAGAGCCTCACCCTTGCTGCCTAGAAGTCAGTCTTCCATTAGCAGCCTTCAGATGAAGATATAGAACTCTCAGTTCCTCCTGCACCATGCCTGCCTGGATGCTGCCATGTTCCCACCTTGATGATACTGGACTGAACCTCTGAAACTGTAAACCAGCCCCAATTAAATGTTGTCTTTATAAGAGTTGCCTTGGTCATGGTGTCTGTTCACAGCAGCAAAACCCTAAGACAGATACACTGAAGGGATTTGCTCAACTATTAAGGGCTAGGCTCACAGCCAATTGGAAATGAAACACAGAAAAAGAAGGAGTCGTTTAAACTGGATTAATATGTTATACATTTTTTTAAAAAATTAGACAGGTTTTATGTAGTCCAGGCTGCTTGGAACTCACCATGTAACCAGGATGGCCTTGAACTCACCAATCAGGATGGCCTTGAAGATCTGCTCTTCCTGCCCCATACCTTTCACCATATTGGCTCATGTGGTTCTGGGGATCAAAGTGAGGTTCACAGCAAAAAGCCACACCTGTGTAAGACTCTGCAAGACTGCCTGACTGAGGCTCTGTGGTGGTGGAGAGCTGGCATACAGTAGGTCTGTAGGTAAATTATTTGGGGTGGTTATCAGCTTCCTTAGTAGCCATTTATGGCTGACCTCTGTAGATGACCAAACATGCTCATGGGATCAAGTAAAATCAATTGTGGGCTATACAGACAGAGTCCTTAGCTTCTACCAGCCCAAAGGCTACCCACATAGCCTGGTGACACCTGAGGGCTCTAACACCGACACCAGGACAGTGGCATAACCTCTCTACCAGATGTTCTCACCAATGTATTTTAAAGACACCTTGGTTTCCACTTTATTTGTTCTGCTACTGCGAAAACTTGATTCAACCCTTACACATTGGACCATGCTCACTGGGGTCACCTGAAACTGAGTTCCCAGGCTATGGTCACCCCATAGTAAACTATCCCCTATTCTCTTGAGATGAAAGCTAAGCTTTTGTTTAAACAAAACCCAGGGTTTGTGCATGCTAGGTGAGATCTGAGCTGCATCCTCAGCCCAGAACTTTCTTTTGCTTCTTTATGCTGTGACTGGGCAGGTTAATCATCAGTGATGGTAATACATTTTGAACAGTAACTTTAAAATCCATGGCTGTTTCAGTGCCTTTGGGGTAGGAAATACACATTCATGGACAATTTATTTAATTTTATTTATTTATTTATTTATTTATTTATTTATTTATTTATTTATGGTATGTAGGTTGTAGGTCCATGTGTGCCATGGCACTTTGCTCAAGTTAATTCTTTCCTTGTACCATGTAGTTCCTGGAGATCATGTGGGCCCATGGAAAAAATTTTAAAGTATTGACTTGGGTTTTGAAATTCAAACCCAAAATATGTATTAGCCACGCGTGTCTACATTAGACTCTCATGTTATATGTAGCATTCCATTCTAACTGAAGCTTGACTTTTAACATGCTTTATGGTGGGTACGTTACACTGTGGGATGGATGCTACCAGTTCCAACAAAGCTCCTTCCCAAACACCATGGTCACCTTTCAGAGTATAAAACCATGGGGTTGGTGGAGACCCCATTCACGGCAGGACAACGGTGCCTATATCCATAGAGAAGCCAGATGGGTGGGAGAGGATCCGAAGATGAATGAGACCTGCAAGCATCCCAGAGGCGCTCGAGTCTACAATGATTTCATTTCTGCTAGGGTAGGACTGGAGAATAATGAGGCATAGCTCTCATCAGGCTTATTGTAAAATAAGTAATTTAGTAAACACAAAATAAAGCTGCTGAAAGATGGCTTTAGATCCATTTGTTTTATGGGGCATAAAGGATGATTTTGGCACAAGCATTAAGACTGTTGTCGTGAAGCTGTTATGGATGTTAGCGGCCTCTGGGAGGCTGTGCGTTGGCAGTGGACCCTGCCCTGGAAGCCTGAGATGGGAAAGAATGTGTGTGTGTGTTAGCAATGTCTGTCTGTCCTTTCACACCCTGGAGGAGTAAATGCCTCCAGGGCTGAGTTTCACAGCTGCAGGGGGGCAGGAGCAGCTGTGCCCCTGTGCTTGCCAGTGTGGGGTTATTAGCACGGCTAAAGGAGACCCTGTGCTCTGAAGAAGGATACCCTTAAGAGGGAACTGTTTAAAATCCAACATGTTCCAGATTTCACCTGATTTCATGCAATGTCACAGTCAAGTTCAGGTGCATGAGAAATAGCGTATAAATAAATGGTGTATAAAATTATCTTTAGCTGTAACTACAGTAAAATGAAGCCAGAGAGGGCAGAACATTAAGTGTGGTTTAGACTCTTCAAGGCCCTATGATGTCAGGGAGCACTAGGGAGTAATTCTTGCCCCCTGGGCAAATATCTCTCCCCGAGTCCACATGAGTGAAACAGAAATGAAGCCGCCAGGTGACTGTGCTTAGGGCCTGACTGAGTCACCAAGCACAAGCTGCCAGAGGGGAAGAGGAGACTATATACAAATTCTTCTCTGAGGAACACATGGTGGGGACCTCTGTAGTAGGATGGAGCTCTTTGCTCTCAGTGTTATCCGTACCTAGCTCTGCAGTGTGACCCCTCTAGGATAGACTCTGTACACTACTTTGAAGATACACTTCTTCCCTGAGTTGGGAGGTATCAAGCAAAGCTGTCTAGTGATGTCTTCCAATAGGAATGCTGGAATTCCCTGAACTTGATCTAGTTTCATAGGAAGTAGTTGCTGATGCCCAGAAATTAGGGGGCCTGCACAACACTCAGCAGTCGGGGAGGACAAAGGGCTTCTAACGTACAGGTGACATCATGTCCATTGTCTTTCTGCCACTGTCAGAAACTGGTAGCACCTGCACAAGACCTGCAGGAGATCAAGCATTGGACAACTCCAGTGTGGATGGAGGAGGAGGTCACAAGGCCTTGCCTCTTAGCTGAGGTGCTATTGGCTGTTCATGGCTTCTCCAAGGAGGGACAGACACTTTTCTTCAGAGAATCTCAGCCTTATGATCCATCCTCCAGCCTGAGCCCCAGACACTGACTTAGCAGGCCACCAGCTATCATTGTAGGGGCCTGTGAGTGACCAGTCCCAAAGGTTGGCCATCTGGAGGATGTGAGAAGAATGGGAGGAAGCTGGGGTTTGGAGGGTCTGTGTTTATAATTAGCAGCACAATGCTTTACAGGGTGCTGGCTACACAGAAAATGAATATGTCTACCATACGAACACTTGTGTAGAGCCAGCCCAGTTCCTATCAACTGATACTCCACACGAGGCCTCCCCCTCAACTCAATCCTGTCACCATGACAGGAGAGTGAATGGCCAGCAGACACAGTGAACTGCTTAGCTTTTGAGGACACCAACAACTTAAAGCATATATTACTTTACTTATTACATATTACACCTGGTCCCACTGGCTACAGCCGATCTTCCTAAAACATTTCTCCGTCTGCAATATCCAGGGAAGTTAATAAACCTTTCATGTTCTAGGATGAGGCTCCCTGGTATACTTGTCAAAACTCCCCACATACTAACATTGGATGTAATATGATGTAGACATAGACATGAAACCTTTGCTGGCAATGGGGAAAAGCTTCCAGAAAGCCTCCGGGCCCTTTCTCTCATGGGTCTGTCTCATTTTTTAGATTTCTCATTTTGCCTCATGGTAGCTTTCCGGCATGTCTTGAGGTGCAGGTTCCCTGGGGTGTGTGTCTGTTCCTGTGTATATGTGTGTGCATGTGTATGCATGTGTGCATGCATGGAGGAGGGCATATATGTACATGTGTAAATGCATGTGTGTTTGTGTGCATGTGCTTATGTAAGTGTACATGTGTGCAATTGAGTGTGCATGTGTGTGTGCTTTTTATGCATGTGCATGTGCGTGCATGTGTGTGTGTGTGTGTGTATGTTTGTGTGTGTGTGTATGAACACAATGGCTATCAAAAATCCTTCTCTAGAGAAGCATACCCCCACCTAGAGAGGTGAACACATGCTTACGTGTAACATGGTCTACCTTCTTTTTACCTCTGCAAGAGGCAAGGAGACATTAAAGAAAGGCAAGAGCTTTAAGCATAGAGAAGATAAAATCAGAGGAGGCCCAAATGTGTTCAGGCTATCAGAGACCCACATCTCCCTAACTCCAGACTTAGCCCCACAACCAAGACCACACCCTGCCAAGGCCACCGTCTTGAGGCCTAGAGGGAGCACTGTGTCTCATCTGTGGCTTTCTCACGGCCTCTCACCCACCCATGGGAAGGCCACACTGAGGACTTACTCTAGGCAGGCTGCTCCTGAGCCACAGATGAGGAAAAACTGAGCAAGTAGGTGATAACTTCCCAGTGTCTCCTGCCTCCTTCCTCCTGAGAAGCAGCAGCATGTTCCAGCAGGGGTACCTGGTCACTGTTGCCAGGCTACATGAGCAAGATGCATTAGCAGATCTCAGAAAACCATCTGACGCTATCCTGGGAGGGAGAGCATGCAGAAGAGCAAGAAGTGGGTCTTAGGGAAAAATGACATTTTCTCCCAGATGCTCCCAGCCAGAAGAGGCTGGGTACAACTCACAATGAGAGGCACATCTCACTATGCCAAGTTCCGAACAAACATCTTATGTATTGTTTAAATCAGAGACAGTGGCAGATAAAGATGTATTTCATCCAGCTGTTTGTACAGGACTTTATCCCTAATTCTATCTCAAACAATGTTCATTGTTTAAAGTCTTTATATTCCAAAGTTGTTCCCATGCATATCTGCAGGGGAAAATGCCCTGCTCTGGTAGTGTTTTGAGCCTGGACTGGCTCTGTTGGGTCTCAGGAAGAGGAATGAGATAAACAACCCAGGGGAGCTGGGGGCAGGCTCTCAGTGAGCAGAGACCAGCCCTTCAGTAACCAGGCAACTCTGTGCTGAGTGCAGCCGATGGGAGAACAGCAACAGCGTTTCCGGAGGTGTCTTGGCAAATAGACCAGGTGGAGGAACAGGAAGAGGCGGGGCTTCCGGTTTGTGTATGTCTCTCCCTGAAGTAGTCTACTGGCCCCTGGCAGGAAAAAGATGGCCTTGTCTGATAGGAATGCTATTTAATTGTTTGGAACAATGGATTAGGGTCTTGGTAAAAGCGGTACTTGAACTCAGATGTTTTGTTGAGTTACTAAAAACGGTTATTATGTGTTCCTGCCCCATTAGGGTGGAACCTAGCTAAATGGTGTATGAAGCAATTGCTGCTTTGAAAATGTCAAAATTGTAAGAAGTGTGGAGTTATTTGTGTGTGTGTGTGTGTGTGTGTGTGTGTGTGCGCGCGCGCGCGCGCGCACCTGCCTGTATGTGTATTTACAGGAAACACTGAGTGACAAAGAGCAAATGATATACGGAGAAAAGAAGGACAGAATCCATTTGTGGTGGGTCTCCATCACTATCCAAGCATGGAAGAGATCAGTTAGTCAGGCACATGAGCAGCCGGCTGCTGCTGGGGGGAGAAAAACACATCAAGCAACATAGTGCCCAGGCAGATGTGGCCGCCAGGGCTTGCAGACCAGCAAAAGTGGGGAGTAGGACCACACCTTTCTCCTTGATCAAAAGGAAGTGGCTAAAGGAAACTCCCTAGGCCTGGTTCCTCTGACTCCTAGTGAGAAGGAAAATGGGGCTCATGGAGCCTGCCTGTGTCCCCAGACACAGGGGAGAGGAAAAGACAAATCAAACGAGCAAACTATTGGAAAGGACAGACCGGAGATGAAGACAGCATCAAATGCAGGAGTGTGGGGAGTCAGAGCGGGAACTGGTGATACCAGAGACACATGGGGCTGAGAGATGGATGCTGGCTCCTGATGGTTCACACTGGATCCTTGAGTGACAACAAGAACAGGCAGATACCTGGAGTCTCTCGCCAAGGTCCCATCATGCTGAGGCCACCGTGCCTCTTAGACATTTGGAAAGTGAAGCCACCACCATTTATCTCCTCTTTAAAATCTTTTAAAGATGTGACGTAATTCAAATCATTGAAGTTAAATATATTTTTGAGCATTCTTAGGCACCAATTTCACACATTTTGGGGCTCAGGGGCTCAGATGCCTTCTAGGAAGGGTCAAGTGGTTTTTCTTCCTCTTCGGGGATGGGGATGTTTTCTAAGCAGAAACCAGATGTGTATGTGTTTATTCTCCATGAACACTGGTGAGACAGGTAAGACAGATAAGAAATGGGCAAAACAGAAAATAGTCACGGTAGATCTGTCTGAGTTTGACAATATCTTACAAACTATGCCCAGGTCTTAAAGGTTACAAAGGCTTCATATGATCTCTTAAGGACGACATGGCCCTACTGAACTCAAATTCCTATAATATGCCTTGTCTATGTTATTGATCCAGCAGGTCAAAGGGTAGCATGGAGCAAGTGTCCATGTTTCTTTCTATATCCTCTTTGCCTGGCGTCCTCCCCTGAAGCTCAGCCCTCATCTGCTCTATCTGGACTTGCTTATCAGCCACTCTTCCATCCTGTAAGTTCCACCTTGCCCACCCTGACTTCAGGAAGTTGATCTGCTTTCAAGGCTGTCTCCCTGCTCAGCTATCTGTGCTGCGGTCCCTTCACCAAGAGTCAGAAGAAACAGATCCAGACAGGTGAGCTGCCGGCATCCAGAAAAGCTCACCACCTCTGTTTCCTCTCTGTTCTCAAGAGATGGCTGGTCACTTCACAGAGGATCACATGGGGTGGAGCCGAGGAGAACACCATGATTCACAGCACACAGCGCACTGGGCTATGTTTTCTAGGTGAATTCTCTTTGCTTTGTATAGTATAGCAGTAAATACCCCTTACAAGAATTATGTGTAAAGTCTGCCACTGCCTTCTTTCCTAACTCTGGTTTTTCACTTTTGATAGAAACAGAGCAAATATTTTATTATGCTTTTCTCTTTACACACCCACTAGAAAGATGACAGGGCAAAGACAATGACGAAAAGCAATGGATTCTACTCTGGGGCAGTTTTAGGGAGTGGTAGGGACAACAATGAACTAGACTGTGATACCCCAATTGCAACATTTAAGTCTTCATAAAATTTCTTGTAATTTTAAGCTATGCCCTAGACACAATCAGTTAACCTTTGGAGTAATCTTCAAATTAGAAACCCACCCTTCAGGGATGTTGATTTCCACTTAGAAGGCCCCTGACCGGAAGTCATGATTCACAAACATTTTAAATATTGCTATCTGAACTGGCTGTGAATGGCTCGTTAATAACCCTAAGGAGGGTGAGTATTCTCACACTGTCCTCAGTCTGTAACTGTGGCACATGTTCTGGCTACTGGGAAATGCCAGCTACGTGTGCTACCAAAGCCAAATGCCAGAGAAACCACATATTACCAAAAACCTAAGGAGAAGCACCCCGGAATCAAGAAGAGAGGCTGCCCTCCCTCTATGCCCCTCAGCCAGCACTGTCTGCAGATCAAACATTTCCACATTCCAGTAGTTCAGCACCTGCAGGAAGCACTTTGGATTTGGCACTCTGCGTAGCCCTTTGATTCACCACTTATAGGATGATAATATCACGTGATTCCTCCAGAAGGGACTTGAATAGGAACCCTGGTCTTACTTTCATACCCGAGAAACCTTTTATAAACACTGTTTTCCCGGGTGCCCTTGGAAATGAGAGCATGGCCTTCTTAGAAAGGCTGGCATGGTCGCCTGGCTTCTCATGCCTGCCGACTGATGCATGTGTACGTTTTCCAGCACAGCTCTGCTTGCCCCATGTTATTCGACTTGGTTTTTAAGGAAACTCTACAAACCCAGATTTTTTTATGCAAAAGTCCTCAATTGGTAAATATTAGCTGATGAATTAGCCCTGTGCTGTGGGTCAGACAGAATTCACATCTGTGCAACCTCACTCCCTTCATTTAACAACTCAGTGCCTCCGTTCCCTTGTTCGGCAAATGGGAGGGCTGAATAATTTAAAAGTAAGTAAGTCATTTCTGCCAGGCATGATCTAAGGGACCCCTCTTTCTGAACCACCCCTAGCTGCCCTTTGCACAGTCTGTTAGCCTCCCTTGGCTAACCAACAGAAGGCAGGGGTGAGTGGGGTGGGAGAATAAGACCGGAAAGAAACATCTCTGGAAGAAGCGGCTTTGTTAGTGGGCACAGCATGTCCACTAGAGGAGATCCTCTTGTCCTCTGCTGGTCAGCTGTCATGAGACTGGAGGCAAATTCACATACTGCCAACGCTAAGTCCCTGGATCTGATTCAGTCCAGCTCTGGGCACAGGGAGGGCGCACAGTAAAATGTTGACTTCTGTGAACACAGTAAACACATATGCTCCTGTGAGCCTATACACCAGCTGCCTCATCTGGAAGCCATCTTGTCCTGGAGGAAAAACAGGCCCAAAACTTTGGCATGAAAAGTGCCAGGAATTAACACACTGACTTCTGTCTTTTTCAGCCTGATGCCCTGAGTACAATGTTGAAGCATTGATGATAGCTCTTTGTTTCCCTCTGAAGTGTTCAGAGTTGTCTTGTGTAAAGTACAGGAGTCTGAAGAGGTTGCAGCGCCCACTATGTAGGCAGCCATGCTGTTTTACCCTTTTGTGTCTGAGAACTAAAGAAGGGCAGGAGGGGAGTGGAGGAAAGAGAGAGAAGTAATTTGTTCTCTAGGTAGTAGGAGTCAGGATATCCCTGAGAAGGCTTTCTGCTCTACAGCAAACAGCAGGGCATTCCATCCATCCCTGTAGAAACCATGCATGCATGGTGAGTGGTGAGTGGTGAGGCTCTATCTTGTAGTACCCAGGAATGCCTCTCTGCGCATGAGTAGAGCTTCAGTGAAGGCAACAGCAGCCAGGAGACTGGTCTTATACCTTCTGACCTTTGACTGGGTGACTGTAGCTGTCTTCTTGGTGCTCTGGATCCTGTGAGACTCCGGCTTTGAGAGTTTTTGAGGCTCTGTAAAGCGCTCAGTAGCGAGCTAATTCCTTCCTCTGTTCTCACTTCCTGATCCTTGACTGAAGCTGATTAAATCCACAGGACTCCTGCTCCAGGGATAAAGTCAACAGAAAGGACTGCACCTAGAAAGAGTGCCTCCCCCCAAGCCAAGCATTTCCCACCATAGCCACAGTCAATCTGTTGGGCCTTGCACCCTGAACCCTATTTCTAGCTCTGTAATGTAAACTGCTGTTTCTCTATGGGCTATGAAACTGTGTTTGTACAGGTGTGTAGTCTTGAACAAGAAGACAGACTTTAAACAGAAACAGGAAAGATTAAAAAGAATATACAATATAGTTGAAAGCTCTTGAATTAAGCATAAAATGGCTCATGTATAGTTCCATAAAATAGCATGGCCTGTGCCTGCCTCCCTTCTAAACCTCTCTCATGTCACCTCAGGATGGAACACTTCACCTTGGGAGGGAGCACCTGACCTCCGTGGGACTGGAGCTTTCACACAATGGACATTTACAGGACATCATGTAACTGTGGCAATGCGTTGTATGAGGCCTTAGCGCAAGCCTCTGAGTCTGGTGATGACGTCACCCATAGGTGACAGGGACCCGTGTATCTGTTGCCATGGTCTTACGTTCCCAGGGTCTACCTACCCTCACCTACACTCTGAAGTGTGTGCTGTTGTCACAGCTCAAATAAAAGGCAGAGGCCCCTGACCTTTTCCCTTCTTCTTCATTGCCCCCTTTGTCTTCCTCCCCACCACCCCAGTAAGACTATCTTGTGGAACTATGTTGGCCTGGTGTGATCTGTCTGGACAACCCTCCATTCGAACACAACAGGAAGAGAGGCTGGTCTGCAGGGCAATACTAAATAGAGACTTTGACTAAATAGAGACTTTGACTTCCTGCTCTGCCAGATTCCTACAAAAGAGTCGATGTTGCCAAAACCAAAACCGTAGGCTGGAACAGAAACAAAACCAGCCTTTCCTCCTTAACCGGGACTCCAGACAGACCCTCAGCCACTGAGAGTGGAGGGGTCTTCAGAGCAAGACCTCCGGGAAGCAACTTCCCATCTGCTCTTTGTGGACATTTAATATGGCACGGGGATTTCTACAGTGCAAAGTTTATCCCGGGCTCTGGTTGGATGTTTTCCTCACACAGATGTGCAGTGGCTCTGAGTTGTTTGTAAGCCTGCCAGCTGTAACTCTCCCAGACTGAAGGGGCTCTATCAGCAGAAGAGCAAGAGATTTCTGTATGTCCATGACTTTGTTGGGATGATGGGTGTGGGCCTGTGTGGGGAGATTACAGTCTTCAGTCCTGGGTTGGTGCCAGCAGAACTGACCACCTGTCCCTGTGGACCTTCGGTCAGATAGGGGAGTGAGTCATTTGAGGGGGATGGGTGGGTGAGCAAGGTTGACTTCCTTCCATGGTGGGATGTGGAAAATCCAAACATTTGCAAGCAGGAAAGACCTCTCCTGGTGTAATTCACTTTCTGCCTGATGAATATTCAGACAAGTAGGGAATAAAACACATTATGGCACTGGGATGTGTGTGTGTGTGTGTGGGGGGTGTCAGGGTGGGGGGTGGGGGGAGGGGCAGTATACTCAAAGTTCCAATGAGACTAAGAGATTCATCTGAAGCCAAAGATGAAGACCCAAAGCCTTAGAACATGGATTCAAGACACACAAATGGCAAATTGCACTGTAATGGGTTACTGAAAGCCGTTGTGGTCAAAGAATAAGAAATTAATAAATAGGCTTATCTCCCAGATAATCTCAGGGGACAGCATGAAGGCTAAAAAGGGGGGGGGGGGGCAGGGCGAAGATCTGTGCCTTATGTCAGATTTTGTCCGATGATGTCGGTGGAAGCTAATGGTTTGCTAACATTTTCCCTGATCCTGGTAAGAAGATAGGCAGGCAGAAGTCTGTAGTAAATGGCTGTTAAACGGCCTAAGGATAGCCAGCGATAGATTGGTTCTGGGTCTGCAACATTTTAACTCTTTGTATCCATGAAGTTTCGCTCAAGCGGCCTGCAGAAAAGCCACGTGGGTGTGGCTTTTCCAGGGAACCTTTTCCACACCCACGTGGCTTTTCTAGGGAACCTCAGCTCACAGTAGCAAACCATGGAAAATAAAGCAACTGGTGAACTGACTCACATACCCGTGTTAGCTACCTCCTTTTTCCTAAGATACCTAAAAGTGGTCGCTTAATATATCCAGAATCTACATAGTTTTTACCTTTGACACTTTCAATGTGTGAACAATTCAGTGAGAAGGGGAAAAAAGATCCCTGTGCAGCCCTGAACTGAGTGGATTACAACACAGAAAGGACTGTCAGTAGGAAAGGGAAGGTTCCGGAAAAAAACTGTGGCTGCCAGTCCACGGTGCTGTGAAGCAGTTTGCTTGCGTGTCCTCTCCTGGCTTTGGGTTCTAAGCAGAGCTCTGATGAACAATTCAAAACTGTCAGAATGTGTCTAGTTGGTGAATTTTGTTTCTTTTTGGTTTCTGTTCTGTCACTTCTCTCCTTCCGTACCTGTCAGCCTTCTCTGACTCTCAGGTACTTGTACTCATGCCCACGTTCTAGTCCCTTCTGTGTTCAGAATCCTGCACAGATCAACTCAGCACTACACCAACACCATTCTGGCTAGAAGAAGTGTCCCTGTGGCCTGTATTATTGTGACACCAATTCCTGACTCTGCTAGAATTTGCCTTATCATAAAGATATGGTCATACTGAGGACATGGGCATCCCTGGTAATCTGGTGACTGATTCCATAATCAAGATCCTGCTCCCATAACAACCAGACCATTCCAGTGATAATGCACTAGTCACTGGAGAAGGCACTACCTCTATGACCCATTCACCTCTTAAAGGTGCTGTGTCCCTAGACTGTGACAATATAGATTAAATCTCCAACACATGTATTCAAACCACAGAGGCAGCAAATGCTGGACACTAAAAGCCATGCACTGGGGATGATAAAATGAGCTATGGATTAAACAAATGACTGAGAGTCACATTCACCTGCTGAGAACTCCGGGCTTTGATGGAACTATGATGTGGCTTGCAGCCTCTTGCATGAACATCATTTGCAGACAGTCAGATGTGGGATGCATATGTGGACGATCAGGGCCTAAATACAATGACCCCGCCAGGACACTGGACCAGGGACAATTCCTAACAAGGGCTGAGGTACAAGTAATTTCCTTGGAAAGCAGCTGAAAGCTGGAGCAAGATAGCAAAGAAAGGATGTGTTGTCAAGCACATTTCCACAGTGATACCTGAGCTCCATCATGCTGTGTAAATCCCAAGGCCAGCACACAGGCAGACTTCTGAGATTTAAATCAGCTCCCATGGCTGAGGGATCGCAGGAATCTTGCATTTCATGGTGCCATGTTTTTTTTTTTTTTTTTATTAAATATTTTTTATTTACACTTCAGATGTCATCCCCTTTCCCCATCCCCCCCCCCTTAGAAAACCCCTATCCCATGCCCCCTTTTCCTTTTTGCATTTATACATTTTTTTTTAAAAAAATGTTAATCATAGGCTTTATAAGTTTGGAATTGTTCAATCAGAGGTGTAACCCACTAACCAACCTAGATATAACAACTATCTTTGACTGGTAGAGATACATGAACATCTGCCTCCCTGTCTCCCCCCTCTTTCTCTCTTTCATCACCTAGCTTCTCCTCTCCTTCTTCTCCTCTTCTTACTCCTTTTCTTCCTCTCAGTACTCCTCCTACCTTAGCTCCTCCTACACATCACCCTTCCTGTTAAAATGAAACTTTTCTCTCAAAATACAATTAGAGCATAATTATGCCAATTTGTACCAGTGAGGTACAAGATAGTCCTAATACCCAGTCCATCCTTTTGTTGACTAACCAGCACCTCTGTGCCATGTTTTTTTGTGTGTGTGTTTTTCTTTTGTTTGTTTTGTTTTTACGGTGGATGGACAATATCGCTCTGGATACCAGAGGATGCTTTTAGAAGTGTAGTGCTGGTAGACAGGAAAGGGGTGCTGATTTCCTTGTTCCAGACTCCTGTTAACCTCTACCTCATCCCTACACATAACTCTTTAGTGATGGCTATGAAGGGTGTCCAGGTGTGTTTGTGGATCAATGAGTAGATCGTGATCCACAGAGGGGACGAAAGTCTTCTTCAAAGGGAAGTTTTGAGTGAAAGTATTTGTGTGTGTGTGTGTGTGTGTGTGTGTGTTTGTGTTTGTATATTGTGTGTGTACCTCTGTGCATATATCTCTGTGTGTGTCTGTGTGTATATATCCCTGTGTGTATTTGTGTGTTTGTGTGTGTGTCTGTGTGTTTGTGTGTATCTTTGTGTATGTGTTGCAAATATTTTATTTCTTCCGTAGTTGCTCTCCACCTTGGTTTTTGAGACAGGATCTTTCATGAACATACAACTCACCAATCAGCTGCAATGGCTGGCAAGCAAGCTTCAAGAATCTTTTCTTTCCCCCCTCTACCTACAAAACTCTGAGATTATGAGTGTGTGATACTACACCCAACTTTTTAATGTGAGTGTTGCACATCCAAACTTGAGTCCTCATCCTACACACAAAGCACTTTATCCACTGAGCTATCTCCCAAGCTCTGAAAAGATATTCTTATAAAAAACAGTTTATGAATCTTAACAAACAAAAGCAAAATGTCAGATGCAAATTGCATATATATATTCCTACACAGGCAGGCTGAATAAGGAGGGGGCCATCCTGAGAGCAGCCCTCCTCCATAACCAGCCGTTGCTGGGGTCATTTAGCCTTTCAATCTCTTTGAGCTTCATTTTATTTTACACTGTTACATCTTCTTGTTCATGGTTACTGGTATCCCATCCAGGTAAGTGCCCTGTCACCAATCTCTATCACACAGCTTCTGCTTCTTCTCGAATTCATTTATAAATCTGGTCCTTGTCATGTGCATTCATGTTTAGGAGTATGGCTCTATCCTCAACATTCCAGGGCACATAGAAAGTATTTCTAACAAATGTTTGAAAAAAAAAAAAAAAAAAAAAAAAACTGAACCTACTGGGCTGAGTCCTGTCCCCGACAGAAAGCCTAGTCTGTGCCTGTCACCCATAATGATCTGTAATGACCAAGGTCATGTAGAGCAGGAACAGTCATTGTAGTATCTGGCACTCGAGTCCTCAGACAAGGTGACAAGCCCTTGGCTATGGCAGCCATGTCTCCCTTTCTCAGGCTCAAATCCCCAGTGCCTATAGCACAGATGCCATGATAAAGGATTGAGTGACTAAGCAGAAGCCTGAAGACACAGGTTGGGATCATGGTGAGAGTGTGGCATTGCTGTCCAGGTTCTTATCCCACCTCTGTTTTGGATTTACTGTTTGGGGAAGATTGATTGAGAACAGTCCCCAGCAAACACTTAGTCTTGTTTGTGTAAGCCGCATGACCTTCCTGTTGCTACAGATGCCTGGACACTTCTCCACATCAACAGAAATTGTTTTCTAAAATATCGCACAGCTCAACAACCACGCAAGTAAATGTTGTGCTTTAAATAAAATTTAAGCCCCACTCGCATGGTCGCATGGTCTGTAGAACTTTCATGCTTGAGATGTGATTCTGGGGTAGATGAATTCTCACCACCTCAAGTAATTTGAAAAAACAAAACAAAATAAAACAGTTTTATCAGTGAAGAGTTAGGGCTGGGGTTGGGAATTTAGATCCCTGTACTCTAGCTAACTTCTGTCTTAGCCTGCTTCGGTTAAATTTGGTCAAAAGATTAACCACAAAAGGAAAATTAGGGAAAGAATTTGAATATTTTATTTAAAAAGTAGTATCCTTACTAAAAACCAGTGGTACAATCACATTATTAAAACAGTGTACCATGAAAACAACCTTTTCCTTAGACAAAGTTTAAAAACATATGATGACAGAAACAATCCCTCAGCTCAGACAAATGCGGAGAGGAGGGAAAGACCAATCTGGAAAAAGATGCGGTAATGTATTTAAAAGCGGTTTTTAGAGCAAAGAGAAAAGAAAATAATAACGGTCATCCTGCGATCCGGACTTCATTTGCTATTAGGGGTGATTTGGGCGGGGCAGAGGAGCCTTACACAGTGAACCAAAACTAATTTGAGTTTGGGTGATTTGCATCTGGCGCATTTCACTCTTACTGCTCGGATCTGCAGACGCAGAAGCGCTGACATGTGCAGAGCAAATTAAGCTCCAGCCATTTTCCTCCTTCTGGGGCTTAACACCGGGAAACATTATACAAGGCTGATTTCTTCAGACACGCGCCCCTGAAAGACTGCGGGAGACCCGCGTTATTAACATAGTATAAAAGGAGAAATTTAGTTCTGTTACCTGCACATTCTTCCCTGTTCAACTGGACTCCAGTGTGCCCCTGCGTAATGGGCTTGTTGCTAGGTAACAGCCACAGGGACCCCAGAAAGCCTTTGCTGAGGGCTGCATGCATTTTCTACTAAAGCCCTTGCCTCTGTAATCTGGAGACTGTTTCCATGACTTGCTGTTTCTGTTGTTCTTCCTCGCATTTGTTCTTGTTTACAGGTCTCAATTTAACATACATAGGAGCTCAGGCATCTTAGACCATCTGCATAAGAAAACCTACTTCCTACTTCCGTGACACTCGTTTAAGTCATAATAAAGAGCATGTTGTCTCCACTGTGTCTAAAGAAAAGCATTAGGAATCTTAAAGATGCTTCCTATAATAGGATGCCGGATTAAATACAGACCAAGGCTGGGGAAATGGCTCAATAGGTAAAGTGCCTGGTGCTCCGCAAGCATGAGTTTGGTCCCCAGCTCCCAGAAACAAGCCAGCCGGATCTGTTAACACCTGAAATCTGAGCACTGGGGAGGCAGACAGGTGGATCCCATGGGCTGGTGGCAGCCGGTCTCACCGAAATGGTAATGTCTAGCTTCAATGAGAGATACTGTCTTGAGGTGCTCAGTGATGGGTAAGAGTACCTGAACACACACACACAACACAACACAACACACACACTACAAACAAACAAACAAACAAACAAATACAATCTTAAATGTGAAGAATATTATTTTGTTTGGGGGCACGTGAGAATTTCAAAATAACCTCGAAGAATTAGGAGGTGAGTCTAGAAGTTGATGTGTCATTCTGTCAGTGCAGGCCCTTGCTTTTGAAGCTGGTGTGACAAGCCAAAATGTCATCTTATATGTCACCTTAAATACAATAAACATAAACAGTTGTGAGACCACGGTGTTGTAAGACAGGGGTGCCTATTGTCCCGTTCTTTATGCTTTTATGTTTAAAATTGTTCATGAGACAAAAATAATTTATAATTAAAAGTAAAGAAGCAGAGGAATCTCTTATGACAAGGGATGCTGATGCTCCTCTGAAGAGCGAGAACAGAGGCAGTGAGGTTGCAATGTGAGAAGGAGGTGGAGGAGGCTGTCAGGGAGGGGCTGATGCTAAGGTTTTGCCCCCCAATTGGTTCTTAATCTGTCAGTAAGAAAGCCATGGGCCAATTGCTGGGTGGAAGACATAGGCGGGACTTCCGTCTCCTTGTGGCTTCAAGGGAAGCTGGGTGGGGGATGTTAGCTGGGCTCTTTCTCAGAGCTAAGGCTGAGGAGCAAAAAGCTACAAGCAAGAGGAGGCCAAGGCAGGAAAGATAGATATGGTGTTGAGGACACCCGTGGGGAAGAGGCCCATACAAAAGCCCAGTGCTGAGTGGGTAAAGTGCGACTGACTGCATGGCATAACATTTGAAATCACCTGTGGCCTTATGTCACCCTTCCTATGAGGCAGGACTGTTCAGAGAACTAGGCTGTACTCAGAAGGATTTGTGGGGATGGGAAATAAAACCTATGTTACTTTTCAAGTCGGAGAAAAGAGTCAAAAGGCATGGAATGACAAAGAGTTTATAGACTTCACCACAAGGAGCCAGGATCAAAGGTGATTTCAGGTTACTCGGGAATTCACAGACACCATTGGAAGGCATCGAATTTCTCCCTATAATGGAATGGATCTTATTCTCCAGGGCTCAGCTTACACTGGGCAATAAATTTTAATCTTCCTTCAAGATTAATAATGGAAATATAGTGTAATATCATCTCTCTTGTTAAAAGTAGGGCATATATTAATTTATCACTAAATTGATTATGTCATAAGCAGATATATTTTCATCCAATAAATATGTATTGAGAATATATGGTATCCAGAAGCTATTGTGTGCACTGAAATCTTGTTGTAGCACAGGGTTTACATTTGACGAGGCATTGTACAAGGGGAGATTTAGGTAACAATGTTTTCTGATAGATTGGAGTGAGAGACAAGGAAAAGAGGAGTGAATGTAACATTGTGGGTTTGGGTCTCAGTAGTCAGGAGGCTGGAGTCTTCATGGACAGGTACAAGGGAAACTGGTAGGAGCAGGCTTTGAGGGAAGAGGACATCACAGGCCGAGTTGACTAAGTATGATACATGCTATACTCACTGTAGTGGAGATGTTCAGAATGTGGTCAAATGTATGAGTTGTTAGCTTACAGAAAATTTGGGATAGAAAAGAAAGCCTGGGTGTGTGCCTCTTTGGCACAGAGAGCATTGGCTGCTCTTTGGGCTGCTTTACTGTAAAGGGCACTTGGAAGTGAATATGAACCCAGAATATGACCAGGAAAGACACCCTCCTCCTCTTCCTTCTCCCAGTCCAGCCCCTCCCCTTTCTCCTCCTTCCTCTTTCTTCTCCCAGTCCAGCCCCTCCCCTTTCTCCTTCTCTTCCTCTTCCTCCTTCTCTTTGTTCACATTGAGAGCATGATTGTCAGGAGAAGGAGCAACATGGAGAAGTGCCTACTTGCAGGCAGCAGGGGCACAGGAGGAGGGTTTAGCCTCAGATACGTGCACGGACACTACTTCTGTATGTATGTATATGACCCCAAATTCCTATGCCAACCCCTATCTCTCTTAGGGTAGCATTAGAAAGTGGGAGGAATTGGGAAGGTTTCTCAACCAGGAGAGTTGCTTGCCTGAGTTCCACGCCCAGAACATGCCCATAAAAGCCAACCATAGTGGTACACTTGTAATTCCAGCAGTGGGTAATAGTAGACAGGCATATCCCTGGGCCTCACTGGGCTTACTGGGCAGCCAGCCTAGCCTACTTGGAAAATTTCAGATAGGTGAGAGACTCTGTCACAAAAATAAACGTGGAAATACCCGAGGGACAGCATCCCAAAGGAGGAGGACACATATGTATAAAATAAACAGGAGGTAGGGCTGTGGGAGGTGATTAAGCCAGGGCCATCTGCCCTCATGAATGGAATCATGAATGGAATTATGAGAGACCTGAAACTAACTAGTCCCTGCCAGAGTGATGTCATGGTGAGGGACTATCACTGATGAACCCCAAGTTGGGCCCTCCCTCGCTGTGGAACTGCCCACTGGTTCTACTGGTTCTGTAATGCTGATTCTTCTTTCCCAGCTTCCAAAACTGTAAGAAGCCAGATTCTGTTGCCTGTGAGTTATCCACCATCTAGTATTTTGTCATTCCCCCCGGAGCCAAGTAAGACAGAGTAGCACAGAGCAGAGAAGGTCGTGGCTGTGCTCACTGATCACCATGCACCTGCAGGGGATGGCCTCTGTTTCCCAGGCTGACGGACTTTTCTCCTGATGCCTGCTCTTTCATGAGGTAGGCCTTTGTGATCTGCACTGGGTGGAAGACAGAGAGGAAAGAGAACCCCCCCCCCAACTCCTTTTAAAATATCAGCACGGTATTGTAAAAGAAAGAAATGGAGAGAGAGAAAAATGTTTCTCTATAAATACGGCCCCATAAAGCAGAGGAGTGTGGTTCTACTTAAGCTTCTTCGCTGTCCTGGGAGGGCGAACAGAGCAGCAAATACAGTAAACATTTTAATGCCTCTGCCAATAAGGAGAAAGTTAGTTACTTCCCAGAGTATCTTAAAGATAAAAGAAGGGGCAGGGAGAAAGAAAAGAGAGAGAGGGAAGAAAGAAAGCCTGCAGAGGCCATGGGTTCCTCCACATTTGGCTTTGTCAGGAAAAGCTTAGCCCTGCGGGAGTTCCTCAGTGCAAGGCGCATCACTCCACTTAACGGGTGTCACGTCTCACGTTCTTGACAGATGACAGCCTTGGGAATCACATCCCGAGCCTGGGGGGGAGCTTTATCCTGTCAGTTTATGCCTTTGACCCAGCCACTGTTGTATGTCAGTCACTGTGACATGTCCTTTGCCCTCCTCTTACAAATAAAGACAATTTCCTTATCTGCTGTCAAACAAGGCCCGAAAGACATCTTTTTTCCCCCCTTTGCTTGTTCATAGCTTAATTTTCTATGTGTGTGGGTTATTATCATGAAGAGGAGAGGTTTTGAGCCTGATTAAAAATCCATAGTACATTCCTACTGGGAATATCTGTGACACTGAGTTCCCCTGGCCTGGCTCTGTCTACCCAATGTTACTATAGGCTTTTCCATCTCACAGCACTGGGCCTGTAGTTGTAGGTGGACATGTCCTGGGCACAATAGTCCACAGCTCTGCCAGCTGCACCCCAGCCATCATCCAGAGGGCTATCATAGCATACACCACACCAGACCCTCTAGGACAGTGTCAAGAGTGGTGGCTCCCCTGTCCCATTTCACGAAATGGCCCCACCAAGTGCAAGATCACACACTCATCTGATGTGTTAATTCGCTTCCTATAGGAGAACATCTGGCACTGAGATTCAGGTTGACTCGTTCCGGCCTTAAAAATCATTTCACCTTTAATGAATGCGAGCATCATTTTTCTCAAGCTAAGGTTTCCCACCTGTGGCTCGGAGAGACAAATGACAATCGGCCCTCCCCTGAGAGAAGATCCTGCAGTCAGAAGGCATTTATTTGCGAGCTAGAGCCCCTGTGACATCTTTTATGCGAGTCACAACTCCTTTCCCAGCCTGCCTTCTCCATTTCGAAAATGTATCATAGTTAAGAAGAAGCCAGCTCCTGTGTCTAGGGCCCACTGAGAAGCTTCCTGATTTGAAGGCACAGGCAGACCTTGGCTGTTTGTTCTTTTGTCGTGTGGAATAGGATGTAAGCAGTTAGGGCCAGCATTCGGGGAAGGGAGTGATTACTGTTGGCTACAGGGGTAAGGAGTGCCGCTTTCCAATTCTCCTTGCCCTAGGTGTGGGTTACAGGTTCATTTTTATTCGGTGTAGAAACTCTTGATTTATGTCACTAATAAGTGTGGTCTTTGTGTTGCAGCCAGTGTGAGCTGCTCAGAATACATGATGTGCCAGCTTGTAAAACTGATAACCATATGTTGTAGAAAGAGACAACCCTGGGAATCAAATAAGTAATATATGGCCCAGCTCAGTGTGCACAACCCAGCCACGATGGTCACGGCATCTAAACTGGGTCCAAATCACCCAGTGTCTCCTCTTCAGTCTGCTCTTGGTGTTCCTAAGAGCAACCACTCTGTGGTCTTTCAACCTCAGCTTAAGGTTCAAAATGAACATGACAAGCCCAAAGACAGTCATTTTTTTCATCCCAACTACAACCAATACCAGAGGTCAGCAACCTATAAAGGGAAGGGTTCACATTAGCACATAGTTTTGTAGGTCTCCATCCACGATCGAGGTGCCTCATTGGATGGGGCTGTGGGAAGGCAGAGCAGTGGGCTGGGATTGCAAAGCAACCATCCCAGGAGCCAGAAAGAACAAGTTCAAATTCAGGGGTAGGATGACATTGTTCCCTGAAAGGAATGCCCCCCAAAATCTGAAGATTATCCCTAGACCTCACATTGGCTGGTTTTATGTCCATTTGACATAGGCTAGAGTCACTTGAGGGTTGGGGGCACTAACCTCAGATCAGGCTGTAGGCATGCCTGTGGGGCATTTTCTTGATCAGTGATTGATGGCAGAGGCCCTATCCCATTGTGTGTAGTACCATCCCTGAGCTGGTGGTCCTGCGTTCATAAGAAAGCAGGCTGAGCAAGCCAGCAAGCGATTCTCCGCCATGGTCTCTGCATCAGCAACTGCCTACAGGTTCCTGTCCTGTGTGAGTGCCTGTCTCCTGACTTCCTTCAGTGATGGACAGTGATGTGGAAATGTACGCCAAAGGTTGGGTCATGGTGTTTCATCATATCAGTAACTCTGACTGAGTTCCCCATCAGATACAAAAGCTGTGTGTGTGTTGGGGGGGTGGGGGGGGATATTTAGACCCTGGCCAGCACTATAGGAAACCCTGATTTCACTAATGAAAATATCACTATTTTTTTCTGCTTTCTGGGTAAATAAAACCTCCCAGCCCCTAAGAGTTGAGACATCCCATGGATATGCTGACCAGTGTGGAGGGGCTTCATGCAGCTTCCCAGCATCTATCTTCACAGTGAAGTATCTTCATAGAAGGAGCAGCGCCCACTTGGACAGCACTTTTTCTCTCATCTTCCTTTCATGGCTTACTTGCCTTCAGCTATCAAGGTTTTGAAGAAATCTACTGAGAGTGTGTTTCAGGTTTATGAGTCACTTAATTGGGCTGCATTTTAGAAAGCACTTGTGACAGTCCTTGAACCTGAGGCTGGTGAATGGGAACTCATAAATAGCATTGATGAGGTGGAGATGCCTCTGCATCTGTCACAGATGCTCAGGTCCCAGGAACCATACTACAGTCTAGGGATAGTGGTACCTGGACTTTGCACAATAAATGACATGGGACAGATGCTTCCTCCTGTAAGATAATCTACCTTTGGTGATTAGTCCCTGAAGATATAGATTAATCCCTTAGATCAATAGATATCCCATAGATCATAGATATGGCTTTTTATATTAATAGTAATAATTTATTTTTTTATATTCATATCTTATAAAAGGGTCTCTCTTTTTTAATTATTGTTTTTACTTATTTACCTTACATCCTGCTCATTGCCCTCCTCCCAGTCACTCCCCTCCCACAATCCTTTTCACATCCCCTCCTCCTTCAGCTCTGAGCAGGTAAGGACCCATATCCCCCAACCCTGGTACTTCAAGTCTCTATGAGTTGGCTAGGCACTTCCTCTCCCACTGAGCCCAGACAAGGCAACCCAGCTAAAAGAACATATCCTACACATAGGCAATAGCTATTGGGATAACACCTGCTCCAGTTGTTCAGAACCCACATGAAGACCAAGCTGCACATCTGCTACAAATGTGCAGGGAGATCTAGGTCCAGCCTGTATATGTTCTTTGGTTGGTGAGAGGGATTGGGTTTTAATACTTGTATTGGTAACACAACGGGCACATTGAAATGGAACCTAAGGTCACTTTTTCCTGGGCAGCACAAGGAGGTGCCGCACCTCTCTGTCTCAAGTTTTGAATCCTCACATTAAATCAAACAAGAAAATAAAATCATGTCACCACACCTGAGCTGTCAGCTGAGATAGAAAACCTGATTAGTGGCGAATCTGGCACCTGAGACTTCTGTAACTGGAATGAACTGCTGAAGGCAGGTCTCCCCGAGAGAACATTGCCTTTTTCATTCAGTTTTAGCAGAAAATGCATTACTCGACACAGTGCGTTAATTGTTTTCTTAGAAAGATGCAGTCGAGATATAATTTGCAGAACCTATGCATGTAGCAGGGGTCAATACCTCAGTGCCAACTGTTTCAGTAAATGTTTTAACTACTAAAGAAATAGCGCCACACTTATAACCGTGCTAACAGAAATCACATAGGTCACACTTTAGTTAATTGCTGCTAGAATGATTCTGGAGGTATTGGCATATTTCCCACGCTAGTTTAAAAGTTCCTCATTGCTTAGAGTGTGACACTGAAACTCAGGCCCTGTGGATGGAGACAGATTGCAGAATAGAGATCAGCATCGGAAGACACAAGTCCACCAGAAAAGAGATGAGGAGGCCGGAATGTTACACAAAATGGGTTTACACAAAAGCAACTCCTGAAGAATCTGAAGGGTCCACTTCCCAGAATCTGTTCAACACTGAAACTACTGCTAAAAGCAGCCTTCTTCATCATCTTTATGGTGTTGACACACCAAGTCAACGTGACTACCACAGCCAGTAAAGGGGAACCAACCGGAGTCAAGTCCTTGGAATAGTTTAGCACCAGGGCCAACAAGAAGGCATCCAAGCCTGACAAGCCAAGTTTGATCCCTGGAAAACACTCAGAGAAAGGAGAGAACCGACTTCTGCAGATTGTCCTCTGACTGCCACATGAGGACCCACACACACAACCCCACCTCACCCCCCCACACACATAAACAAATACAACACATTTTCACTGGATGCTTTTCACACAGCGTTTTGGTCATTTTCCCCCCAAATGTGCACAGTTTTGGGGTTGTATGGCCTGGAGGTGGGATATGGCCATCACGGGGAATGACTGGGACAGAACTGTGCTTTCTGTTCCTGGTGCTGAAGAGATTTGCGTTCTCCCACACCAGGGTTTAAAGAGAAGTATGCTGCTTGAAGAAGTTTGAAAACCACAGGGAGCTTTTCATTTATTATTACTAATGAGACACGAGAGGACATTACAGGGGAATATTGAGAACATGGAAAATTGTGTGACATATTATAGAATTTTCAAACTGGTAACAGAACTGTGAATATCATAAGCCCTCTTAGTAAATGCATTCATACTTTACACAAGAAGAAAAAAGAAGGTGAATCTCTCCTAAAGAATAATGTTGAAGGCTGGCTATTACAGAGGGCTGGAATTTCTGTTTCATTTTCACCTTTCTGCATTTATTTTGCTATTTTGAATTAATCTTAAATGCACAGGCAATTGTGAAACTACTGCACAAAAGGTCCTACACCCCCTTCACCCATCTCCTGTGATGGTAGTATCAAAACCAATATAATCATAATGTAATATTTAACCCAGGAAGTCAGCATTGGTATAACCTTACTCAGATACCTGTTGTTTCACATGATTTGTGTGTCTGTGTGTATATATGCACATAATATGGTAATTCAGTGAATTTTTTTATGTGAATAAATTTGTGTAATCACTGTAATGACTTCAACAACATAAAGGTCCCTCTGAGATGTTACCTTTAAAACGTATTGCTTTTCATTGCTGTGTAATATACGGTAATAGGACTGTATCATTTTGTTGGGCTACTGGCTGTTAGGGAACACTTAGATTATTCCATGATCTGGGATACTGAAAAATGAAGCTGCTATGAACATGTATATACATGTTTTAATGGGATTGTACATTTTCACTTCTCTAAGATAAACTGTTCAGAAGCCTGATGGCTTGTACATAATGTTTCGAGATAATCTGCTGAATGACCTTCCAGAGTGATACTATGTTGAATCTACCATGTGCGTCCTGGGGACTGAACTCAGGTCTTCAGACTTGGCAGCAAGCATGTTTATCCGCTGAACCATCCCCACTAACCAATCTTTCTTTCTCTTTCCATGGTGACTGCAGATGGCATTTTCATTTCAGCTTTCCATGTTTACTGCTCACATGTGGAAACATAGTTCTCTTTCTGAGGACCTTGTGCTCCACAGGAAACATTGGAGTTTCTTTGTTGATTCTTTCTTCCATGGCCTTTCTACACCTAAAGGCTGATCCCAGACGTTCCTTTGCTTTTACTTTATTTTCAGGGAGTCTTTGAAATTTTACAAGTAGATCATCTGTCATCAACATGGGTGCTAAATCTTGTCAACCTGTTTTCTTGCTAATACAGTAGACGACACAGAATGGTTTTTGAATGCTGAAATAGCCTCGTATCCTTGTGATGAACCTTCCTCAATTGTGGTCTATAAACCTTTATGAATTGTTAAATTCTGCTGACTAATACTGTGCTGAAGCCTGTTCAGATCTGTGTTTGTGAAAGATGCCACCCTATGGTTTGGATACTTTTTTTCAGAATTGAGTATCAGAGCAAAACCAGCCTCGTACGCTGGAAATTTGTGTCTCCTAATTTTTGGGGGAAGAGATTCTATAAATTTGATGTTAATTCTTCTTTTAAAAAGAAAACAATTCGCTTTTTTCCCTATTTTGTAACTTGTGTTCACTGCCTTACTTTTTTTGTTCTCCTCAAGATGTGCTAGGTATAGGTGGTCCAGAAATTGTGGGAGTGGCCAACCAATGACTGGTCCAGCTTTAGACCATCCCGGACACTGCCTGGATGGCTAGGAACCAGAGGCTGGATAGCCCAGAGACCCAGGATAGAACCAATCATGCCTGGAAAAAATAAGTCAATGAAATGATTCCTAATGATATTCTGCTGTACTCACAGATATTAATTATAAATGTCTTGGTAGAGGTTTCCTGGGAGTTCATCTGTCTTAGCTCCTTTTCTGCTGCTATGGTAAAGTTCTCAGGACAAAAGCAATGTAAGGGCAAATGAGTTTACTTTTGCCTCCAGTTCAAGGGTGTAGTTAACTTTGGAGGGGATGTCAAGGCAGCAGAGGTGTGAAGTACCAGCCATATTGGGTCAGGAAGCAGAGTGATGGCTGACAGCTCAGCAGCCACACTTCTGTAGGGAGGGTCTTCCACTTAGTCAACCTAATCTAGGTAAAGGTGTGCCCAGAGGATAACCTGATGTGCACAGTCTCTCATGGGTGTGCCCAGAAGATAACCTGATGTTTCTCTGGTGGACAGTGGGAAAGACATCCATGTGGTTGACTGTGGGGAGGTCCACCCTGTAGTGAATACTGGGGAGGATGTCCCTGTGGTGGAAAGTGGAAAGGATGTCCCTGTGGTGCACATTGGTCAGGATGACCCTGTTGGCACAGGATTATGTCCCTGTGGTAAACAGTGGGAAGGACATCACTGTGCTGGACATTGATGAAGATGACCCTGTGGTGGACAGTTTTATGGATGTTCTTGTGGTACATAGGTGGACATCCCTGAGGTTGGCTGTTGGGGGAACCTCCCTCTAATGGACAGTGGGAAGGAAATCCCTGTAGTGGACAGTGAAGAGGACATTTCTGTGTTGGACATTTGTGATGACAGCCCTGTCGTGAATATTGGAAATGACATTTCTATGATGGATAGTGAGGAGGATGTCCCTGTCATGGACAGTGCAAAGGACGTCTCTGTGGTGGAGAGTGTTGCTGACTTTCCTGGTGTGGGAAAGAGGATGTCCCTGTGGTGCCCAGTGGTGAGGATATCCCTGTTGTGCACAGGAAAATGTCCATGTTTTGCAAAGTGGGTAAGATGTCCCAGTGGTGAACAGTGAAAAGGATGTCACTGTGGTGGACAATTTAGAGGATGTCCCTTTGGTGGACAGTGGGAAGGATGTCCCTGTGGTGGACAATGCAAAGTATTTCTCTGTGGTGCACAGTGGTATGGACAAGTCTCTCCTGGGAGGCTTGTCGCCTAAGCAAACCCAGAGCCTGGATAACTGACAACAAGCAAACAAACAAACAAACCAAAAATAAACAACAACAACAAAAACCCCTAACACATCATCTTCTCAAGGGTTTTCCTTCTGTAAGTTTGATATACTTCTTTAGTAGGTATAAGAATATCTGATCTATTCCACATTGAGTGAATATTGCTGGCTTGTGATTTTTGGATGAGGTAACTTACTTTACTATAGCTGCCGAAATTCAAAGTGCAGATTCCCTTTGCTGTTTGTTTAGTGTCCGTGGATCTTCTAGTAATAAATATAATATAATATAATATAATATAATATAATATAATATATACACACACCAACATATGTAGAAGTAAAAATAGCAAATATATAACACACAATATGATGTATAAAATATAGTATAGATGTGATACTGTTAATAATTTGATTCCTTTGTTTATTTTTTCTGATTCTGGCCATCAAACTCACGGATTCCACATGTTGGAAAAATACTCCACCCCCAAATTATGTCCCTAATTCTTCTATGTATTATTTTTTTATTTAAAAATTGCACGTATATAAATATGTTCTGGATGATGTTTCTGAAGGGGAAAACAAAAACAAAACCCAACCAGACAACAAGAGCCCTGACTCTCCTGCCCCTAACATCCACCACTGCCAGCAGCTCTTAGCCTGGGTGAGATTTCTTTTGGCCTTCTTCATCCTTGCTGCAAGGCTGACTGGCTTGATCCTGTGCAGGTCTTCTGCAGACATCCCCAGCTGATGTGAGGTCATGAGTGCAGTGGTGCCATCATGTCCAGAGAACACTTTCTGTCCAGTGTTCCCTGACCTCTGGCCCTTAGGAGACAGTTTGATATCAACAAAGTAACAACAGTAGATTCTCTCCTAGGGCGCGCGACCTCCATGTCCCTTAACAAAGTAACAACAGTAGGTTCTCTCCTAGGGCACGTGACCTCCTTGTCCCTCAACAAAGTAACAACAATAGGTTCTCTCCTAGGGCGCGTGACCTCCATGTCCCTTAACAAAGTAACAACAATAGGTTCTCTCCTAGGGCGCGTGACCTCCATGTCCCGTAACAAAGTAACAACAGTCAGTTCTCTCGTAGGGCATGAGACATCCATGTCCCTTTACAAAGTAACAACAGTCAGTTCTCTCCTAGGGCATGAGACCTCCATGTCAACTTAAACTAAGGACAGCAGGTTCTCTCCTAGGGCATATGACCTCGTTAGTTATGGTAACTGGCCAGGTATACAGAGCCAGCTGTGTGTCCCTTCTGTGGAATGAAATCCAATCAGAAAGCTGTTGTCTAGCCCCATAACATTTATACCTCTATTGTAATGGGCTTACCTATGTCCCATTGCGCATGCATACCACAGGTTTTCCTTGTTTCTTTACTGAAGGCTGGACAGATTGAACACATATTTGGTACTTGTAAATAACGTTTCTATCATGAAAAGACTCACATACCCTGCATATTTGATAGACTGATTTTTATCTCCTTTGGGTATACAATGTGCGATTACTGGATAATATAATTTTCAGTTCTTAGTGATTTTTCCAAATACTTTTCCAGTCCAGCTGCTCTAACCTTCATCCCAGTAGTGACTTTTGGCCAGGTCTCAATCTACACTTGCAGTATCTTTAAAATCAGGTCTTTTAATACTGTAGTTTTGACTTGAATTCCCCTGGTCATTAGTGATGCTGAGATATTTTTCCCTACCTGCCTCTGTCAAGTTGTAGGTCTTTTATTCAAGGAAATATCAGTTCAATCTATAAAATAGTCTATTTAAAAAATCAAACTGTTTTTCCTGTTTTTTTCAATGTATTTTTATTTTTAAAAGTGTGTGTGTGTTTGTGTATGTGTATATGTATGTGTGTATGTATGTGTGTGTATGTATGTGTGTATATGTGTTTGTGTATGTGTGTATGTATATGTGTGTATATGTATATGTGTCTGTGTATGTGTGTGTGTGTATATATGTATGTGTGTGTATGTATGTGTGTGTATGTGTGTGATGTGTGTATGTGTTTGTGTGTGTATGTGTGTATATGTGTGTGTTTGTCTGTCTGTATGTGTGTGTGTGTATGTGTGTGTATGATGTGTATGTATGTGTGTATGTGTGTATGTATGTATGTGTGTTTGTGGATATGTATGTGTGTATGTGTGTGTGTCTGTGTATGTGTGTAGGTATGTATGTGTATGTGTGTACATGTGTATGTGTGTGCATGTGTGTGTATGCAAGTGCCTGTGGATGCCAGATGAGGGTGTAGGAACCCTGGGACTGGAGCTGCCTGCCATGAGTATAGAAAATGAAATTCTGGTCCTATGCAAAAGCAGTACTCGCTCCCAACCACATAGCTGCTTTTCCAGTCCACCAGACTTTATTTTAGTCACTATGTTTAGACCAATCAGATTTGTGTTTAAGTTAATTATTTATAGGTAACTATTATTATATAATTATTTTGCCATTTTAGACCACGTCTTATTGTTCTCGTTTTTAGTTTTCCTGCTTTTCTGAGGATTATGTGAACATGTTTTCAGAATCCCACTGTGATGTATCTACTTTATATTAGGTCTTTACATTAGGTGTCACGTTACACATGTTTACCCTCGTTGTTCACTAGGGCCAGCATTTTTAGGAGCTTCATCTTCATCGTCATCTTCATCCCTTGAAAGTACACATAGCTTATGACTTTTCTTAACATTTATTGGGATCTGTGTCAGGCCTCAGGCTCTGGTGCTAGGATAGAGGTCCACTCACACTCCTGGCTCAGTACTTCTTTGAATTTCTAAAATAAAATCTAAATATATTAATGTATACATACATTATATATGTGATAAGATGTGCCTGGGGAATTTAAGAATTTGTCTCTTCTCTATGTAGCAGTAAAGGTTCTTTTTTACAATACACTCTGGGAGCTTGGGTCCAGAGGACCCACATTCAGTTCCCAGCATTCATGTTGGGCAGCTCACAGCTGTTTTTAACTATAGCCTCAGGAGTTACTAAGCTTTCTTCCACCCTTTAGGGGCACCTGAACATATGTCCATAGACTTTCACACATAATTAAAAAATAGGGGAAAACAGAAAAAGGCCCTTTAACTGGCTATCTAATACCAAAGGTCAAGCCTGTATAACAAAAATATTCAAGTAACACTAGATAGACTCAGAAGACTGTAAGTATTTATTTACACACACACACACACACACACACACACACACACACACAATAATAAGTAAGAAGAGGTCAGGAATTCAAGAGGGAGCATGTGCAGATCTATTGGGAACATGAGAAGGGTTGTAAAGAGGAGAAGAAAGGAGAGTTGATGTAATATTATATTTTAATTAAAAACACAACAGATCTTGGGGCCAGAGAGATGTCTTAGTCAGTGGTTAAACTGGTTACTCTACCAGAGGACCTGAATTTGGTTCCTCAAACCCACATGGGAGCTTACAATCATCTGTAACTCCAGTTCCAGGGGACCTAACCTCTTCTAGCCTCCTCAGGTGCCAGGAACAAATGTGGTATACAGACATACACACCACAAAATACCCATACACATAAAAATAAAAATATGTACAATTTAAAAGATTTAAGAAAATCCAAATTTCTACTCAAGTACCCTGTTTCTAGCCAAAGCCCTTCTGTGGTTCCCATTGCTCTGAGGGTATAATGTGGTCTCTGAACCCTGTAAATTAAGGCTCTCACCTGCTTTTCTAGGCTCCTTTCAGTTGCTGTTGCTGCTGACACCTGGGAAGCTCTTCTCTTTTGGACCTCTGGGATGCTGGGATGCTCTTCCCTTCTGGACCCCTGAGATGGTCTTCCCTGCTCCCTTTTTTGCCCAATTAACTCTTCACTGTCTTCTTGATCTGTTTCCTAACTTTCCAGTTTGGGTATTATACAGCAGTCTTTGACTCTTTCCTGTGCACCAACCATATTTATAATTACATGTATGTACATGTTTGTATGTATGGTGGTAGTGATGTATGTGTGTGCACATGTGAAACTGTATATTAATTTCTTTCTTTACTAGAGTGGAAGTCCGTGAGGGACATGGCAGCTTTGCTCATTGGTACCTTCATGGAGCCTTGCATGATGCATAGGGACCCCCCATTCCAGCTAACACTCGTCACACAATTCCCACCACACCGAGGATTCCATGCAGATTCTTAATAGTGTCTGTGACTCCTGTAGGACATGGTCCTTACTTACCAGGTCTTCCAGGTGTTGTGGATGGACAATGGGAGTGGGGGCAAGAAAGAGGGTGGGTGGGGAAGGAGCAAAGGAAGAAAATGAGGGTTGTGGAGAAAGAAAAATCCAGA
Source organism: Arvicanthis niloticus (assembly GCF_011762505.2). Taxonomy (NCBI): domain Eukaryota; kingdom Metazoa; phylum Chordata; class Mammalia; order Rodentia; family Muridae; genus Arvicanthis; species Arvicanthis niloticus. The sequence continues at coordinate 49,710,546 of NC_047678.1, forward strand.
GCAGAAGAAGAAACAAAGAGGCACTGTCTTAATCTCTCTCCTACTGCTGTGATGAGACACCATGACCAAGGCAGCTTATAAAGAAAGAATTCAATTGGGGGCCTGCTTACCATTTCAGAGGGCGAGTCCATGAACATCATGGTGAAGAGCATGGCAGCATGCAGGCAGGCATGGTGCTAGAGCAGTCGCTGAGAGCTCACATCTGATCAACAAGTTATAGGTAGAGAGAATAAGACTGGGCCTACATAATCTTTTGAAACTTGAAAGCTTACCCCCACCCCAAGTGACACACTTCCCCCCAAAAGGCCACACCTTCTAATCCTTCCCAAACAGTTTCACTAAGGCCCAAACATTTGAACATATGAGCCCATGTGGGTCCTTTGCATTCAAACCAGAAGAGACACCTAGCCCTAGAATGCTGTTCAGGGAACTTAACGGTCAGCTGACAAGGAAGAGTTTTACCTAGCCACAACTCATTTTGAATACATGCCCCATCTGAGACCCATAAAGTCTTCAGCATCCAGCTACTGAAATTATGTTCATTGCATTTTCTGGGCCTGTCCATGGTGCTACTTTTGGTTAAGAACATACACATGGATGGCATATATTTCTTTATAGGCAACCTGGTGTCTGGAAGACACAGTAAAGACAGAAGATGAATAGCCAGCCATACTGTGAGCCCTCACCATGAGAGTCATCTCAAAGATCAAGGGGAGTTCTTATTAGAATGGGCCAGATAGCAAAGAGATGGGATGATTTACCTTATGCGAAAGGCTCAGAGGAAATCCCAGTGCAAGAACTCGCAGAGATTCTTTAGACCTGGAAGATAGAAAATACATATTTTTTTTATGTGGTAGGAATAATTTTATGGCATCCGGTAAGTACAGTCTGCTCCTGCACTCTGATAATGTGACAGGTAGCCACTTCCTGCCAAGATTTGTTCTCTACTGAGGCCCTGCATATATGCATGAGGCCCCAGGACCTTGAGGGGCTGAGTTCAGTCTTTCTTCTTTGTCTCCATCATTTCTTAAGATTTGAGGTTGAAAATTTCAGTTGATTTTTCTAGTCTTATAAATATTGAAATGCACTTTTCAGCTGGTACCGCCGAATCTCTCCCTTCTTGACCATCCCCAATGGGGCTGTGTATTCCCATGTTAAGCTTGTTCCTCTTCTTATTGGGGACTTGAAGAGGAGTCAAAAATGGGGCACAAAAGACAGGCTTCTAGGAAATGATACTCGGGCTTTGAGGTTCGATCATCTTAGTAAGGCAGGAAAGGACTGCAGTGTTCAGCTTTGGGGAAACTGAGACCAGCAAGAGATAGGGATAAGGGTGAAGGACTGGGTCAAGGAAGAGGCCAAACAGAGACCTGACAGGTGTGGGTGGCAAACAGCCAGAGCAGGACTCCTCACCAGCCTCATGTAGACACTTTGCTTTCACAAACCACTGCATAAGTATTTATGGGGTGAGATGTGATATTTTGGCATGGCATATAAAATGTGTGTTAATCAAATCATGGTAACTAACATCTATCACCTTAAGCACGTATCCACTCGTTAGGCTCAAAACCCTTTCTTCTGGGTTTTGAAATATGCAATAATGTATTGTTAAGGGTGATCATCACTGTGGTGTTCTTGTGCCCATTAGCTGTCTCCAGCATTTGCCCTTCCCTCCCAGCTCTGGTGACCTCTACTCTCCAGTTCTCTGAGATCAACTTATTTGATTTCCACATAAGGGCAAGAAGTTGTTTTTCCTTTCCTTACATTTTTTTAAAATTCAATCAAGTATAGGGCTGCAAAGAAGATATAGATAATCACACAATGGCAGTTTGGTTTTCTCAGTGTAGAAGTATCTTCCTAAGCACTAACATTTTTTTTTTCTTTTTCTCTTTATTTTCTTTCTTTGCTTCCTTTGTTCCTTGGTTCCTTTGTTCATTCTTCCCTCCCTTCAGTTGACAGCCACAGGGGATGTAATGAAAAATAGTCTGCTTTTCTATCGCCTGAGTTAAGCATTTGAGCATTGGAAGACTAGAAGGTGACTCCTGTTCATCCGCCTCCAACATGGGTCACTGTCTTTAGGAGGTGTATGTGGGTAAACGTGCAGTCTGTGCATATGTGTTTGTATGTTAGTGTATGTCTGCATGTGAGAGGCTTCTAAGGGTCTGGTCTAAACAGACATGTCTGTAAGGGCTTCATTTAACTAAGCTTCAGGGTCAATGGAGTAATCACAAATGATCTGTTGAGAGACCCTGAGCAAAACCAATTGCCACTAATTACATGTTTTAACATCGATTCAAACTTTTGAGCCACTTACTTGCATTTAACTTAAGAAAACTAAATGTACCTGAATTCCTACTTACTGAATTGTATAGGAGCCACTTGTCTGTCTCTGCACTATATGATGCCTGGCAGGGCATGTTTAATGGGGTTCCAACCTTTCTTTAGGCTCCCTGTTGAGCCACCACACTGGGGAAGTGTTGATTTCACACTTTGGGCATTGGTAGCTCTAACTGGCTCCAGGCCTGTGGCTTTCACACAACAGGTGCCAGAAGCTTTTCAGGCTACCAGAAAATTAGCTTGGAAGAAACTACTTTCAATAATATGAGAATACAGAAATTCCTGCTGGAGAAGATGGGGCAAGAAGCGAGTATCCCCTGTGAGGGATCTCAGGAAATGACCAGTTGACAAGTCTCGGGGCTCACAGGTAGAGATCAGTTTGGGGATAAATTATCTAGAAAGCCCATCGAATGCCTGTGTCTACATGAATCCTTAGGGTGAGAACCTACCACTTCCATAACAGTGTATTATGGGGCCTGACATGTTTGGAACCCACAGCAGAAACTTCCCTAGTGTTATTGCAGAAACCTGAGTTTCCCAGCATCCCACAGTAGCCCCCTCCCCACCCCCCCCCAGTCATTTCCAGGAATACTGGACTCCAAAAGAAACAGATTTGAAATTCTCTTGTTCAATGCTGTCTCCGTTTGATGTTACTCTAGCTGTCGGCACACTTCGTAAGTATTTAAATAGTATTTTCTGGCTGTTAAACATAGTTCATAAACACATTAAAATGTAAAAACACCATCTAGAGAGGAACATGGTTCCTTCTTCTAATGTTTCCCATACAATGTTTAATCCAGGCTTGGGTGACTGACCTGGTTATTTGTTTAACGGTTATCAAAACCCAAGTTTGAAGATAGAAACCAAATATGTTTTAGGTTTTGCATCTTTGAAGCAGTAAGTCAAAAGATTCCCCAAGATCCTGGATTTCTTCCATAGGTATAGTTTTCAACAAATGTGAGCTATAAGTTCACAATGTGATTCAGTTTCTTTGTATATGTACATTACAGATGAGGAAGAACATTTCTAAGGGGTCTACTACCTACCACATGCTTACTTTAGAGTTTGGATCTGAAGATATGAGTTAGTTTCTGTCCTTGAAGAACGAAGTTGGGTAGATAAGGTTGCATCAGGCAATGGCATTGTGGTGCTTTGAGTATGCCTAGCCCAGGGAGTTGCACTATTTGAAGGTGTGGCCTTGTTGGAGTGGGTGTGGCCTTGTTGGAGTGGGTGTGGCCTTGTTGGAGTAGGTGTGGCCTTGTTGGAGTGGGTGTGGCCTTGTTGGAGGAAGTGTGTCACTGTGGGTGTGGGCTTTACGTCCCTCATTCTATCTGCCTGGAAGCACTCTTCTCCTAGCTGCCTTCAGATGAAGAGGTAGAACTCTCAGTTCCTCCTGCACCATGCCTGGATGCTGCCATGTTCCCACCTTGATGATAATGGACTGAACCTCTGAACCTGTAAGCCAGCGACAATTAAATATTGTTCCTTTAAGAGGTGCCTTGTTCATGGTGTCTGTTCACAGCAGTAAAACCCTAAGATAGGCATTAATTGGTGAAACCAGGAATGGGTGCTTTCAAGGAAAGATAGGCCATTTCTAGGGTCATTGAACCATGGAGTTGTCATTGATAAAATGTCTTAGTTATATGTTTAAAATTGTGTATAAGGATGTTCTCTGGAATCATAAAAGAGATAACAAACCCAACTGGCAAGAAAGGTAAGCCCACAGAAGTCAGTCTGAGATGATAGCCAAGGTGACTATCGGGCTAGACACACGACCAGGTCAGATGAGAGGCATATTGGCAGAGTGCAGCATGGGTAGAACAAAGTTGCTTACCTCATGGTGACTGGATAGGAGAAAACAAACAAGAGAGAGGAAAAAGTAAGGTCTCCACTGATCTATTCTTTCCAACAAGGCTCCCCAATTTCTATAGCATCTCAAGGGTGTCACTCATTGGCAAAGACTGAGACTTCAACCCACAAGGCTTTGAGGGGCATTTCATATGGAAACAAATTCATGCAGTCAACAGAGGCTCTCAGGTGGCTTACTGCATGGTCTGGAAAATGATGGATACCCTGGTGCTGCTCGGTTTTGAGGGCTTTGGGGTTCAGCTTCAGTGTTTCTTCTTCTGATGAGCTGCTGTGGTTAGAATATGAATGTCCTTATAAACTTATGTCTTCAGCCACCCAGCTGGTGTCTCTGTGAGGATGTTCTGTGGACTCTGGGAAGTGGAGCTTCAGCTGTAGGAAGTAGGTCACTGGTGTCAGGACCTTGGGGATACAATATCCCTGCTGCTTCCTGTCTTCATTCTCCTGTCCATGGTGGCTATTGTGTGGTACTATGCATGGGAAGGTATACACAATGCCATACTCTCTCTAGATGGAGAACCAAGGACAGAGCAAAGTAAGGAGACTGCCAAAGTTGAACTTAGTGACCAGTGAGTTTTCTTGGAGTTATTTACAGTAACAGAAAACACAAAGGCAACCGCATAACCAAAAGCTACCCCAGCATGGGTAACACTGAAAGCTAGGAACCTTGGGCACACAGTAAGACTTGCACACAGTTCAATAGGCAGGAAAGTAGCTTTTTTTTTTTTTTTGTCTGTTTTTGTGTTTGCATTTGTTTGTTTTTTGTGTGTGTTTTGTTATGCTTTGTGTTTTCAGTATATTTGATTTGGTCCTCTTCCAGACCACTCAGCTTCTCTGAGTGTCTTTCGGCCATACTTTTGGCTTAGATAGGCTTGAGGAGGGAGAAGCCTTGTAAATGTGGTAGTTTTTAGAGACTTTCCGAATCTTAAGGATTCCCCTGCAGGAGAAGATGTTTCCCTTCTTTATAGAACATCCTAAATCTTAAGGGGCTTCAAGGTAGAAGCTGCTGTGTTAACAGTGATATGGGCAGCTGTCCTCAACCACAGCCTCTCACTGCCATATTGTTCTGCCCAAGGACATGGACACACATTCTAAAACAATGACTCTTCCCTCCCCTTAATTATTTCTTCCTCCTAAGTCACATAATAGAATGAAATGTACATGAGGGGTGGCCAGTGGAAAACACCCCTGATGGCTCCATTGTCATCTAATACAGGGTCCTCTTCCTATGTCTTTCCTGAGATGACTGGACCTGTGTACCCAAGCCATTTGTAGAGAAGCACTCGTGTGTGGTCAAACACAGAAACAGGCACATGCAAAGCAGAGCTTCCTGTGACCTCTGCCCTGGGTGAGACAGGGCCCCTGAGAGTAAACCAAAATAGGGCACCAACTCTGCACCAATGCACCAATATCAAAGCTCTGAACTTACTAAGTGCCTTCTACTTGATGTGAACACTAGCAGGATGGCTGTGTTCACCGGATGCTAACCAAGAGCACGTATACAGTCTGCACCCACCGGAGCTCTCTGCTGCTGTGCTCGTCTGCCTAAGTCTGGCCCCAGGGAGGGACCATGACTCCACATGACTCTCCCAGGAATTATTTCCAATGTTTGTTAGGCGTGGAACTCATTTTCTTCTGGGGTGTAGCAATCAATAAATTGTCCTTAAGCCCCACCCACTCTTGGGCACAAGATGCTAATGAAAGCCAGTGGATTGCAGGAAAGAAAACATGGAGGTAGGAGGTATTGAGAGGGTCCAGAGAGAGAAAGAATAGAGAATAAGAGAGGAAGAGTAGGATATGAGAAGGGGTGGGGTGAAAATGGCTAAAATTCATTCTTTAAACATATGAAACTGTCAAACAATATAAAAATGTTTAAAATGAAATAAAAGCATTTGACTTGAATTTGTAGGACTTGCAAGGCTGCTGTTGTCACACAGAAGAAGTGCCATCACCCTGGAGCCCTCTCTCCATGTGACTCTGGATGAGTCCTTTCACCTTCTGGCCTGGTTCTCTCATCTATAAGTTGAGTCATAGGTATGCCGGCCTGCCCAGGCCTTTCCTGAATGGAGTTAGTGCCCTCCATGGACGTCAACTTCCCTGGCCTTGTGCTTTGAGCTTGCCCAGCTTTCATTAAAACCTCACATTCTGAGACGGGATCATCCGGTAGCATCGTAGGAATTTATCGCTTGTAATTCTGTGGAAGCGCGGTAAGATGGTGGAAGCCGCGCTCAGTGTCGGAGCCGAGCCTGCTTTTCCTTTATTAAGCACTAAATTCTGTATCCTTATGCTCCTGGCTGTCTCTTGGAGTCATTGGTAAAATGCTGTTAAAACACAAGTCTGAGATGATGAAAGAACTCATTAAGAAAAAAGCAACTGGAGTCACTCTGAAATGAAAAAATAAAACTCCCTTCTGAAGACCAAGAGAAGTGGGTTGCAGGCCCATTTCCTAATGCCCCTTCCTGAGCCTTCCCAGAGCCCAGAGACCCCTCTGTGACCTAGAGATAATTCTGTCTTGTTTCTGCTGATGCTTGTCCCATGATTTATCTCACTGTGCCTTCTCTGTCTGCTCTGTGGTTTATTCCACATGATACACAAAATCTGGCTGTATTGAAGAGCTATCTTTTGTTGTCTGTGGAAGATTTGTTCTGGGACTCCTATTGGCTGCACAATCCACAGGTTCTTGGACCCTTCTAAAAATGAGACGTTTTTTATTAAGCCTATGCCCACCTCCTGATGCTTTGAACTATGTTTCCTGTAATCCCCATGGCAAGGTACATGGTACACAATAGTTTTCTACTGTATTATAGGGGACAATGACAAGGATGATGTTCACACGTCTATATGTTCACAGGTATGGTTATCACTGTTGCTTAATATTCTTAGTCTAGCATGGGTTGAATTGCTCTCAGACACTCGCATATTAGGAAATGTGAAATTTCAACTTACAGAAGTCGGTGTCTCTGAAAACTGAGCTCCTGCAGCACCCTCCTGCAAGTGTTGCTGGTTCCTTTTGGCCCTCAGCACCAGGCCTTCCTCCTGATGCTTCTTCAGATTCGCCACAATACAATGCAAAGGAAAACAGTCCTCCCAGTCCCCTGGCATGTAAGAAACCATGAGGATGCAGTGTAGGTAGGCAGCTGTCAATCTCAGGGTCTCATCTGTCTGACAGCCCAAAGGTACCTACCTCTGGGACAGTCCCTTTCACAGGGTTACTCTCTGATTCCAGCTACCCTAAATGAAGAACCACATCAGTCTGGCCTGCCCAGGACCTTGTCACGGGCACTGAGATCTTGTCTAGATTAGACACCAACCAGCTCAGGATCAAATTCACTATGACATGAGGTCAAACAGTACGAAGGCAAAGCCCCCTGCTGAGAGCCAGTGGTGGGATGTGGCTTCAGATTTCCCGAAGTGTTCTAGCTAATACCCAGTTTTTCAGATTCCTTCCATCCAAGCTTGTCTCCTCTTCTGTCCCTACCTATAACAGACAGACTTTTCATCCTCTGCCTGTTCAGGGCTGTCCTCAGCTGTCCCCATTCCCAAATGCCTCGATCACACCAGTGGCCATATTCCATCCCTTATCTAGTGGTCTTCTACACTGCTGCACAGCTGCTGTAATGCTGTGGTGTCCTGAAGGTCTTCAGGCTGTATTCCATCCTCTGCAGACTTCAACAGCAGAGCACAGGACCTACCTCCAGAGAGTGGCCTCTGCTCATGGGAACATTGTCAGTAGGACTAGAAGGCTGTACTTAGCCTGGGCTATAGGCCATGGCTTGCAGATTAGTGTGACACCAGCCGCCACACCCTTGCCTTGAGTGTGTGCTCACTCACTAGCCACAGCATCAGGTTTCTTGTTAAGTCATTCAGAGGCAATTGTATTCTTTCTCTACATTTTTAATTTCCAGTACTTTTAGGCTTAAAGTTACTCGAACCTCATGGACTCCACACTCACTGGGATGCTTTTCACGTGAGTATGTTTTATAGCCTTTGCATGATTGTCTCTTCTGTGTGTGCGTGTATATGTGTGTGCATGTGCGGGAAGCATGCCTGTGGAGGCCAGAGGTAGACAGCAGGTGTCCTCGATCACTCTGCATCTGATTTATTTATTTATTTATTTTTTTGAGAATGGGTCACTCACTCAGTCTGGAGCTTACCAATTAAATGGGCTAGCTGGCAAACCCTGGATCCTGTTTCTGCTTCTGTGTTGGGATTACAGGGACTTGTTAGCAGCCTTTTGCCTAGATTCTAGTGTTTAAACTCAGGTCATCATATTTGTACGGCAACCAGTTCTCTAACTGAGTCATCTCCCTAACCCCTCTTATTAAACCCCTCTTATTATCAAGACTAGGAAAGGAACATTGGCATAATCTTACTGACCAACTACTAACTTTTTATAATTTTGACCAAAATTCTACCAGTGTTCCCTTTCTGTCCTGGGTCCTCACATTGCCAATGGATGTCACTTCTCCTCAGTGAGGACCCTTTGTTTATATGGGTACTCCATGCTCCCTCGCCTGCAGTGAAGTTTGTGGACAGTATTACTGTCTTCTACAAATTTCATTTGTTGAAAGCTACAACTGTGTTTGCATGGGCATACACAGATGTATGCAGATGTAAATACCAAATAAAACTGAATGTGAGCCAGGTTTGCTGGCACAAACCTCAAGGCCTACCTGAGCCACAGGGCAAGTTCAAAGGCAACCTGAACAACTTAGTGAAATTTTGCCTCAAAATAAAAATTTAAAAAGGGGGGGGGGGAGTTTAACTGTAACTCAATATAGTGCTTGCCTAGTGCCAGATGCAAGGTCCTGGGTTTGATCCTCAAGTGTGGGAGCATGTGCACACATACACACACACGAGAGAGAGAGAGAGAGAGAGAGAGAGAGAGAGAGAGAGAGAGAGAGAGAGAGAAAGGATAGGTTATTTCTCCACTGGTGAAATGGGCCAATTCAAGCTAGATTGGATTAGATTAAAAGCAGGTTTATTGAGACGCTACACTTTGATGAGTTCACTGGGCCCTAAGGATTAAGGCCACAGGAATTACCATGTGGAGAGGGGAAGAGAGAAAAAGAGAGAGAAAAGAAGGAGGAGGAGGAAGAAGAGGAGGAAGAAGAAAAGGAGGAGGAAGAGGAGGAGGAAGAAGAGGAGGAAGAGGAGGAAGAGGAAGAGGAGGAAGAGGAGGAAGAGGAGGAAGAGGAGGAAGAGGAGGAAGAGGAAGAGGAAAGGCCAAAATATTTGGATTGTATAGGGAGAAGCATCTGGGGAAAGGGAAGCCCAGCCCCTAGGCTGGAAAGTTCAAGGTTGGGGGCAGGGTATGCCAGGTAGGGGCTGAGGGGTGCTGGGAGCATCTGGAGATCAGGTCTGGTTTGACATATAAAATATGGGTCTCAGTCTCTTGTCCCAGTTTGAAAACCATACAGTAGAATATGAAGTGTGAGTTTATCAGTTCATTATCACGATCCAGAGAGCAGTCTTTCCTTCAGAAAATACTTCTAACAGTAAAAGTAAATGAGAAAGAAATACACAAGGAAGTAGATATGCCGGTTAGTTATTGTGTGAGCTTCATGCAAGCTGAGTAAACCTCAATTGAGAAACTGCCTCCATCAGACGTGCCTGTGGGCATGTCTATGGGGACATTTTCTTCATTAATGATTAAATGTTTGAATGCCCATCTACAGGGTAGGTGGATCTGGGTTGTATAAGAAAGCAAACTGAGCAAATCATGGAGAACAAGCCAGTGAGCGGCACTCCTCCATGACCTCTGCTTTGGTTCCTGCCATCAGGTTCCTGTCTGTGTTTCTTCCCTGGCTTTCCTGGATTATGGACAATAACCTTTAAGCTGAAATGAATCTTCTTTACCCACCCCTGACCCGCCCAGCTTCAGTTTCCTTTGGGCATGGCTTATCACAGCAATGGAGAAGCAAACTAAGATTATAGTTAAATGAGTGAATTCTAGAATGAGACTGCTAGTTTCTGAACAGCTTTGTGACCTTGTAGCAACCACATCACCTCTCTGTGTCACAATTTACTATCCCACTCACTCAATGGCACTCCCAGAAGCCCTGAAGCTTTTGAGGATTCAATGTGAGCATAGTGCCTGCCATCTAGAGAGTTCTGACATATGGCTTTCAGATAGCAAACCACGTTTTCTTTAATTTGAGCAAAGTGGCAGACAAGCCTTTTCTATGGGCCAGATATAAATATTTTAAGCTTCAGGGGCCATCTGCAGTCTCCATCACTTCCTCTCCACCTCTTTTTTCACTATCAGTTAAACAGGCAATGCCATAAAGAACATCATGAACTCGCCGTGCCTTCGTTTGTCAGCCCAGTTTTAGTTAAAGATCACAGGCAGGGTGGCGCGCAGCACAAAGTGAGTTTTGGTCTCCATGCATGCTTTCTTTATGAAGCTGTAGAGCCTTTAAACAGGGAGAAAATGGAGAGTGACCTAGTTATGTCTTATGTACCCTCCACTCAACTTTTAAAATATGAGATCTGCACAATGGCCCTGACTACTTTTTTTTTCTGAGGACCCAGAGTAGCTACCAGGGGCTCCTCTGTCTGTCCCATCTGGTGACTTACCAGCACTGATGGACTTTGTCTTCTGGGGCTCAATATGATGCTTCTAGTTTCTAGTCTTCTCTGCAGTTTGATATGACCTGATAGTTGTGTCCTTGATATGCGGCCTGGGGTGTATGTGACAATGTCACTTCTTTTGCCTAAAAAAAAAAAAAAGTCACAGATCAGATTCTGTCCCTTGATCCTTCTTCCAGTCACCATCTGAAAAGATGGAAACCAAGAGCCATAAGACAGAAAGAGCTGAAATCACCACAGGAACCAGAAATATCTGCAGGCAACCTCAACGTGAGAACAAATGGTTCTTTATTGTAGGAGCCGTTGGCACTTCAGGGCCCATCAGAGCAGCCAGCAGATAACACATTACAACATGAACTACGGCTTTGTGACTTTTCTAAATGAGCACTTATTCCTACATGATCCACAGAAGGACTCTGTAGTTTGACAATTCGACCACATGATAAATAATTGTGTATCCATTCCCTCTGAATCACCGTGACCATGACGACAGAAAGAACAGCCAAGGAGAGAGGAAAGATTTGTGGCTGTGAAGATGTGTGGAGGGGCAGCTTTGGCCGTGGCAGCCGAAACGGGATGCAGGTCAGGTGCTGTTCACATCATGGTGGAACAGGAGGAAGAGTTTCCGGAACCAGGACTGGGTAACATCTTCAAAGGCCTGTTCCCAGTGATCTACTTCTTCTATGTCCCATCCGAAAGGCTCCACAGCCTCCAAAAGAGTGTGTCAGCTGGGAACAAGTGTCTAAAACAGGAGCACATCTGCATTCTGTAGCTTGCTCTTCTATCTCACTCCACGGTATGGTTTTGAAATTGATCCACATCGGTAAGCCTTCAAGTTCTAACAGTGTTAATTATTTATTTGATTTAAATGAGCTACCTTGCTTCGTAAAAAGTGTGTGAAAATATTTGAATTAACATATTTAAACGATAATGCCTTCCACTCTCCGAGAGGATTTTAATTGTTTTCAGCTAGCATATAATTAGCATCTCGTCAGCTGCTGCTAAATACCAGAAAGGTGGCTTAGGCTTGGTGTGGTGTTTTTTTAATTCTTTTCTTTTTATCTATGTGGTTTTCCCCAAAGTCCCTGTGTGGCTTAGAGGAGAAGGCCACATTTCTCTGTGGAAATGAGCTCAAATCCCAATACCTTCAATGACTTTCCTCCAGGGACTTTCCCTTGCCCACTGTCACTCAGGGTATCCCTTTCTAAATTGGGATGAAACCTGAACCAGGTCTTTGAGTGGCCATGAGGCTTAGAGGGGCCTTTAAATAGAGAGCACCTGGCCTATCGCAGGTCACACAGGGAGCACCCAGTAGGCTACTATGGTGGCTCCCTGTCAGCAGAAAACTGAAGCTGTGTCCCCATAGAGTTAAGACAACACCAGAGCCCTGAGCTCAAGTCGTGGCCTGTGGAGTGACTGCTGGATCTCTCTTGTGGCTCATTCATTCTGTGTCCCTGCAGGCTGTTTTGCAACCTCCAAGTCTTATTTGCTTTGGTTTTCCCACTGCAAAGCAAAACCAGAACAACCCTAAATTTCCAAACTTTCATCCAATTGTAAGTTATTTTTCAATGGCTAAAACAGAAACAAACCAAGGCAGGCAGTCCCGGAGAGATGGCTCAGTAGTCAAGAGGAGGTACTGAATTCAGGTCCCTGTACCTGCAGAAAAGCCGGGTGGAGTCATGAACACATGAACATGTAACTCTATCGCCGAGGGGTGTAGGCAGGGGGATCCCTGGGGATTGCTGGATGCCAGCCCCACTAGAAAATGCAGGCTCCGGTTCAGTAAGAGACCCTGCCTCAAAGAAACAAGACAGAGACACCCGTTTTCCTCTTCCAGCCTCGTACATAACACAAGCCCACGCACGTGTGACTGTTCCATGCACACGTTTCACACACATGGTCTCTCTCATGCGCATGAGTCAGCCATTAGTTTCATTGTGTTTGTCACTGGGTGGATAGGGCGGGTGGGTGGGGCTCCTGGGTGGGTGGGGTTCCCCAGGCTTTCCCCAGGTGGGTGGGGTTCCCCAGGCTTTCCCCAGGCTTTCCCCTAGCTCTGTGTCAATCACAACCGGAGGCCCTCCTACTCAAGCAGCTTAGTGTATGTTCTCCCCCTGGCTTAAATCACTGATGTGCCCCTAGGCCAGCACCATCCCACTTTACGCTTCCAGACTTCAGTGTCTGCTTCTAACTCTGTTTCATTTTCAGCTGAGATGCTTTGAAGCATAAGAAGTTGTCAGTTAATAGGCAATCCTTAGACCTGATCAAAATTCTGGTTTGTTTTAGACGGGAAAAAGAACACATAATTTTATTACCAAAAACATTAGTTGTTTAATGTTTTTGCTCGTGACTTATTTCAAATTAAAGTGATTAATTAAAACTTTACAATCAATCAATTAAATTATTTAAATTTAACGAGTTAGATCATTTTAATTAAGTTAATTAATTTATACTTCAGACACTTCTAGTTCCAGGTCAGGCTGCAAAGGTGGCTACGTTGGTTTTTTTCCCCCACAACCATTTCTGACAGCCCAAAATGTGCTGCTCTCTCAGGCTCAGGCTCATGGCCTCTTTGGATGACACAGACTTCTTCTTGTGTTTATTTACGCTGTGATATGCAGATTCCTGTGATAAAATAATAAACCTTTCTTTTAACTAGTAGAGTTGGAAAATAAAAAAAAAAATTCCCAGATGTTATCTGAGGGCTGACTGTATTCGTGGAGGCCGCTTCCCTATCAACCCCAGGCCCTTGGGTGCTGCACCAGCGCCGTAATATATAAAGGGTAACAAAAACCGGAAGCAACGTTCTGAAAACGTCAACTCAGCCATTTTCCTGTCAGAGCTACTCCTACTTCATTGTTGATTGCTGATGAGCTTGGCGGTGTTTTAGCTGTGCAGGGGGACATTGTGTAGTCCTCGACAAGCAAAGCCTCGTGCAAGGCAAAACCTCGTGCAAGGCCACCCCCAGGAAGCAGGGGGCGTTGGATTCACATTCACTGCTTTCAACATCCACATACTTGCCTCAACAACACCCTGCCCCTCTTAGCTTCCAATAGAAAACAAAAGGCATGCTGGGTTATAAAGTGATCATGATCTCATGATCGGGGCACCTGGTCACCCTCTGGTCCCAATCCACCATCAAGCACCTTCCTGATTATTTTTCTTCATTGTGCACATGGATGAAATATGGACCCATAGAGGGGGGAAAAAAGGCACAAAACATATATTATTCATTTTATGAAATTATAGCAGGTCGGAAGGGGGCAGGGGAAAGAGGCGGTTTATACCAAGAATCAGTGATAACCCTGGGGCAGACTTCAGAAAGGAACTCCAAAGTGTTTTCCTAATTTCTGGTCATTAAATTACTTACATCCTTAATTTTCTCTGCCACGTTTATAAACAAGAGAACTTCCAAGGGAGATCGAGAGAAAAGAGTGAGGAAAAAAAAAAAGAAAAAGATTGTGAAGCCGCACAGCATGAGAGGGAGGGGTGAGGTCAGGAGGGCTTGTGGGATGAGGGCTGGGTTTACTAGGAGTCAGGTCAGAGATCTTTCTAGGAGCTTCCAGCTGCTTCTGGTCACAATGTGGCTGCTCCTGCTATGCACTGTACCTTCCCCAGAGGGCGCTGTACTCTGTTATTTCAAGATTCCACCCGGTGTGCAGAGGGAATAACAGGTCTTTCTGTTTGCTGTGTGAAATTCCATCCATTAATTGAATCTGTGGAGAATTAGCCTACAGGTTCTTCCACTTTGCAGGCCAGCAGCGGAGAACTGCTATCCACACACGCACAGGGACGCTCTTCTTGGCATCCCTGAGTAGTAAGTACTGAGACCTTCCATATCCAGCCCTACCTAGGCCTGCAGGCAGTGTCAGGCTCAATAGTTTTAGGCAGCACGAAAACAGGGCCCCGTGGTGGGACAGAATCCCTAGAAACTCAGGGACACAGACTTAAAGACATATTAATTCATGAGCTTATGATAGTTGGTCAGTGCTACAGTTTAATTCCCTGATCTGATGGAGAAAAAAAGACCATTGCAAGCCTTAGGTGTTTTTAGATATCAAGTTAATAGGAAATAAGAAAAGGAAAGTAGTAAGCTTTTAAGATGTAATTCTTTTTTTGCCTGGAAGCTGCGACAGAGCCCGCAGTCAGCACACAGGTAAGAGATCTGCTTTTGTCTTACGCTTGGGAAGATGGGTTTCCAGTCCTGTCCTGAGAGGAGAGGGTGGAATCTTCACTTTCCTTACAGTCTTGTAAAATATGCTGTTACTCAAACCCTTCTTTTTTGCCTCTCACGTTGGTAGGTGGCTTTGTGCTCTTAAAATTGTCTTAAGAGGATTCTTTTATAACTGCATAAAATACTATTAGGACCTAAGTATAAGATTGGAAAACAAGAGGTCCACTCATTTAGAAGCTGTCATCATCTGATTCCCATCCTAGCCAGTTCCCCCCCCCCCCCAAGTTTCATTTTGGAGAAGGGGACTTTCTGTTTGTGTGTGCCCTGCCATGGAAGCCCAGGTTCTACTGTTGAGCTGCACCTCCCAGCCCCACCCCCGGCGCTGATGGTTAAAAACACATCTTTATTGAGAAATCATTCATAGCCAGGCCTAGTCACCAAGGTCTATAATATCAGCTCTTTTAGAGGCCGAGGCAGGAGGACTGAGTTTTGGTAAAGCCATATGTGGGATCCAGGGTGAGTTCAAGGTTGGCTTGGACAGCTCTGTGTGACCTTGTCTTGAACTTAAAGTCAAAGGAGGGTGGGGAACATTTCAGTGATGGAGAGCGTGTTTGGTGTGTATGAGGCCCTGGGTTCCACCCCCAGCCCACAAGAGAAAAACGGACAAAACCCCCACCCCCACCACCCCCACCCTAGATGTATTTGAAATGAGCAGCAGTGTGTGTTCTGGCACAGTTAGCACCCTGACCATCTCTGCCAGCCTTCCTTACTGCAGCTGCCACACTATTTGCTCCCCTACGGGTTTTCTCGTAAGTCGAGAGTGTTTTCTTCCTGTTCTCGCGAGGAGTTGAGAGGCGAAGTCCGAAGAGCTGTGTTGACGGATGTAACCCTGTACCATTCACTAGTACTACCGACCTGACACAAGGTTAGCGAGGAGGAGCTCGGCGTCTTCATATGCGCACTTTTTTTCTATGCAGGATGCTAGTTAGGAACAGGCAGGGCTGAAGGCAAGTGAGGAGTCTGAGCAATCGAGGACAGAGATCTATGGGGGGAGAGAAACACACTTCTCAGACCAGTTGAACAGAAATCGCTGCCGACTTTGGATTGATGCAGATGAGCCTGGGGGCCTGTGCGCATGCACTGTGCTGAGATGTTCCGGACGAGAGGACCTTGGACCATGACTGTGTTAACAAATACACTGTCCCTTCTGCTCAGTGTCCACTCTGCTCCTCTGCTACTTCCTGGAGAGTGAGGGGATGGGCAGGTACCCTGAAATTCTGCTCCATTCACAACCCCACGTCCAGCAGTAAGGATCTTGAAAATACCAGTGAGCAGAGTTGTTACAAGCCGAGCTAAGCTCATAATGAAATAAAAAAAAAAAAAAAAAAAAAGAACATGAGATTTATAAATGAAATGTTTCATAGCTTTCAACAGCGTGTGCAGAAAAGATCCATTAACCTGGGTTGGGTTGCCGAGAGCATTAGTTCAATTGTCGTTGCTGGCTCTTTTTAAACCTTTATTTTAATGACTCTGTCACTATCTTACTTTGAGAATTAAGAGGCAAATGCATAAAAAGTAAACAACATTAATGTCTGCTTCTTGCTGGAAAATACTGTTTTTCAAAAGGAAGTGTTAGGTTTACTTTTTTTAAAAGACTGCAATATTTTAAAGCAGCAGCTAGGTCACTTTTATTTAGCAAGGCTTTTGAAAGCAATGGAAACAAAAATCGTCATTTTCTCAGACTTGCTTTAGCAGATAGAAGCTGCACAGCGAAGGGCTTGAACTCTTCTCAGAATCCCCTTTTCCAGACAGATCACTGTCTCACTGTGACTTAGAGTGACATTTATTGCATTATTTATTTTGTGTGTTTCTGTGGTCGTGTGCATGTGCTTGTGTGTGTGTGTGTGTATGTATGTATGTATGTGTGTATGCATGTGTGTCTGTGTCTCTCTGTGCCTCTGCATGTACGTCTCTCTGTGTATGTGAGTGTAAATGTGCATGTATGTTTACATAGACAACAGCTTGGACAGTTTTCTCTTTCTAGCATGTTGCTCCTCAGGATTGAACTTGAGTCTTCCAGCTTGACAATCAACACCTGAGTCAACTCTGAGCCATTATTCCATTGGCCATATGGTGAAACTTAAAACTGAGGTCTTCATATAGCACCTGCTTTCTTCAGAAAAGAACACAAGGAAAGCCCAAGCTCAGAAGTGTCTGAGTTTTGCAGAGATGTTTCTGTGCATGTGTTCTGTGCAATACCCGCTTTATTGGCTAACTTTGGAGATAGGAAACTCGCTAGCATTTAAGTCTCAGCTATTTGGAAGCTTCTGACCCAATCTGTATATTACATTATACCCCCTGCCCCCATTTCCTCTTCATGGTTATAATCTGATAAGTCAGATGAAAATTCAAGTGACTCCAAGTTATAATTCAGAGTTAATTTGGTAAATATCAGAGGGAAGAGAACTGAATCTGCTAGAGGAATCTGCACTATGGTATTGGTTCACAGGGTAATGGCAACTCCAGTGTTTTAGAGCCCAAGCCTAAGCTATACTAAATAACATAATTAAAAACCTTAATTCAGGTACTCACACACTCACATTTATCGCTGCAGTATCCACAATAGTTAGAAAAGTGACCAGCCCCAAAGTCCCTCAAGAATGAACAATGGCAGTGTGACCCACTTACACAACAGGATTCTGTGCGGCTGTTAAGAAAAGAAAAATTACGGACTCTTCCAGAAAATGGATAAGGTTGTAAAGCAATGGTTCTCAACCTTCCTAATGGTGCAACCCTTTAATACAGTTCCTCATGTTGTGGTGATCCCCAACAATAAAATTATTTTCATTGCTACTTCATAACTGTAATTTTGCTACTCTTATGAAGTATAACATAAATATCTGTATTTTCTTAAGTGACTCCCATGGGAAAGGGTCATTCACCCCTAAAGGGGTCATGGCCCACAGATTGAGAACCTCTGTTGTAAAGTTTTCTATTGAGTGAGCTGATCTAGTCTTACAGAGACAAAAACCCACGTGTTTTCTGTCATATGCTGATCCCAAAGGTCAGTTTACCTGTGTATAAATAAAGCTTGTGTGAATGCATCTAGACTGTGACACTGTATAGGAAATGTATAGGAGGAACCCAGGTGTAGAGAAAGTAGGTCAAAGGTCATTTCTGACAGGAAAGTTGAAAGATAACTGGGAGTAGATGGAGAGAAAATAACAAGAACAGACTTGATTGCAAAACACTGTCATAAGCCATTATAAATATATTTTTACATTTTATCTATTCAATACACCAAAGACAAATCCATGAACAAACTAAAATATTTTAACATAAGGATTTAGACTACAAAAATAATTCTCAACAGCGAGCACACTGTTAATTATTTCAGCTGAGCAACTCTCTAGGTCACATTTCTTCCTTATCTCATAAGTTACCGCAGAGATATCATCCTCAAAAGTTAACTTCAGAGGGAGTAGATGGGGGTGACGGGGAGTGGGGCTCGGAGTGGCCTGCATACACTGTGTGCACATTCAAAACTGTGTAAGAATGAATTTGTTTTAACTGTATAAAATAACATAATGTAAAATTTATTTTGTTTTCAGTTTATGTGTATGGTGTTTTGCCCACATGCATGTTTGTGTACCATGTATACATAGGTTGGAGGCCAGCAAAGGGAGTCAGATCTCCTGGGACTAGTTACAGATAAGTGATCTGCCACATGGGTGCTGGGAATTGAACCTTAGTCCTATGGAAGAACAGCCAGCGCTCTTAACAACTGAGCCATCTCTAACAAACCTACACTAACATAGGTTGCATTCCTATAGCCAAGCGTCTGCCAAGTCAGTGATGTAATACATCAGTATGCCCGTGTGTTTTCATGTGCTTATCTAGGCAAATGCTTTAGACTTTTAAACATTACATAGACATGCTGCATGTATTGTCCTTGCAGAGAGCTTGAAAACCAACATGGCTGCTTGCCCGCAGTTTACACCCTTGCTCTTCTAGCTGTAGACAGAACTGCAGTGCCTGGGAAACACGGCCTCCATCTGTGGTCAAGTTCTTATTTCTCACTTTATCCATGATATCACTTCAGTTTCGTTCAATTTCTTTCAAATCCTGAGCTTATGAGTCTCTGCTAATTAGCATAGCTGTGCATGCAATCTTAAATGTGAAGGAGATTAGCAACAGTGAGCCAAGACGCTCTGGAAAAGCAGTCAGACACTTTGGTCATCTCAGCACCCACGGGAGGAGGGAGGATGCTGTGTTGGGTGTTGGGTCGCTTTAACAGGACTTGGCTCTCTGATTGTTGAGGCAGACAATGGGGTGAGCCAGAAGTAGCCAGAGAGGAGTCAGATGAGCCAGTATCAACATTGCCTCTATTCATTGCCTCAGACAGGACACTACACACTGCACTGTGGAAAAGGCACCAGAAAGGTCAACAGGGGCTCTGGCTTATCAGGACAGATGGGCTGCTTGAGTGTCGCAGCGAAGCTAACATCTTGTACCTAGCAGAGCTTTGGGAATTAGGGCTGGATAACTCTGCTGGCTAGGCATGCATTGTCCAGAGAGCTGAGCCTAGAGAAGGGCTGCATGGGTTATTAGAGTTTATGCAGAATCTCAACCCAGAACAGTGGGTCCACTCAGTGCCCCAGCTCCCTAACCACTAGTAGAGCTATATTTTAAAAAGTGTTTAAAATTCAAGAAAAGATTTATCAGAAAATCAGGTTGATTCTCAGGGACTGGTCACCTCCTCGGGCCAATGTACCTACATATCCAGGCTTAGGCTTTCCTAGGATGTGTGCTTCTTCTGGCATAGGGAAAACACCAATGATGCATTGTATATACTACTAATTCCTCATAGTTGCTGAGTGTCCACTATACACTGCAAACCTTGTGAGCTTTTTGATTTTTGTGTGATTGTTGTCTCTTTGGCCGGTTGCCGAACCCCAAATGCTGAGAATGGTGCCTGAACTCTAGTGGGTGCTTACTAAATATTTGTTGGCTGAATCGCCGTCTCAAGCCCAGATGTGGATGGTCTGCTGTCTATAAAGTCCATCTTAACAACTCAAATAACAGACCCTGGGCACACCCCAGTTTACAGGTAATAAGTTAAACAATTTTTCCTTGGATCTCACACCTCACTAGAGGCAAAAGACTTAGAAATCAAACCCTAGGCATATGGGGTCTTTTCCAAAAAAAATACATTAAGTAATTAACCAATTAACCAATTAACAAATTAATTAATTTTGTCTGCCTGCATGCTTATGTGAGCATGCGCAGCATACACATGTGCCATGGTGCATGTGTGAAGGTCAAAGGATAATGTCAAGAAGTCTGTTCTCTTCCTTTGATCACACGAGTCCTAGGGATCAGACTTGGGTCACAAGACTTGGCTGTGACAAGTGCCCTTTCCACTGAGCTATCTTGCTGGCCAGGTATATGGGTTCTGAGTTGTGTGTGCCCCTCCTTTCATTTTCCTACAAAGTCAACACTTTACACTTGGAGTCTGTTAGAACACAACACATCTTATTCTGTTCCCAGTATTCCACAGTTAGCTGGTCCCCATCCCTGCCTCTAGACTCTTTCTTATAGACCAGTGTTTCTCAACCTTTCTAGTGCTACACCCTATAATGCAGCCCCTCAAGTGGGGGTGAGCCCCAACCATATCATTATTTAATTGCTACCTTATGACTGTAATTTTGCAACTATTATGAATCATAACATAAATATCTGACATGAGAACCATTGCTATAGACGTTCTGACACTCTACAAATACTGCCTTGAAGATTTGCTGTTCTGTCTGCTATTGTGAGCCATCTACCAGCAAAGATGGAGCTGATCAGTCTACCGAAGTGAGCTAGGAAGATACAGCTAGCTATGAACGTTAGACTAGGGGCTCCTTTCCTATACTGAGGGAGCCCTTTCCTGTACCTGGATTAGCAATGTGTGCTAACAGGGCACGTGTTGTGTTGATCTTCACATGTCTTTCATTGAGTTTGTCTCTGAAGATAGATGCTGTACCAAAACGTCTGGAGATGATTTTTCCACTTGTACTTACAGGGCCATAGGGTTTACCTGCGACTCTTTGGAACAACCAATAAGCTAAACTGGAAGCTGGAAAAACTCACTCTTAAGAAATAGGAAATGACCCTGTTCCTTGGACTGTTCTGTCTGAGCCCAGGAGAGCTAACGGTAGCTTTTACAATAAGGGTACTTGAATTAGAAGCTGAGCTGAGACCATCCAGGCAGTGGAGTGCCTGTAAAACAATAAGACTACTTGTGGCTGTCATAGGAGAGGATGGTGTGGACCTCAGGTGATGAGCCCCATACCCCATTAATGCCATTCCTTTTATCTGCTTTCCTAGGAGGCGTTGGTTAGCTTTTATATTTTTCTAAAGGATCACTTTCCCTAGAGATTGTCTTTTTTCGAGTTTGCTAAGTGTCTCATTTGCAGTAAACTTCTCTTCTGTTTAAAAAGCAAGGCTTGAGCTTGAGGCAAAATAATCCAGGGTAACACTGAAGGTAAGGATTATAGTCTCCTTCAGGGCTCTTGTGGGTAATGGCCAGATATAGAGAGAAAGGAGGAGATTATTTTCACCCACAGAAGTCATGCCCCACTGGAAACAGTACAAACTGGGCAATAACACTAGCAATAACTATCTATATTTCGGACATGTTCAATGCATAGAGATTAGAAGAGAGAGATGTATTACAATTTAACAGCCTATAGCCATTCAAATAAAATATTCTGTCTGAGAGCTGACTGGCTCTGTGTTCTTCTATATTTCCACCTAACTGTGAGATGAATCTAGGAAAGGAATTTAGAAAGTTAATCTAGAAAAGGGATAGAACTGATACAAGGTCTCATAAAACACGATTTTGTGGGCATGGGGATAAAGGCACACTTGACATGCTAATCAAGATGTAAGTGTTTCCTGTGCCACAAAGAATGTGAAATCCTGTGTCTAGAAATGGTGTCAGTTATGGGGCACGTGAGTGTTTCCAGGTAGGAGGGAGGCCAGTTCTATCAGATATAAGACACATCATTGCTTCAAGCAGGTGGCAGCTTTCATACTCTGATATCCTGCTGGACATTCAGTCAGGATATTCAAATGCATTTTAATACCAGTGATACTTCTTTTCAGTGCATGTGTGCATGTGTGAGCACACATATGTAGGCAGGCATGTATATGCATGCGTGCTGGGGGTCAAATACATCAAGTGTCTTCCTTGATCACTCTCCACTTTAATTTTGAGAGAGCTTCTCTCTGAACCTGATTGCCAGTTTGTGGGGATCCACCTGTATCTGCAGCCCCAGGGCTGGAGTTATATGTATGAGTCGATGTGAGAGTCCTTTATGTCAGTACTGGGAGTCTAAACTCGGGCTCAACAGAACCATCTCCTCTTCCTCTCCAGTAGAGTTTCCAACTTCAAATGAGCACTTGAAACTTGGACCCAAGATTAGTTAGCTGTTCATGGATTACATCAACTCAAATGAGGCAATCAACACTCAAAAGCAAACTCAAGGAACATTGTCGAGCACTGAAATGTGTTTTATGCAGCATTCCATCGTTTTAAAATAGTTTATTTCTGTCACGTGGTGGGTGGTTGTAGTAGACCACTATGTTCTTATAAGGTGTACCTGAAACTAGATACTTATAAAGAAAACAGGTTTACTCACCACACCACTTTGACTTTGAGAGGATAAAAGTCCAAATACCACAGCATCATAGCTCCCTTAACTCCATCACCTTATGACTAATGGTACCTCAGTGTCATGAGAGACTAACACGGCACATGGCCTGACAGAAAGACAGAATAAGCGGGCATAGCCAACAATGTAATATCCCGCTAGACTTCATCTCTTAATGTTCCCAGTGTGTCTTCATCTGCTACATTGGGTATCGTACACTGATCTCACAGGTCTGGGTAAAGTAGAGACAAGGCTCCCAGCACATGTACACATTTAAGCTATATAATGGTCATAGACAGAGTCAGAGTCACCACAGCCAGAAATCCATCAACCTTCATGCTGACTCTAGTGAGCAAAGGAAAAGGCCTGTTTTAGCAAGGGCCAGGCCACTCTGAAACTGAAGCTCGTGGAGACTATTGCCATCTATGATCTCCTGACACTCCTAGGAAGATATACACTCCCCTCAAGCCAACCATGTGACAATTCTAGAAGACATTCTAGTTGGTAAATCTGCAAGCTTGAGATTTGTCACAGGGATAGAAAATGTTTTATTACAGAGCCATGTTGAATGTTCTAGATCATGTAACAGCACCGCTATCCTATACCCAGTAGATACCATTGGCAACCTTCAGATCTGTAATAACCAGGTATGTTTCCAGACATGAAGGCACGGTTCCCTCTCTATGTGGAGGCCATGATGCCAATAACCACAGTGAATGTTTATTAAGTCATCTCCCAACTGATAGGCGGCCTTCTTGTGTCCTTGTGTGAGCAGACCATGGAGTTGCACACAAATACACTTCTGTATGTCATTTTCACCAACCTGTTCCCTCTTGCACTTCCCAATGTTCCCTGTGTGAGGTGGCAAATGATTTATCACTCTCAAGGCCAAGCTTGAGTTGAGGCTCTGTTCCCTCGCCATCCACATAAGCATGCATATCGCCTCAGCCCCGTGTTGTTCAGTTGTATCATGAGGTAACTGTCCATCCACTTCACAGAAATGTCCCAGAGGCAGATGAGACATTGTGGAGGAATGACACTTTAGAGACTGCAAAGCCAGCTCAGATGTAAGGTGTTATTAAATTGAGAAGTATCCATTAGCCTATAAAAATGACGAGGGCACCAGCCATCTAAAAACCTTCTTTATAAATAGGATCTTGAGAAATTATTACACTTGTCACATATTAAAAACCAAAATGGCCAAGAGATGGGCTGTCACACTTAACATTAATTTCCTATGTGTGGTCCAGTATGGCAGGTCCACTCAAATTGTTCTGTGTCCCCAAAAGAAGCCACTCTAAAAGGAAGTAAAATGTGTGAAAAATAGCCAACTATTATTATTTTTTGGCAGTTCCAAAGCCTTCATTAGCCTCACAGGACAAAGGGATGCTGTTTAAGTACAATATAAAGACTCTGGCAAGCGTCTACTAAGAATTAGAATCGAGTGGCATCTTGCTCGTGCACAAAACAAACCCACGTGACTCTGGAAAGTGGCTGTAACCTGGGGTGAGGTGGCAGCAGTGGATTTAGGCTTACATCACATTGCTGCTGGCATGCAGATGGCTGTCACTCACTGAAAAGGTAATTAGTTATTTCTCACAAAACCATGCAGCAGGAGTTGGATGCAGTCACATGGATTGTTAGCCTCAGAGTTTCAAAAATCACAGAAGGCCATAAGAGCAGTCCTGATTTCTGATGTCATCTGGTTCCATGTCCCCGGCTGTGGCCTCTCTGGAATAATAATTACCATCATTCTCATGCAGTTGCTGTTTATAGCCCATAAACATAAAGATTATGCTCAGACCCAGAGGTTACCTGCCCAGTTAATCAATCTATCTATCTATCTATCTATCTATCTATCTATCTATCTATCTATCATCTATCTATCTATCTTCCTCCCTTTCTTCCTTTCTCCCCTTCCCCCTTCCTCCCTTCCTCCCTTCCTTCCTGCCTACCTTCCTACCTTCCTTCCTGTCTTAGTTAGGGTTTTACTGCTATGAACAGAACCATGACCAAGGGAACTCTTATAAGGACAACATTTAATTGGGGCTGTCTTACAGGTTCAGAGGTTCAGTCCATTGTCATCAAGTCAGGCACATGTCAGTATCCAGCTAGGAATGTTTCAGGAGAAGCTGAGAGTTCTACATCTTCATCTAAAGGCTGCTAGCAGAATACTGACTTCCAGGCAGCTAAGATGAAGGTCTTGTAGCTCACATCCTCAGGGACACACCTACTCCAATAGGGACACACCTAATAGTGCTACACCCTGGGCTGAGCATATACAAACCATCACACTGCCTGTCTTTCCTTTCTTCCTTCTTATTCTTCCTTCCTTCCCTCCTTCCCTCCCTCCCTCCCTCCCTCCCTCCCTTCCTTCCTTCCTCCTGCCTGCCCTTCCTTTCTTTTTTTTCTTCCTTTCCTTCCTTTTGTTCTTCCTAAATGAACTTTGTCTTAATTGCACGGTTTTAGGACTGAGAAAAGAAAATGATCTTTTCAAGGACCTGGGAAAGAATGGGCATGGGGCTCGGGAGGCATGCAGGCCTACTGAGTGCAAGGTATGAGGAAGCCAGCTCATGAAGGCCTGCAGACCTGCTGAGTGTAAGAAATGATGAAGGCAGCCCATGCCTTAACACTGAAAACACTCAGTGCCATGATGAGACTATGGTTTTTTAAAATGTGTCACATGATAGGTGAGAAGTCCTGCAGATGAGATGTGATAAATGGAGTGGGAGCAGGTGACTTGGCTCAGCAATGGCTGGGAAACCCACAGACAACAAGACCACCCTGGGTGAAATTGCTTTGTGAGGTTTGTTCAAACATGAATGGGGAAAGACTGTAATGGAATCAATCTGAGGCTGGTGTAGGAGGAGTGCCCAGCCTGTTGGTGGCTCTTAAGCCAACCCAGGCTTTGATGCCTGTCCTTCTGGAAGATTAGTATGAATGGATGGTCAGCACAGTGGGGAGCAAGTGCTGGAGAGAGGTGGTCCATTGAGGGAAATTGATGGTCCTTTAGTTATGAGCCTGTTATAAGGCTGAAGATGAGTTCTGGGAAACTCATGCTGGTCGCAAAGCAGGGAAGCCCATCCTATCTGGAGGGCTTGTTAGAGCCTGGGAGGTGGGATGGCAGTCATCCATGGTAAGCTGAGGATGCCTGTAAGATGGTTTTTTCTGTTTCAAAGGACAGCAGGATAGAACAAGGAGTGTGTTCTCTAACCGTGAGATCATTCTAGGTATTTACCCTCCACTCACCATGTCAGTGATGCCCGCTCCTTCAGGGACCAGCAGATAAACAGGGATAAAGTTGGTGACTAAAAGTGAGATAGCTTTGCAGTGTATGAGCAAAGCTGCAGGTGCCTGCTGAAGGGCCTCTGCCTTTTGAGGCAGAGGAGAGTTTATGAGCTACAAAGGCTGAGACAATTCCTGGCATAGCTAGAACGTTAATCTTTAGGGTCAAGGACACATGAACATATCTCAGAGTGTTTCTACCCAATGGAAAAAGGAGGCCATGCAGTTGGCAGGATAAGAAACTCCAAAGAGAACAGATACATATGTCTGTGAGTGTCTATGTAAGAGCCTACTCCACACCTCCACACCCAGAAGAGGAGAGCATAGCAGACTGCCACATGCTGAGCAATTATAGTTAAGATGTACAGGAAGGCAACTTGAAGCCAGGGAGAAGCTTCGGTTGGTAACTGTTTGTCTTACAAGCAACAGTAAGTAAAAAGTAAGATGAAGATGTAGATTCGATTTGCTAGGACCCACATATTTAAAAAGCCAGGCCGAGTAATGCACTCTTGAAATCTCAGTGTTGGGCAAGCAGAAACAGGCGGATCCCTGGGGCTCTTTGACAGACACACTATCTTCCTCGATGGATTCCAAGCCTATAAGAGACCTTGTCTCACAAACAGAGGATCCCTCCAAAGCAATCACACCACAATGAAAAGGGTTGAGTAGTCTGTGAGGAATGACAGCCAAGATTGTACCTCCATGTGAGCAAACACACACACACACACACACACACACACACACACACACACACACACACGAATCAAAGAAAAAAGACAGCTGGTCCTAAAGCCAAAGGCAGGCTAGCCAGCCAGGCAGGCCTCTAGCAGCATACAAATAACACTGTGAACCCTTGCCACACTCAGCCCCGCCCCCCGAGTCTCCCTCATTCCCAGAAGGAAACCAGAGTATTACAAAGTGCATTGTTTGCTCAAAAGATTTTTTTTCCCCTATGCAAGCCTTTCCCCTGCCTGGGTCCCTGTGAGAAGAGGACAGTAAGCAAAACCACATGTGATGAGTGAATAAGAAAAACATGTCTCCTCTTATGTCAGGTTTGGCTTTCTGCAAGTTCCTTTACCTGCAATTTTAAAATTAAATGGAAAGTTCCAGAAATGAACAACTCACAAGGTGCAACTGCAACACTGTTCTGAGTAGACAAATAGACTCTCACTGTTCTGATCTATCCTGCCAAGGAGGCAAATCCTGGCTTTGAACCAATGTCAACACTATCAATATATACTATTCTCCCATTGGTCACTTGGTAGTATGATGCTGGTTATCTGGTCCATTGCTCTTGCATCACTGTGATCATGAGCAAGAAATCACAATTTTACTTAATAGTGGCCCTGGAGAGCAAGGGTAGTCTGCTAATTTGGCCATGCTGAATCAAAACCCATAAATTACTTTCTTTAAGGGGAACTTGAAAGTTAGTGACTTAATTGAAAAATATATAAATGCTTAGGTAGCTATAATCTACAATATGGCATTTGAGATGAGGACAAATTCCTACGACTTTTGGCATAATATATTGATATATTAATTGTATTTCATTGATATTATTAATCTCTTACCATACAATTTTTAAAATTAAACTTTAAGGTGAGAATGTTTATATAGAAAACAATTCAGTATCTGTAGACTTCACTATTGTCCATGGTCCCAGGATCTGCTGGGATTTCAGACACATCTCTCACAGGGAAAGGGGGTGCTATTGTGAACCTTTTTTTTTTTTTTTAATCATAAAACACTGAGATTTTTAAGGGGGATCTGAATGTTGCCCTAGAGTAATCTAGGAAATGGATGCCAGTCCAAAGGCTTCCCAACTCAAACAAGTCCAACGAGGGACCATTGAGGGAGGGCCTTGAAGCAGTGATTATACACAGTAGCAGCGATGTGGAGTGACCCGTTGACCTCCAGGCCAAAGCCCAGAACTGTAGAACCAGCACATGAGCTCAGCCATGTTCCATGGACATTACAGTGTCATCGGACCTGACACTGAACTGAGCCAACTTAGAGGAGACAGTAGCCCTTTATAATGCTACTCAGTTGATTCTTCTATTACCCTGGGGAGGAGTCGTGAGAAGGGAAGAGAAAACATCCTGAACTGTTTACCAAGATGCAAAGATCAATCCTCCAAGTCCAGTTCATTCTCAGTTGACAACGGCAAGATTGGTGCCGTCGGCAGAAACTGGAATCGGGCAACACAGCAGGCGATGTTTCACTCCGCGCGCTTGGCTTTGAGGCTCCGAAATTCATATCATGTTGTGGGTGCGCCATGTGAAGGATGGAAGTGGCGGTCCATAGCACAAGGTTAGTCAAGAGGAGTCAAGGAGAGGCAAACCTTCTCCTCTAAATCCACCTTTAGGGGGTTCAGGGTTAGAGCAGGGTTCCTGTGGGAAACGGTACCTGGATGACCACATTAGGGGATCACTGGTCACCGTAAAGGTGACGGAGCCATGTTTCCAGGGGCACTTCGAGAAGCCGTTTTCTTGCCTTCGCTGTGCTGTTGAGCTCTGGAGTCGGGCTTATATAATAACGGAGATCATAATTTACTGAGGGTCTATAAAACTCTGTGCACTCTGTGGGGAAGGATTTCATTGCCCTGCCATTCACTTCAGTACGAAAGACACTGTAGCCTGCTTCATTTTTCTCGGGCTCTCCCTCCATTTCATGGATGGCAGATAATGTCAACTTAAGCAATTTGCAGTTTTTCTGCCATCGTTTCAGACTTCAGATGTCCTCCCAGGCTGCCTCTTCCTTAGCCACAGCTAATGTTCATCGGCATCAATCCATCCCGGAACCCTTTTCGGTACATCCCACAGGGCTCCACATCACGACCTGTCTATAGAACCACCACCCTTTCTTGTATCATCCTCTCTTCAGGGCAGAAACTCTTTCAAGTGACTGGGGCATTGTTACAGGCTCACTGTGTCAGATCAGAGCTGTCCCCTGTGTGAGGTTTCACACCCTCAAATGCAGAGGGTCCAGCAGGCACTAGGACCTTGGCCACTCTCTCCACTGTTGTCGACACTGGGGCCCCTAGACCCTTCTTTCAAGGACGCCTACACTGTAGGTTTTTTCACTGCCAACCAGCCCCAGTGTCTACTTGGATCTCCACCAGAGTATCACTGACCATTCTCTGGTTTCTTTCCCAGCAGTACAGGTTCTGTTTAGAGATGTTTCACCTGCCAGTAGAAAAGGCAAGGGGGGATTCTCCCAGGAACTTCCTGCCTCTATTCTACATGTATTAATTTTTAAGTTAAAAGCCAAGGATTAGATTTTGCTGTGCCATATATATATATATATATATATATATATATATATATATATATATCCTCTAGCAAGGAGGGTTCCCAGCTCACTTTCAAACTGACTCCTTTATGTCTTATTTAAAAAGTAGTAGGTTATATGTGGCTTTCTCACACATCTTTAGGTTTTTTGTTTTTGTTTTTGTTTTTTTGCCAACTTTTCCCCCTGCTCATTTAAATGATTCAATCTAGTATCCCTCCCCCCCAGCACTTTCAGTTGCTCTGTGCTTAACTATTACTCTTTAGCCCCTCCCCCTAGCTTTTTTTATTTTTCTTCTTGGCCTTTAAGGTTTTTTCTTTTTATAAACTTCCCCTCCTCCACTCCTCCTGCCTCCAAGGGGCAATAGAGGCCTCCTGGACCAAAGCCTGAATAAGTGACATGCGTATCTGTTATGCTTTTAATGGAATCTGACCTCAAAAGGATCATCCATAGAAGCCAGTTGGACTAGACATCTCCTGCATTCCCTATCCCTTGCTACCACATGTAGTGTCTAGAGACTCTTTCACCACCTGGTATAGCCCCTTTATCTTGTACCAGAACTCAGAGCCCAAATAAACCTCTTTTCCTTATACCTTACCCAGTCTCTGCTATTGTGTTGGGACCGTAGCCAATCTGAGGTGTTCCCTTAGGCCCTGACATATGGAGAAGGAATGTAGTTTCTTGCCTACAACCAGGAATATAATTGGTAAGTCCAGTGATGGCCTGGGGCCAGGGCCTTGGGGGAACTTTGATTTTGGATCCTGAGAACCCAACTCTTTCTTTTGTTCAAGCTCTGCAGGTATCAGTCGTAAAGCCACGGACTGCTCTTGAGATCCTGTGTTCCCTGCTTGAGAGCATCCTGCCAACTTCTGCTCACTGCACGGAAGCTTCTGCTGAGACTGAATATAAGGTGCCTTACTGCTAATGAGCTTGCTTGGCATAAGACATGGCTTGTGTAAGATGTCCTGACTGAGGCTTTCCTGTCTTCCTTATTTCTCATCTCCTGGTTTCTTCCTGAGCAGCCTGTATAACATATTCGGTCGCTATGACCACTAGCCAGCAAGGAGGGTTCCCAACCTGCTACCAACCTGACTCCTTTATGTCCTAGTTTAAAAAGTAGTAGGTTGTATGTGCCTCTCTCACACATCTTTAGTGTTTCTTTTTCAACTTTCCCTGCTCATTTAAATGATTCAACCTAGTATCCCTCCCCCCCCACCCCCACCCCCGCACCACCACTTTCAGATGCTCTGTGCTTTAACTATTACCCTTTAGTTCCTCCTCCTAGCTTTTCTTGTTTTCCTTCCTGGCCTCTACAGGCACTCCAATTTAAATGCAGAAATCTAAAAACTCCAAAGTTAGGATCCACATATGAGAGAGGACATATGGCATTTGTCTCTCTGTGTCTGGGTTGCCTCCTTCAGTGTATTTTCTGCTCCTGTCTCTTTTACTGCAAGCTTCATACTCTCTGAGGTAACTTACCCTTCATCTCAATCCCCATTCTACCCAACACCAGAAAGCAGTAGCCTTTAAGTGATCATGCTGATGGAGACTCGGGAGGTTAGATGCCTCCCATCCTCATTTATCCAGCAGTTTCTTCAAGAGCAGGGAGCCTAGAGGGATGTCCATGGGGTGGCCTTGCCTTCCCTCAGCACAACAAACCCTAAATTCCATTCTGTCCCTCTGACAAAAATCCATAAGCCTTAGAGCACCTCTCCACCTGGCCCCAAACCTTTTACAGGCATTTTCTTATCTCCCACAGAGCCCTTATAGTAAGTCCCCATAGTACATAATGTCTCAGCTCCAGTGCCAGGCCCTTCTCCAGTGCCATCTTATACTAACCTCCTTTGGCTGCCACAGGAGAGTTTCTGGGTTCCTGATACCTTTTGGAAGCGAGCCTGTGAGTCCTTTGTCCTAGAATCCTTATGCTGCTCTGGCTTCTCTCAGAGCTGAGGGAGAGCAGAGTCCCCAATGGTTGCAGTCATTCATCAGTGTTCAGTTTGGGATTTTCTCAGAGACACTTTTCACCATGGTCACATGGGGCCTGCAGAAGTGTCAGAATGTAGGCCCGAAGTGTACCTCAGGCTGGATGTGGCAATCTAATTCTTGCCACATAAAATATACCAGCCAGGATCTACCTTTTTAGGACTCTCAATGAAGCCAAGGCAAAAACATTTTCTATAGCATCTCGGGAGAGAGCCACAGCCTCCCCTGCAAACGTGATGCCAAAAAACAGGTATTTATTTACCAATGGCAGTGACATCCTGACCAGGTGATGAGGCCTTGGCTGGAGTTCTTCCTACCCAGTGTCTTTGGACTTCTCAATACTTTAAATATCCATAGTCTCTGATATCCTTATGACATATCCATCTACTCTGTAGAGTGAACATCACTGGTGTTTGCCATTTGCAGTCAGGGAAGTTAAGGCTGTGAGTACTGGTGACATACTGTCCTTCAGAAAGCCCCCATCTGCCACCCCATCTAACCTCTTTGGACACATACTCATGGGTTTCTCATCCCTACCCCAACCAGGGCATCTACAGACAGTCTGAAAGGGCAGTGGGAGCCCTGTGTGCTTCTCTGAGAACCCGAGAAGCTTTTCTTCTCAAGTGTTCCTGGGAAAAACATTTCCTGTTGCTCCTTCAATAAGGATTTGTCTGGTTCTGTTTTGACTTGCATCAAAGGGCAAGGATCTAGTGTATTGTCTCCCTCTGATTTGAATTTCATGGGGTTAAGGAGCCTCAACAGAAGATCATGTACTAAAGCCCTGACAAGGAGAAGTGGGTGGGTGTGAGGAACACACAAATGGATACTTTCTCAAAATTCCTCACCTTATCCTGGTTAATCCTTATACAATTTCATTAGGAAACTAATTCTACACACTAGGAATGGCCTACTTAGAGAACACTTAGAGAAGGTGACGCTTGGCAAGCAAGTATCATGAAAGAGGGAGACAGTCCATCACTTCCAATGTGTCAAGTTTCAGTCTCCTGGATTCTATAGCTTGTGGATGGCCCATCTTAGATCATTCTAGAGAGTCCCCCAACTGGAGCCCTCTCCCCACAGAATTAAGAAGGAGAAAGCATTCTGACACCTCCTTCTGTTGTCAACTGAGCCGTGGGTTTAGACACCAGTGAACCCACTCAGCCCTCAGGGAGAAGCCTTGTCCACCCAGGGTGAAAAGGCAAGGACCAGGTCTTCTGGTATGCAGTGGTATTATAGGCTTAGTGCCTTAAGACATTCCTGGAGGTGACTCTTCTTAGGCCAACCACAACATGGAGAAAAGCTATGAAAAGTCCAGTGATCAGGACCATTTTGGAGGATGAAAGACATTCTGGCTTTTCCATCAGTAACTGGTGGCTAACTAAGAGTTATAGTCAAATCTAGCAGCCATGCTCTCTTTAATCTAGTCACCTGGCAACATTTCCTCTCACAAAATGAAAAGGACCATCTTAGGTGTGTGTTCAAGTCACTGACAGTGAGAGAAACTGTCCTTGGGAAAGCTCTGGGGTACCCTGAGGTTACGCCCATCTGGAACAAAAACACCATATTCACAGATGCCTGTGGTTTGCCTAATTACATTCTCACAAGCCCTGGGAAGCCCTTCGGTGCTTCAGTGG
Organism: Arvicanthis niloticus; assembly: GCF_011762505.2. Taxonomy (NCBI): domain Eukaryota; kingdom Metazoa; phylum Chordata; class Mammalia; order Rodentia; family Muridae; genus Arvicanthis; species Arvicanthis niloticus. The sequence continues at coordinate 49,743,401 of NC_047678.1, forward strand.
CACCATGCGTGCGGCCTAATGAGCTTTCTGAGGGGCGTTATGAAATTGTCACATGTTATTTGTCAGGAAGCAGCCGCCTTGCGACGACCGCTGACTTAAAATTTGGGGTACCTGCATTTTGATAATAATTCTCTGCAATAACAAAAAAAAAAATCTGTGCAACTTTAATTATATGTAACAAATGACTTCCGAGCATTTGTTTCGCATGCATCTGGCTTTCCTGGGTCTTGGGTGTTGCTCTTGAGCTCTACTGTATCCTTGAAGAATTGACAAGGGCCAGGCATAGTGTCCTCGTGCTGAAATGTGAACCCATAATGCTTTCCTAATGAAAGGAGAATTGGAAGGGAATCAATATTGCGTTCCCTTCCTTGTATCTTCATTCCTTCCTATTTACCCCTTTCAAACATCATCATAGTCTGGTTCTACACTGATTCTTCTGGAGCATATTTAATGTGCATGCGCACTCTCGCATCTGATTACTAAAGGGCTGACTGTCTCATCGCTCTCCTGTGTGATTGCTCTCATTTGCCTGGTAAATGATGTCTTCCTCACCTCTTATTTCTCTTTCTGGCTTTGCTTAGCAACCCTGCTGTTGCTAATTATGACTTTTTTGCACTAATGGGAACACAGCACTGCACCCCCTGTCCCAGCACCCCCTCCCACCCCACAGCACTCCTGTTGCTGAGACTCTAGTCGCCATGGTGTGGGTGAGTTTAGCCTTGCCATGTGTCAGGAACTCTCCCCCATCACTTGTTGAGCCTGGAAAGGAATTCCTTGCAGCCTTTGTCCTAACTGAGCCTTACTATGAGGGACGGTCCCCAGCTTTGGGGACGGGCATCATTCTATCTCTGGCTTTACAGAAACTGCCATAGAAATCCTTTGGGAGCTCAAGGTTTCTGAATCCTTCACAAGGGAGCACCAGTCTGAGCACCGTGTGATATGCGTGTATATGTTCATCATATGTAATTTAAAAAATAGCGACAAATAAACACACACACAGGCCAACTGTTCTGATATGACTTAGCTTTACCTCCCGACTGTCATCTCTGCATGGACGTCTGTGTGCATTTCGTGAAAGGGGACTATAAAATAACACCATTTTGTTACATTATAAATAAAAACTGTAAATTACTTGTGAAATTTTTATTATTGTCTTTCATGGCATGAAACACTATACTAAGTGATGGTTGAATAGTACAGTGTATGACTGAGTCGTTATGTAACAGACAAATCCTTTACTGTCTCTGTAAAGTGATTTTTTTTAATGCTAACTTATGGGCAACATAAAAATATTCTCAAAGGAATTTGATGTATCTAGGTATTTTCTAAAGACAAGTTTTTCCAGAATTGAAGTCACTATATCAAAAAAGGAAGTTTTAAAGAAAAAGGCTTCCTTGTGATCTGCTCCTAGCTATACTGCTTCCCACTGTATCTTATTCTACAGTCTGTTGCTATGATTAAATACCACAGGCTGGTGATTTGTATGAAAATAAGGTTTTACTCAGATTATGCTTCCGAATACCATAAGGTCCAAGGTTAACAGGCTGAACCTGGTGATGAACCTCTTGCTCCTGGGGACTCTCCAGAGTGCCAAGGCAATTCAGGGCATTCACATTGCAAGAGGTTGCAGACAGTAGCAGAGCAGACTAACTTTGATCACAGACCTCATGTCATGATAACCTACTGGCCTAGTAGTTTGTTAGTTCTTTATTCCATCATATCATTAACAAATTACCCTATTCATGAGAAACATTTCCATTGCAAGCAGGGGATTCAATTTCAAGATTAGTTTTATTGATGGCCTATCCAGAGCATCTGAATAGTCTTCATGCTTCTTTGGTTAATTTTACCATATGTATGTGTTTGCTTATTTATTTACTGTATGTATACACATATGTGTATACACGTACATGCATGCAAATACAGGCATGCCACTGCTCATGTGTAAAGGTCAAATGGTCTCAGAGGACCATTGTCTTTTGTCACCTTGTGGGATCCAAGAATCAGGCTCAGGCTCAGGCCACATGTAAGTGCCTCTATCCTCTGAACAAACTTCCTAGCCTCTTTATTGTTAATTTGAATATATAGACCACCCTGAGCAGAATTACATGGAAGTGTCCTTACAGAAATGGACTAACAGTGGCTTCGCCCCCATTTCTGCTCAAAGGTCTACTGACCCTCTCCATTAGAACTGCCATGGCTGAGCTACCAGCCAGACTCTGGTGGTCCACAATCCTGTGTGTTCAGTCTGTGCTTGGAGTTTCAGCGCTAGCCAAGCCAGTGTACAGCAAGCAGCTTGCAGAAGAAAGACAGCCATACTCAAGCAAGAGGCAAGGCACACCGTGCGAGGTCAAGTTGGGGCAGGACTGAGGTGATCAAGAGCAGAAAAGGAGGAGAGAGACCGTGTTCTCGACCTCCGGTTGGATTTACAAGGGTTGGGATAGATTTGGCATGGTAGGTATACTGAGTCATTTTAAGGATTTGTTAGCTTAACTCACCCTGGTGGTCTCAGGACTATTGGGGTGGTCCTAATTATTCAGTCTTGGGGTAGCTTGGGCCACCAGGAGTATTTATTTACTGTGTGAGACTTGAATAGATTATGATTAGGGGTGAGGCTCTGAATTGATTGATTGTATAGCAAAGTGGGGAGGATTTTATGGGCTTAACTGTATTCTCTAGGAATTAACTAGCTCGACAGGGGAAATCTTTTCCCAAATTACAGTGTACCAGGAACATGAACAAATATAGGTTAGCACACAGATTCACTGTGACCCTTATGCCTCTGTTTTTTGAAATTAGTTTTTTCAAGAATTCTATTCCATGGGTTTTGGTCATGTTCACCCCTCCTTTGACTCTGCCTAGATAGGCATATGTTTTCTATGCTCAGGCAAGTTTATGCTGCCCATATAGTCTTGGATATACAGCCTTCTGCTGGCATGTGGTCAATTCAGCAAAAGCTGCATTCTTACATAAAACTCTCTATTTCCCAGAAGCTGTTAATTGCCAATAGGTCCTCAGATAGAGGTGGGAACCTCACATCCTCCTCCCCTTACCATGTTGAGATTTGTTCTGCCTTGAGCTTGTATGGGGAGTGGTCATATATAGGTACACAATAATAATAATATGTATAGCTGTCCTGTTATATCTAAAATACACAGTCTCCTTGCAAGTATTCGCCACTTCTGGTTCTTACAGTCTTTCTATCCCTTCCTCCCCAATGATCTCTGAGCCTTGGGGGGAGAAGACATGATGCAGATGTCTAGTTTAAGACTGAACTTTATGCAGTCTCTTATTCTTTGCATCCTGGGCAGTAGTGGTCTCTGTGTTAATTACCTTGTGAGCAACAGTAAAGTCTGATCTGGAAAGACATTCCCACTGGTGTAATAATGGCACAAACCTCATGGGAGCAATAATCCACTTTCTGAGTAGATTGAATGAAGCCCTTTTCTTCAACATGAAACTCATACCTACACCATTGTGGGGGTCAAAGAACCTGTGTCTAGCTAAGCCATAGGCCATCAGAGATAACTTACTACTATTACTCTCTATTAAACCAACTATGGATGCAGTGGCTATCCATAGATAGATATATCTCAATACACAATAGAGAAGCTTATCTTGCAGTAGATGGTGACTAACACAGCTTAGGACTCCTAAGACCACCACCCATCGGTTTCCTCTCTTTCTAGATGGTCTTTGTTTTCTTGTGGTGGCCAAGGGTTAAAACCCAAGGCCTGTTCAGGCAGAGCACACACTCAACAGCTGAACTACACCCTAGTCCAACAACCTTCTTTGGAAATAGCTAATTATTAAATTTGAGTCTGACTTTTTTGGTACCCTTTCCAAACTGCTTATAGCTCCTGACTTTCAGAATCTCCAGGAGCTGCCAGGTGACCTAAGATTGATTGACATCTTACTGATGTTGTCTGATACCCAAATACATCCCTAACTGACCCACCTCCAGCATACACTGGAACAGCCATAACAGCTCAGTGTTCCCATGTTGGTTGACCCAATGACAGGACAGAATGAAAATGTTCCAAAGTCAAGACTGAATGTGCCCTTGCACTCTGATGGTGTGGTCCACTAAGGACAAAGCTGAAATTCTTAGCAAGGCTCTGTAATAAATTGCCCATCTCTTTCAAAAACCCAGGCACCCATGTCATTTCATTAGAATGGGAAAAATTAGTTCTAATTATGGAATATGTTTTTTGAAAAGGAAGTGGGAGGGGAAAGTTTTTAGCCACAATCTTTATTATTTTCTTTTTGTTGCAAAAAAATCTAAAATTGGACCAAAATTAAATAGGACTATGAGCTTTTGACAGCTTCCCCTGTGACTAGATTACTAAATATTATTATTTCTATTCATAGTTTACATCGCTTATGATAGTGCTATCATTATAGGAAACAAAAACACAACAAAAAACCTTTGAAATCCTCTTTGGTGAATTCTCTAAAGCAGTAGGCATCTCCCGGGCACCTCTCAACCTTCTTCCAAAAGGTCAACCAATACTACCCTTTACGATCATTGATATTTAAATCTATTAGGCCTCTAGTATTTAGGTATTGTCCTGCACTGTCCAATCTTTCCTTGGGTATATCAGTCAATGTTTTCCTCTTCTGTTGAGGCCAAAATATTCTCTGCAGTAGGAAGTTGCCCATCCCCAGGGGCATGGTCACAGGCAGCCCCTATCTTTCTCCATTAGTTTATAGGCTGTGCGTTGTGTCTTGCATTCTCATCTCAGATCCGAGTTCAGGAGGCTGGAATGAAAGGTGCCTTGGTTATGAGCTTACCACCTCTGTGCCCTTCCTGAACACAACAATCCAAACTATGGGAGAGCCACCAGCGTCTGCTTCCAAGGGGTGACTCCTCCTCAGCCTGCACAAAGTGGATGAACACCTCAACTCTGCCCTTTGTGGAACAGGAAACAGGTAGAGTCTTTGTCAGATCCTGTGGTCTGTGCCACCTGGACAAATACTTTTTATATACTGCCGTGGGCTCACTGTGCGCCAGGCTTTTCTAGTGTTCTGCTAACAATCTGCAATCAACAAGGGAACAATTTCATTTCTAAGGCTCTAAGCATCTAAGGCTTGATCTGATCGAGTTCTGCAGTCCAGCATTGGGTTGGAGCCATCCCCACAGCTCCCCTCTCACTGCACAGAAATCAGGGCATTGAAGGAACAGCGAGACCCAGTTTAAGCATTCTGGAATCTGGGTTTGATATAGCAGTGTCCTGGTTGGAGATCTGCTTCTTTGTCCCTTTGTATACCAGTGACAAATCCTGCTGCTGCAGTAGTCCATCCCCAGAAAGCCTTTCTTTCTCCTGGCCCCTGCCAATGTTCCCAAGGACTGCAGGTGTCTTTTAGAGGCTAGCTGTTGCATACTGTGGCCACCCTGGGTGCTCTTTCGGTCCCTTTGATGACACATGAATGTGGATTTTTGTCTATTTCCGCTGCACTCTCTCAAAGGACTTTTCTGAAACCGTATGTGCTGAACCCCAGCCAGCACCATACCCTTTCATTTCCCTGTAGCTCAGACCCCAAAATACTAAAGCTCCTTCAGAGTCTTCCAGACTGAGCTTTAGAAATGAGAAAAATAAATCGAAGTTTTAGAATACTTTGCAGACATGAAAGTCAAACTTTGGCAGGGTCTGTTTTGATTTTTGTTTGGAATGAGGTGAAGACAGTACAGGCTGATGAAACCTCAGAATCCCAGGAATCTCAGATATGCCGTCATCAGTTGGGCTGTCCAAATCAGCTGGAGGGGGGTTTTCCTCACACTTAGCACCTGCCTCCTCTTATAAACCATGCTCCATCATGACAGGAAGAGAAGACTCCAAGATTCCATCTTCTATCTGACCTGTAGGCTCATTTCTTTCTGATCAGGTACTTGGCTCTGCAAATATCCACAACATCATGTTATTGTCCCACAGTGACAGATCCTCCACGATTCCACTACAAACATTGATCTCCATGTAGCCATAGGGACATGGTCCCAAAAACCTGGTTAAGGCTGTCTCTCCGGTACTCATCTATAGTGTGTAGTGAAGCATTCATACAGAAAACAGAGTACCTCTTACCCAAAGTGTGCTGAGGCGTAATGCTCACTGACAGCCAGAAGGTTGGCTACAAATTAGAAGACAGGATATTTTGTCTGCCGATTTCTGGCTTAATACAAAGAAGAAACAGAAACCAGCTAACAGGAAGTAGCCTTTCATGGCCCACCCTCTTTGCTCAGCAACACAGGAACTTTTGTTGTTCTGAGGACCTAGCTATCCAAAGGCTGGGACCCTGAACTGTGGAGACAACACTGTAAGGGACAAGCATCTTCATGGCTTCCATCAGCATCTTTATCTTCTCCAGCCCCTTTGAGGACATCTTTGCCTTTACCACCTAGCCCAGCTGCACGGAAAGTTTCTGATCTATAATCCTTATTGTTTACACTCTGGAGAAATTCTGTACTTCTGGGTAGTTTGTATCCATGTATCCATGAAGTGGAGTAAGGGTTGGTTTGCATTTTAGACAAAAGCAATAGAAATAAAGCAAGATACAAGTCTTATTTTCACCCCTTCCTCCCCCACCCCCACCTTTAGCTAGGATCTTCCTCTGTAGCCAGGCTGGTCTCAAAACCAGGACCTTCTTACTGCAGTCTAGGGAGTGCTGGGTTTACAAGAGTTCACAATGCTATTTCATGTTTCCCTTTAGGGGCTTGTTTCAAAATTTTCAACTTCAGCAAATATGTAAGCAGCTGTGATCGAACTGGTAGCAGACATCCCATTAGAGAAAAGGCACACGTTTAAGGGAATTCGGTTTTCTGAAGGCTAACTTAACAAGGTCCCAGGGTCACAGCCATTGGGACACCAGTACCCATAGCATAGCTCCCTGTCCATCCTGGACACATGGGTGCAAATGCTCCCTGTCTGTACCGAACACATGGGTGCACATAGCTGGTGACTTGGACTCGCACGCAGAGCCTGGGAATTATCTCATTCATGTGCAGAATGGCAGCTCTGCTTACCTGAGCAGCACGACTCTCTGGGCAGCAGAAACAGTCACAGTGTGTGCAAGGAGAGTGTGAGCAAGGCATCAAGAGCTTTAAGGCATTCGGTGGTGGCTAGGACTGTGGTCTTCATTTATGGACTTCTTCATAGTCCCTCATGCCTTGTCCTGTTTCCTGATTCAGTCTAAATTTGGACTGGCATAAAGACAAAAGGGGAAAGGGGGTCTGCGTGTAATAATTGGCTTCTATTTTGGCATGCTCTCCAGGCTGCATGATTGGCTGCTCTCTGGTATAACAGCATTAGTCTCTAGAGAGTAATTGTCTGGTAAGTCTCTCTAGAGACTGTTGAGTCTTTTAATAGAGAGACTTAGCAGACAGTCATTGCCACAGACGAAACAGTACCATCTTCCATCAGAAGGAAGGCAGGCTTGTCTCACAACATTGCTTCCTAAATGGGTAAAGTGGCTACTTCCAGGACTCAGAGGATGGAAGACAATTAGGAAATTAAAAACCCTTTATCCACACAAGACAGGATGTGATTGCCTGCAGTTACCCAATGCATAAACAGAGGCTAACCTGCATGTGATAAATCAATGATACCTTTGGATGAATATGTGTAGTCAAAGGAGCATCTTCAGATTTTTATGCTATCAGATTCACTATTGATCACCAGAAGGGGATGATCGTGAGGGAGGATACAGACGGCGGTAGGTAACGGGTCATAGATACCATGGCTGAGTACTAGCTGTGTGTGGGGTATGCAGCATCTGTTCCACAAGAATTCTGTAGTAGCTACTGTCATCTTGGAAAGTACTGTCAACGAGTTGTTGACAAGGATTGAGTCTGTGACTTAGACAGCAATTACCATCTCTGTCTCAGTTCCTCACTTTTCTCTGTAAAATGAAGAAGATAATAATATTCATGTCTACACAGTTTTTTGGAAAGATGATCTACTTTTGTCTTAGAAGGGTAAACTGAGGCTCAGAAATAAAACTTAATTAGAAGTACACAAAGCAGCACTGAGAACTGATGCTAGCCTGCCTGTCTGACCCTAGGTTAGTGCCCTGGTCTACATGTCACCCACCCTAATCTCAAAGGACTATGTCCCCTTTCCTCTGCCCATCCCAACCCTGGACAGAGTCAGGGACGATTGTTGCCCATTTACTGTCAGAGAAGCACATAATTCTGCTTGCTCGTTTGTGTCATGAGTAAATTAGGGGTTGATGATCTTAACTAATTCACGTTTGCCCCCTGAGAAAGAAGAACAAGGAAAGCTTACTGAGAGTTGCAGGTGGTATGTGTGAATGTGAGCTCATGGGCCAGGTGGAGACGGCAAGAAGGCTCCCAGAAGACTCGTGCTATCAGTAGAGTGTAAGGAACACTGGGTTTGGGAGCCTTGCCCATGGGACCTGTATTCAACCCCTTACCTTTCACTCCGTGTAACTTTGGAAACAGTTCTCTACCATCCATCTCCTATGGCAGCAGGACATTAGCTGGTGACTCATGTTCACACCGGGCAGAGAGGCAGAGCTCTCAGGTACCAATGCAGGACTGTCTAGAAAGCAGGAAGCCAGGCTCCCTTCCTGTTCCACATGGACTTAATTTAGCTTGTGTGGAAAATGAGTGCCAGGCTGCAGATTTTTTAAAAAGCAACTCAAAATTCAAAGCTGCAATCTAGAATAAAATAGAGCCTTTTTGGAAATAGATCCAGCATTTGGGTCCACCCCATAAAAACTGCCTCCCAGAGAGACCTGTGGCCACCTACTGACTCTTCCGCTTCTGAATCAGGTCTTAAGTTTATTTTCAGTCTTAAAAAAAAACCATTTATCATATTCAAGTTGGTGATAAATGCTCATACATTTGGAATCATCACAGTTATCTCTTTTGTCATTCCGTTTTTGTTTCAATTTTCTAAATTTCCACCCCACCCCTCCCCCTTTCCTGGCCTACTTTTGCATTGTTTGAGAAATTTTTTTTCCTCCTCATTTTATTTTTCTTCCTTGGCAGTTGGGTAATTATACATCCTCATTTAGACTCAGCTTTATCGGATCTGAAAATGTCTTAGTCATTGATTTTTCAGTGTGTTGTGTTCCCTCGTTCTCCGCACCATCTCCTTTGGGACCTACACTTCATGCCTTTCCCTGAGTGACCTTTGAACTTTGCCCTTTCTGTGGACCCCTAGTCAGTGTAGCTCCCAGCAAGCAGGCTCACAGTGTACTGACTTCTGCCCATGTAAGCATGAAGGCAGTTGTATTTTATTATATGGAAAGGGGACAACTGGGATTCTAGCACTGTGGCAAGATACTGAAGGAGGATGGATCATCTCAGAGCTACCGTTGTGTGAGATGATACCTTCCGCCCTGAGACTTAACAACAATGACCAAAGACTTTCCCCCATTGGCCTAGACAGCCCACAGCCAGGCCATCTATTGCTCCTGGCCTACCTCTGTTACAACTACCATTGTCTGTTGAAACATCAGGATTATTTCAACATCACCACCATGTCTGAACAGAATGGGACAAGCTTTTATTCATCCACACCATGCCTGAGCTTAGGCCATGCTGTGGGTTGGATGGTATCAAAGGACAATGTCTGCAGGTACCTGCTGATGAGAATTCCAGTTTCTCTTGAGGAGGGACTCATCCTACCTGGATACTTTGGATGTCTTTCAGCCACCTTGTGCTGCTGTCAAGAAACCGATTGTTCTAGATCCAATTCCAAGACCAAGAAGACTCATCTTCTTCCCCCTTCCAGCCTTCATGCCCTCACCACAACCTGCTTCCATCTGCTTACCAGCTGTGGACCTAGAGGCAGCCTGGAAAGACTTCCCACCTTCCCAGATGAGCTGTTGCCTCCCTAGCCTGTGCACACGAGAGGAAGAGACTCATGCTACTTCTCCATTCATTCTGACCATGGACCCTGAAGCCCAGGTTAACACTTCCTTGAGTCTGTTTATATGAGTCATCTTTACTACCTGTACCAGGCTCTGGCTGGCAGCACCAGGCATTGTGTTGACTTTAGTGTCTCTGTAGGCTCATGCATGCCCCTATGACTGCTCTGTGGTTCTTTCTTCTATTTCATTCTACTCAGACATTCAAGGCTTCAGCCTATGGGCATAGCTCAGTTGTTAGATTACTTACCTAGCATGCGCAAAGGCCTGGGACCATAAAAACTGAGCATGAGGTACACACCGGTAATCCCAGCACGCAGAGGCAGAGTCCTGAGAATCAGAAGTTCAAGGACATCCTCAGCTACAATGGGAATTCAAACCCTCCTTGGTATACATTAGACCCCGTCTGAAAACCAAGCAAATGAAACAAAACAAAATGAAACGCAAACCAAAACAACAAAACAAAACCAAAAACAGCCACAAAAATAACATTGTTGTACATTCCAGTCTAGTTTGTTATGGGAGGCTCCAAGGAATAGCAAGTATAACATTTCTCATATATTCCAAGATACAGTTCCACTTCTCTATTGCCTTCTCTGAAACTAGACTGTGTCCTCCTGTGGACAGTGTTTTACATTCAAAATTAGGAACAAGTTTGAAAAGTGGTGACACAGAATAATAGTGCTTCTGCAACGGCGGCATCAGAGATGTAATGAAAATGCAGCAGCTTGTGAGATGCAGAGAGGAACCTGGGATAAAGATCCCACCTCTGCACACAGCATCCGACCTCATGTGCACCTGTCATGGTGGGGACCCTGGAAACTGAATACGTGAGTCAACTCCACCATCCTTATGGCAGAGGGGAAAGTTACTCTCTAGACCGTAATTACTGTCGGCTGTAATTACTGTTATTTAAAGGCATCAAAACACCCAAAATTTAGTAAGAAGCAAAATGGTTCTCATATTCTTCAAAGACCCATTTTTAGAATAGTCTCTACCAAGTCCCCACCCCTGCTCCCATTGGAGCCTCTTTTAGGAAACCCCTCAGGAGCTATGTGTCTGGTAGAACCATAGACAGTGATTGTTGAGGAAGTTTCATTTTATTTTTTTCCTTTTCTGTTTTGTTAAGCTGCTGATTTAGCTTACTCTGAGGTCAGTGACAATGCAGGACTCTATCCCTGGAAGCACTGACAGAGAGCCCATCAGTATCCTGCTGTCCCCGGGTGATTATCCATAAAACCTACAGGATTCCCTTCCTTTACATTTTAAGAAGCACAGCATATGACTCACATGTCAGTCTGCTTTAGCTAAAGCACACACCACACACTGTATTTGGGAAACACCAAGACTGTGGCAGTGTAAGATCTATGTGTTGTTTAAAAACAGTTACTTGGTTTCTAAAATGGTATCCTTAGGCGCCTTTACTCAGACTTACCAAAATATGCTCTCTCTCCTCCCCCAACCTGTTGTTTTGCTCCTCACAGTTGTAGTCATCTGTAACCCAGCAGTAATCCAAAAGAATTAAATGGAAAATTCCAGAAATAAGCAACCCATACATTTTAAATGACACCATTTCAAAGTAATGTGATAGGCTCCTGTCCTTGGTCAGTTAATGTCTCGCTCTGGTAACAGATCCACCCTCTCAACACCACAGTGCTTGCATTCATGTCACCCTTACCTCACCTAGTGATGGTCTCAAGGCGCTAGAATTGGGGGTGTAAGTCAGATGTGTACCATAGAGAAACCAGAATGTGCTTTCTGCAAGGATCCATGCAGGCTGGAGGCTCCCTGACCTCAGCTATATTGCATGGCTGACTCACTAAATCGCTCTGAATAACAAGTGATGTAGGCAAAGCCTTCAGCATATCATCTGGCCCACGGTAAGAATTCAGCACTAGGCAATGTTATTAGCAATAATGATAAGACTCTTCAGAAGGCTCGAGGAACTGGTTATTAACAGTCAGGGAGATTTCCACACATTTGCCCCTAACATCTGTTAGCATTTATTTCCACTCTTTATTTTTCATCTTGGCCTCCATTTTTCCGGAAGGGTAAAAATGTTCCTTTCAATATTGATATCAGCATCCACTAAGATGTAAGGAATGAGCATTGTCACGTACATCTCTTTTCCTTGTTCTCCCGGGCTAAGCATAAGCATCCTGTTGTTTGCTGGTGGACATGGAGGATGAGTGTTCCTATGGCACATATACCTAACAAGCTTACCGCTACAAAAGGGGGAAAAAAAGTTTCCCTCTTCCATTACCAAAGAGAAGCAAGACGGTCACCACTTGATTTCCTTAGCTCTGCTGAAGGTGAATCAAATCACACTTATGATCCCATGACTGTACTCTAGGAACTGAACTCCTGGAACTACATTATGCTTGTCTAGGCAAGACACCTGACTATAATAGCCACACCCCTTCCTCCAGGCTCTGTTGCAGAGTCCAGAGCAGGATTCTACCTGCTGAAGAGCTGGGAAGGGAAGCCAGCAAGGTGCATAGGCAAAAGTTCAGTACCATGCTCACTGCATTGAGCCCCTGAACCTTGTAGAAGCTGTAACAGAAGGCCTCATAGCAGGGTACACAGTCAGAGCCTCTAGGCCAATGACATCTGTGAAGGAGATTCAAGAGTGGAAGGTTTAGTCCATCCTTTTTCAGGCTTAAAATGGGCCTAGGACACATTCACAATTCTCCCATGCCTACAAGTCCTGCAGCTGCAAGACTCAGGTGTCACCCAGCTTATTTATTGTCAGCCCCGATTGCCAAGGGACACCTTTACCAGCACTACCTGAGATTCAAACAGCATACCATGGGTAGAAGACTCTTCACTTGGTAGGAGAGGTGGTGAATGCCAGCTTTCATTTGGAACTTAGTGTTAGGCCAATAACATTACGCATGGAACAGATTCTAAGCTCCATCTCTAGGCTTGCCTATGAATGGCGCCTCTGGTTCTTCTCCAATGCCAGAGTGAGGCACATAGCCCCAGTGTCTTGGACTTTTATATTCCAATTTGAAGCATATTCAGCTAGGTGAAATGGTTTAGGGACACATGTCTACCTCAGCAACAGGAAGCAATGTAGACTATGGCCCTTCCCAGTGCTGTGTTGGTTTCAATAGCCTGTAGGTCTGAGGTATGGTAAAGCAGGTGAAAATGGTAAGAAACAGGTGCCTGACTTTTATCCATCCATGGTAATCCTACCTACAGGCAGTCAGAATCCTGAAGAGTTTGACCACAGGCTAGCAGCTGTAGCCCAGGTAGTTCAGCCTGGGAGATACAGGTAGACAGCTCTAGGTTATCTCCCATTTCTTTCTTTTAAAAATGTATTCCATTTCATCGATTGGTTGATTGATTGATTGATTGATTGATTGATTGTGTGTGTGTGTGTGTGTGTGTGTGTATGTGTGTGTGTATAAGTATGAGAGAAAAAGAAGAGAGAGAGAGAGGAGGAGAGAGAGGGCGAAGGAGGAAGGTAGAATAGGCCAATCTGGTCAGTCCAGGTTACTCTAGGTTTTGTCAGTTTGAGGATAAAAACTAATGAGTATAGATGGATTCACTCTCAAGAGCCCCTAGAATAGTTTATGTGCTGAACATAAAGTTAGTGGTGGAATTTGTGGTGCTTTTGAATAAGAATGGCTCACATAGGCTTGTCTATTTGAATGTACTATTTAAAGGGATTAGAAGGATTAGAGGAAGTGGCTTAATTGAAGGAAGTGTGTCACCAGTGGTTGGGCTTTGAAATTTCAAAAGTCCATGACAGGCCCAGGTTCTCTCTGCCTTTCTGCCTATGGATCAGGATGTAGAACTTTCAGGTACTGCTCCAGTACCTATCTGTGTTCCTCCATGTTTCCTCCCATGATGACAATGGGCTAAACATTGGTAAGAAAACCCTAATTAACTGCTTTACTTCATAAGAGTTTCCTTGTTCGTGAGTCTCTTCACAGCAATAAAACACTGACTAAGACAAAATTGAAGAAAACATCAACAGAGAGAAAGATGTATGTATACTTGATCAAACCTACCCTAGAGGAGACTTTCTTAGCTCTTCCTCCTCTGCTTAGAATGAATGGATCCATGTTCTTAGAGTAAGCATATGCACATGCTGCTGGACAACTGCCCAAAGTCACATGGAGAAAATGTGTTTGCGTGTGTGTGTGTGTGTGTGTGTGTGTGTGTGTGTGTGTGTCTGTGTCTGTGTGTCTGTGCGCGTGCGCGCCTTAGCTTCTTATTGTCTGATATTAGCCAAACATCATTTTTGCTTCCCAGTGATTAAAGAACAAGTGTGCTTTCACTTACTTGTGGTGAATCTGCTTCTAGCATGTTTAATAAGAATCCTTCTAATTACCCAAGCATTCTGACAACAGATAGGCTGACCCTTCACAGGCTCAGCTCTCCTAGCTCTCTGCTTGCACCTGTGGATCAAATCATTTTTTTTTAGTGAAGTTCTTTAGTTTTGGATGGTGAGATCTTCAAGCAGAATGAGCTGCCCTTGGATCCAGATTCCAAGGCCAGGCAAACTCCAGACTTATCTCTCCCCATCTTTAAATACCCAAGGAAAACTCTAGAGCCATCTCTCCCCATCTTTAAACACCTAATGTAAGGAGAACTGAAAAATCAAATAAGATATCGATTGGGACCAATATTTTGACATTAGAAAATAATAAATAATAAAATAATAAATATATAATAAATAATAAATAAAATAAAGAAATAATAAAATAATAAATTATTACCAGATGTTTGAGCATGTGCCATGGCTTGGGTAAGTGTCTCTGGGGAGCTGCTGTGCCAATGGCTTGGCCCTGGGCCCAGATGCCGTTGGGAAGTGATGGAACTTCTGAAAGATGGGGCTGGCGGGAGATATGCTGACCCTGGGAAGCATCCCCTTGGATAGGATATTAAAAACCCTGTGTCTTCTCTTTCTTCTCTCAATGAGCTTTGAGGTAAATGTGCTTCTTCCTCAACATAGAGCCACCACAGACCCAGAGAAAATGGAGCACTTGATCATGAACTAAAAATCTCCAGAAGTGTGAGGCAAAAACAAAAACAAGACAAACAAACAATTTAAAAAATCAACAGAAAAAAAAAAACCTCAAAACTTTCCTTTTTCCATGTTGGCTCTCTTAGGTAATTTTTTACAGTAACAGAAAGCTGAATACCCATGCCTTTCTATAAATTACCATCCACCTCATATAAGAAGGTGCTTTAGCTCCCCATAGGATGGACACCCGTTCACTCTACATTTCTTTCCAGGTTGAAAAGTGCTCAGAGTAGAGGAAGAATTAGATCTTTCCTTATTGCGCCATGTCTGGGAACCAGTGCATCTCTGTCTGAAGGTTGGCGGCTGTCAGACTGTCTGCCACCTCAGCCCCAGGCATGTGGCAAGGGGAAGAGCCTACCTCCTTGAGAAACGGATGCCCTACTGGGATTCCCTAAACCCTGGGTGCTGTTAGCTGCTCCCTGACACATGGAGGCTTTTACCAGCTTGCTGAACTGCTGGGCAAGCAACCGCACAGACATATCCCCATTCAAACATATCCCCCACCATACTCAGACTTCAGCATTTATAACCCATTCATGTGAAAGTTAGTGACTTCCCGGATTCAGGTGTAAGATGTGCTTTCCATTAATAAATTCCACTGCTTCAGCACTGTTTGTTAAAAGTTAACTAAAAAACACTTAATTGACCAACATTTGTTGGGACCTCTTTGTCTCTATGGAAACAGTTTCCATACCAGAAGTAGAGAAAGTTTCATTCATTCCTTTTTTCAGGACTCTCTTTTTTTACTCATTCCAATACTAATAGGAAAATAGCTTGTCTTGAGTTGACCAGTTAAATGACCACCAGAGATTATTCATATAATTCTCCTACTTTGTCCTACTTAAATCAAAGGCACAAGCAGCCATGGTACATGTGGGTTAAAGTCTCAATCTACCCAGGAGCTTTCAGATTGAGGGCAGGAGATTTTCACCTCAGCTCAGCAGATGAATTAGTTTTTCTGCTGCTTTCTTGTTCTATTTGTGTCCTCAGTGGATTGGCGGATACACTCCTACCTGGGTAAGAGCAATCTTCTTTACCAAACTCACAGATTCAAGCACAGATCTCTTCTGGAAATCAACTTAAAGGTACAGCCAGAAATAATGTCTTACCAGCTATCTGGACACCCCTTTGCCAAGTCAAGTTGACATATAAAATTAGCATCACACCTGGTGTGAGTCCTGAAAGGACCTCTTCAGAGAGTTTGCTATAGAAGGGACCCCTGGCTGACTGGGATGGCTCTTTCCAAGCACACAAGCAGATCAAAAGCAAAATGATCAAACAGAGTCTTAACAAAGACTGCACTGCGCCTGAGCTGGTGAAGTGTGAATTGTGGAGGCTCTGTTTATGTTCAGACTCCTTGGGGAGCTAGGTACAAAGGCAGATTTTATTGCAGTAATGAAAACATCCATTGATTTACAAGGTTTTGGAAATGCACCTCCATAGATGAAAGAACGCAGGGGAAACAAGAATTAGCATGCAGCTCCTCCCGTCTCCTCCCTCCTCCTCCCCTTGTGAATGTGAAATTTGGATGGAAGTATGGTTTGGAGATAAGGCAGAGAGCAGGGACAAATGTCAGGTACTGTGTGTTTCTGCCATGTGGAATTGTCCACTAGCCATCCATATGGGTAGAGAGGAAGGCCTACCAACTCATCTTTCCTCATCTAGGTCCTCAGCTACGTGCTTCTCAAGTTCTTGGATAATGACAGAAGAGAGGGGAGGTTTTAACTTTTTCCTCCTTCTCCCAGCCGAGCATCTGAACCTCGTTCATGTGTTTGCGCAATGGCTTATATAACAAATCATGATGAGAAACAGAGCTGACCTCAAAAACTAGATACTGAGAGGACAGATGTGTAGCTTCTCAGACTTCCTTGCAGCTAGAGTGTGCACGAGTGGACTGGGGTGGCTGTGCAAGCTCTCACAGACCTATCCCTCACCGGAAGGTGGGAGCTCTGAGAAGCAACGATCTGCAGAGGTCTGATGGCCAGAGGCAGAGGCAGCAACTTTGCCCTTCCAGGGTGGTACTGGCACAACTGTGTCCACAGTCCAGAGAGAGAGAGAGAGACACTGGACAGAAGGTGTCACCACATGCCAGGAAGCAGCACCCTCTACGGGAAGAGTATACAAAGGGTGTGTGACATCTCTCTGTTACTCAGTCTACCCTTTCCATGTATCAACTCAAAAGCACAACCCTCACCTCAAAATACATGAGACAGAGTCTTTTTTCCTGAGGTCAAATATAAGTGACCATGGCCTGGGAACTGAGATTCAGGTTACTTCAAATACCATGTGTGTTAGCATTGGAGCCTATAGCCTTTGAATCCAGTGATGATGTCATTTATAGGTGACAAGGACCCTCATGTCTGTTGCCATGGCAACTGCCACCATTCCCAGCATTCACCTGCCTGCCTTACCTGTGCATGGTAGTGCGTGTGATTATGTCATGGCCTGACTAAAACTCAGAGCCTCCCCCCACACACACACACCTCCAACCTTCGCCCCTTTTCTTCTCCTTCTCCTTCTCCTTCTCCTTCTTTTTCTTCTTCGTCCCCCTTTGTCCTTTTCTCTTTCCCCATTCTCCTGCAATAAACCTTTCCCCAAAGCTGTGATGGCCTGATGTGATCTGTCCGGATATGAGCTGCCATTCTAACACAACACCATGTAGTGACTATGAAGATTTTATGGAAACGGAGCAAACCTATCTTGGTGGAAACAGCTGCTGGGCAGGTTAAAGTGAAATGGGAAAACTGCTGCCAGAGGCTTCAGATGTTCTTTGCTGAAGGTCTTAGCCTTTTGATTAGTGTGAGATAGTGATCTATTAAGTTAATGCATCCTAGGAGGTTTTACCTGTGAATCACAAGGATGCTAGGGTCAGACATCAGGTGCATATGGAACGGCCAAGGGGACTAAAGACAACTTGACATGAATCGTGATGAGGCTCTAGAGCTGCCACATTCTCCACCCTCTCCACAGCCACTACAGAGCTAATCAGTCCATCAGCCTTGTGGAGTTCAGTGGAGGGGGGGAGGGAGGTCTTCAGAAAATGTCGATCACATCTATGCCAGTTCAGCTTCTGAGGTCTTAGCCACGAACCTCTGGGCCTCCCCAAATTCTTCCAATACTTTACTTACCTCAGATGGCTGCCTGTTGCTAGAAATGAATGATGTTGACTGGGGGCTGAAGACAGGAGGTTGGAAGGAAAATCATCTATGAGTAGAAGAACAACTGAAAACATCACCAAGGGCTAGATATCAAACAGAAAATCCATGTAACCTATGGTGAGTTCCAACAGCAATGGTGTCAGATGTGATAAGAATGGTGTTTCTCCAACCTGAGCGGAAAATAGATACTTTTAAGAATATATATATATACATATGTATTATATATTATATATATGTGTATATTATATATATTATAGATTTATAATACATATATATGTTTTATATATTATATATATATTATATATATATATACACACACACATTCATGTTCACATTACTAGTCAAATATAAGGAAACATAAAGCTAGGAACTAGTTATAAACTCCTTATGACTGTGGCTCATTTACAGTTGTAAAACCAAAACAAACTTACAGATTAATTACAAGCGGAACCACAAAAGCAGTAACATCCAAATTAACCTCATTAATTTAACGAGAGAGATGATGACATGTTGCCGCGGCCGTATCATTGCTCGCCACACGGCTCTGGCACTGATGACTAAGACACAGGAGGATGCTGTAAGAGGGCTACTGTGTCTTCACCGCCCCACAGCTAGACTCTACTGAGCCCTGGATCCCTCCATCCATCACAGAGCAGCTTCATCTCCACTGTCTACATCAGACTTCTCTCAGGATAACTGGGCGTTTGTTGTATTGCTCTGACTTATACCGATGTTCTTCAATCCCCTGAATCAACCCTCTCTTAACTGAGCCACAGCACATTAGGGTTGAAGTTGCTGCCCCTGCGTGGTGCCTTTGCTGAACACTGGTCAAAACAATGGCAAATGAGAAAGAAGACCAGAGTTTGCTCATGTGCAGACTCAGCAGCATGCAGAGGGATGGGAGTGACAAGCCATGGTACAAGGACTCTGGACACTCTTCTCAGAGAGCAGCAGGATACAGTTGGGTCCTATCTGATGCAAATCTTCTAGCACAATGCAATGTGAGTTCTCAGGCATGGTCAGTGGGAGTCATGCGAGCATCTTCACTGCAGCTCTCTTCATGAAGGATGGGGCATTCTGTTTCCATTACCAGGAAAGGATATGCAGCAATTACAACCAAAGAAATGACACATCTCAATTCATTCACTCCTACGAAACACAGTAAGCAGAACAATTGGAATTAAAATGCGGTTTACAAAGGTCTGGGCTGGCCACATGGCTCAAAGGGTAGCGGCATCTATATCCAAGCCTAATGACAGAGTTTATTCCCTGCAACCCATATGGTAGGAGAGGAAACCTGACCACTGCATGTTGTCATCAGATGGCCACAAGTGCACAACCATGGTACATAGACACACTGACACACACACCTATCTACACACACACACACACACACACACACACACACAATGTAATGAAAACTTAAAAAAAAGTGAAAGTTCAAGAAACAACTTGCATTTTTTTTCTAGAAGGAATGCACAAAGATGCATACTAAATTTAAAAATGTTTTCTGTAATAAGCAGTTCAAGTTGTGAAGTGTCATGATAAAGAAGACTGCATTGAAAACAGTTTTGCCTAATAACAATAGAAAGGCTTCCTATGAACCGAAGGGATAATTTCCATGGTTATCCACATACAATGAATGCAGAAGCTCAGTCTTTTGTAATTAAGTCGATAAACAAATAAATAGGGAAGACAGAAATGAGGAAGACAAGGAGAACAGGGTGTGACAGGTATCTACAAGAGACACAAATATATAAAGATTCTCTTTAAAAACTGACTTCACAAGATGGAGACAAGGGATCTTGAAAGTTTCCATTATAAGACTCTCCTTTAAAAGGCAAGTGAGTATCTAAACCCAGTTTTGGTATTGGAGTAATGCTGGTTACATAAAATGAGTTTGGTAGTGTCCCTTCCTAGCTTATGAAATACTTGAAGGCAGACTGTGTTTACTCTTGTTAAAGATAACACAGACTTCAGCCCTGTATCCCCCAGGACACAGGCTGCTGTAAGATGGGAGACAGTTTATTATTGCTCCATTTCACTACTTGTTCATGTTTGTATAGTTCCGTCGGGATACATGTGTGTGGAAACACAGCCATTTCTTATAGATCTTCTAAGCTGTTGGAATGCAGGTTTTCAAAGTATGCCCCTTTGATCCACCCAGTTTCCTTGTTACCTGTTGTGATATCTACCTTTCTTGACTTTTGTTTACTGCTATTAAGGCAGGTCAGTACCAGTGGACTTAAATGTGGATGCAGGGGATGACCTTACGTTCCTCATCCTCCTGCCTCCCCCAACCCGAGGGCTGGAATTACATATGTACACCACCTTACTCACCTTTTAGTCTCTGATGTTATGGGCTGGGATCTAATCTCTTTCTTTTAGTTAGTTTTGCTGAGGATTTCTCAACCTTATTTATTTTTTAAAAGGACCAATGTGTTTTTCATTGATTGTGTTATTGTTTGTTTCCATGTCATTAACTTATATCCTATTATTAATTATTTCTTTCCACCTACTTATTTGTTGCTTGGCTGGTGCTTGTTTTTCCAAGACTTTGAGGTATATCACTAAGTCACTTGAGATTTCTCTAGTGTGTATGAATTCTAGAGAGTTTCAGAAGACTATTCAAATATATGTCTGCAAAGTCCATTTGACTTATAATATCATTTACTTATAATGTTTCTATATGGGCTTTTTTTGTCTGTATGATCTGTCTATTGTTGAGAATGGGAAATTGACTTTACAGACTATTATTATGTTGAAACTAACCTGTGTATTTAAATCAGTAGGTTGTTTCATAAAATTAGTGCACACATTTTTGGTCCACGTGATTCTTAATAAAAGATTTGCCTGATCTGTTTGTCTTCTGCTCAGAAAGATTTCTTATATGCCAATGCATTCAAGACTATTGCCCACTTTCTCTTCTATTAGATTTACTGTATCTGGTTTTATGTTGAGTTCTTTGATCCACATGAGCTTGAGTTTTGTGCAGGGTGATAAATATGGATCTATTTACATTCGTCTGCATGCAGACATCCAGTTAGACCAGCAACATTTGTTGAATATGCTATCTTTTACCATTGTTTGGTTTTGGCTTCTTTGTCAAAAATCAAGTGTCTGTGGGTATATGGATTTATTTCTGAGTCTCTGATTTGATTTCATTGATCAACCTGTCTGTTTCTATACCAATACCACACAGTTTTTTATTACTATTGCTCTATATGACAGTTTGAAGTCAGTGGTAGTGATACCTCTAGAAGTTCTTTTATTGTTGAGGGTTGTTTTAACTATCCTGTATTTTTTTCCACATGAAGTTGAGAATTGTTCTTTCAAGGTATTTAAAGAATTGTGTTGGAATTTTGGTGGGAATTTCATTGAGTCTGTAGACAGCTTTTGGTAAGATGGTCCTATTTACTATACTTTCAAACAGGTGCCTAGTGTAAGTGTCCTCTGAGAGGCCTGATGGAAACAGCTGAGATGCAGAAACTCATAGCCCAAAGAATGGTGGAGCTCAGAGAATCTTGTGGAAGAGAGGGAGGAAGGATTGAAAGAGCCAGAGAGGTCAAGGACACCACAAGAAAACCTACAGAATCAATTAACCTGGGCCCATAGGCAGTCTTTACTATGCAGGCAATTGAGTCAGAGACAGCCCCTGCTCCAGTTGTTAGGGGACCCACATGAAGACCAAACTGCACATCTGTAACATATGTGTAGGGGGCCTAGATCTATCCCATGCATGCTTTTTGATTGGTGGTTTAGTCTTAGTGAGACTGCTTATAACCCTGAGTCCAACACTGCTCTAAATGGAAAACACTTACAATGTCTAACCTAGAGCAGTAAGAAAAAACAGTGGGATGAGAAGTGATGAAACCAGGAAAGGGAGAAGTCTACGTATCCTTATTTGCAGACAATGACATCATCCTACATGGACACTGGTCCTGATGACCCCACGGGAAATCCTTACAACTGTAAACACTTTCAGCATTGACGCCAGACACAAAATGAGCGTGCAAACATCCAATAGCTTTCCTATATACCAAAGCAATCATGTTGAGAAAGAAATCTGGCAGGCAATCCCATTCATAATATCTAAAAATATGCCTAGTATAGGAAGCAAAAGACCCCTAAAAACACTAAAGAAGGAAATTGGAGAAAGGAAAGACCATCTATGCTCATGGAGTTTCAGAATGAACATTGTGAAGATAGCTATATCCAAAAATGATTTACAGAGTCAATGGAATTCACATCAAAAACATTCTTCTCAGAAATAGAAATAATCCTAAAATTGATATGGAATGCTGACTGTGGAAAGCAATAAGCAAAACAGCAGTGCTACAAGTATCCCATGCTCGACTTCAAGTCACGCTACTGAGGCGTCGTAATAAAACCAACACAGGGCTGGCAAAGCAATATGCATGCCTATCACTGGGACAGAACAGAGGACCCTGAAAAAAGCCACACTCATACAGCCACAAAGATGCCAAAACTGGAGAAGAGACTTCCTTCACATGGAAGAACTGGATAGAACTGGATGGCCACATGTGGAAGATGAAGACAGATCCCTATCTCTCACCTGCACAAAACCAATTAAAAGTAGTCAAAGACGTAAACCTAAGACCCAAACCCCTAAACCTCTAAATTGGAGGCTTATCTATTTATGGGAAACATGTCAAAATACAGGCACAGGCAAGAACTTTCTGAAGATGATCCAATAACCCATGAAATAGTCTCAAGAACTAATAATTGGGATGGCATGACATTAAAGTTTCTGTGGAGCAAAGAAAATAATCTAGTAAAAAGATGAGTCTTAGAATAGGAGAAAGATCTTTGCAGTCTACATGGATGTTAAAGGGTTGTAGGTGAGAACATATTTTAAAAACTCACTCAATAACTGGGCTAATGAAATGAGCGGTCAGTTTTCTAAAGGTGAGGTATACATAAACAATAAGTGTAAAAAATGGTCAACATTCTCAGTCATCTGGAAAATGTGAAGGGAAGCTACACTGAGATTATATCTCAAATCAGTCAGAGCGGCTATGGTAGAGATAATAATAGAACCAAAATGGGTGATTGTTTAAGGGAGAAGAAACTCAATACACTGCTGGTAGAGATTTAATTGGCCCCAATAATGTGCTAATATGCCAAACAGCAGAGAGTCCATATGACACAGATATAGCACTCCTGGATCTGTGCTACAGTCAATGATCACAGATACACTTACATATCCATGTTTACTGCTGTAATGTTCCCAGGAGCTGAGATCTAGAATCAGCCTAGGTATATCTGTCAGCATGTGGATAGATAAAAAAAAAGCACTATCTGTTAACAGTGGAGTTTCATCCAGCTATAAAGAAGAATAGAATTATGTTATCTGCTGCAACATGGATGCAACTGGAGGTAATTATATGAGCAAAATATACAAAAGCCCCAAAGACAAATGATTTCTCTCAATTATGCATTGTAAGAGCTTATATAGGTTCATAAAAGTGTGTGTGTGTGTGTGTGTGTGTGTGTGTGTGTGTGTGTGTGTGTGTGTGATGGTCACAGAAGTAAGAGGAGGAGGAGGAAGAGGAAGATGAAAGAAAAAAGAAATATGGCCAAAATACATTATATACTAGGATGATAGATAAAGTTTTATGAAACTTATATACAATGAATATATGCTAATAGAAGTTCAAGTAGTCAATAGGGATATTATTTGATGGCTAGTAAAGTATATGCTAAAAGTCTGTCTTACAGCCCTGAAATCTTCATCTCAAAAATGATCTAGTCATTTCTCAAACTCCAAAGGCAAGTCTACCAAATGTGGATGGAACGTGATGACCATGAAGCCATTCATTATTACTTAAGTTTGCATGTAGCTGAATCTTCTCAAGCCAGAATAGACTCTGGGATTCCAGGTACACTGAAGTAAAATGTTCTCATCATGATTTATGAAAACATTTCATTAACTGATTATAGATCTCATAGCCTCAGCAGGTAGACTGAGAAGTGTGCTTCTGACCTAACGCAGTCAGGATGAGTGACATCCTGACTGTGACAATCTCTCCTGCTCAGTTTAGAGGCACTGAGAAATGGCCTGTCCTTTCTAACCAGGTGATGGCTTATATTAAATAAAGAGACTGTTCCTCAGTCATCCTTGGGTATATGAAAATCTTTTAAGACTTTGCAAATATGTTTTTAAAATAACGGCTCTGTGCACACAAGAGTCAACACCAGTTGATTCATAGCTCCAAGGCAAGAAAGTGAAGTTGTAAAGGTTTAGCAGTGAAGAACTCTTTCACCTCAAGTTAAACCCCAGCATGTAAATACACTATTCAGCATCATTCAGCCACATCAATAGTTGGTGCTGCTTTAAAGTGTCTCTACTTCCCAGTCTGTTCTAGGCAGCTATATAAACCAGGCTTTCTGTCACTCTGACAAGATGTCTGAGAGGAACAATTTATTTGGGCTCTTGGTTCCAGAGGCTTTGGGTCATAGTCAACTGGCTTTTTTGGTTTTCTTTTTTGACTTAAATTTGTCTGAAGTGCTGGGGAGATGGCTTAGTGGTTAAGGGCACTTGATGCTTGTGCACAGAACTCAGGTTCAGTTCTTAGCACCCACATGGTGGCTCACAACCATCTCTAGCTCCAGTTTCCAAGTATCTGATGCCCTCTTCTGGCCTCTGTGGATACTACATATACATTGTACATATATAGTATATATACCTGCAAACAAAACTCTTGTACACGTAGGAATACATACATATTTGTTAAAGAAAAAAATTACTTTACACAAATGTATTACATTTAAGAGAAAAGACCATTGTATGAAGGACAATTTCCAAGTGTCAGCTGAGCGGATTGTGGCTTTGCTGCTTAGGCTTTCCAAGTTCCATGAAATTCTTCTTCTTTCTACCAGCAAGTATCCATCACACAAACCAAACAGACCAAAGGTGAGTCTCCAATGTGTGGATGGCAGCTAAAATTTATAAATACTAGCCTGACAGATAGGCAAACTCATACTTTTCCAAGAGTCCTAAAACAGTTCATGTCACACCAACGTCTGACATTCAAAATTACATCTTGTCCGGCCAGTTGAAAACTAGCCATCAGAGCCACTATTCCAGGAGCCACTGTGTGCAAATTATGATTCAAGGCTGTTCTTCCAAAAAGCAGGAAAGAAACATGTGTGCTTATCACTGCTGGAACCAGGTGTGCTCATCACAGCTGGAACCAAGGGTGCTATTCACTGATGGAACCAGATGTGTTCATCACAGCTGGAACCAGGTGTGTTCATCACTGTTGGAACCAGGTGTGCTCATCACTGCTGGAAACATGGTATCAGCAGATAGAGTTCTGTTGAAGATAAAGGTGAACCAAAATTATGGTAGTGAGAATGAAAATAAATGGGATGAATAAAAGAAAGTTTGAAGAATACACAGGTGGTCCTACACATGAACATTCTTAATCCAAAACCTAAAATATTCTAAATGATTTATAAAAATTTCCTTCAGATCTGAATACATTCTACTTGAGGACTAGCTTTCATGGTACCAGAAAGTGCTATGCATGCACCCAAGGAGGAAAGTAGCCAACAGTCCTACCCAGCTATAGGATCTCTGAGCAACAATGTTAAGCAGCCTGGCATGATAACCCTAAGGGTGCACTAGTGACACACATGGCTTGCCAGTATCCACCAGCTCTCTAATCAGATTCACTCAACAAGAGGAAAATTGTACCTGGAACTGGAAACCTAGCCAAGTACCCAGGGCTTGTGAAGTCATGGATCTTGGAGGAGAACATACAACTGCCACTTTACTAAACCAACATAACACTTAAGGACATTAATATGTGTCCTTATATCCACAGGCAAGTTTAGTCCTCACCCTTCATCAGGGAAGCCTCTCTTTGCAACATTCTCAGACCATTACAATTACACAAAACCACAACCAATCAAAATGCAGAATCTGGAGTCCAGTCCTGATGGATACATTTACTAAAATTAAAATAAAAAAATGCATCCAAGGCTCAGGAAACACTGAGGAAGATGGGGTGGAAAGATATTAAGAGCCAGAAGATCAGAGAGTTTGCTGTGAGATAGTGTCTTCCAGTAATGTCAGTTGCTACACCCACAAAGTCTTCCCAACATGACTGTCCTAAGAAAGACAAGTATCCTGAACAAGGACAGTATCAATGGACATGCCAAAGTGGACAAGGAAACTCCCATGAGCCTTACACAAAGAACTACAAGCAACTAAAGGGTGCTGGTTACAGGAGAAATAGTTTTCCTCAGAGAAGAGTGCACCACTGGCTATCTGATACCAAATGGTTATCCCTGAAAAAACATGCAAGTAACATTATACAGATTGAACAGATTGTATTTAGGAATATAGATGCATATACATAATATGCATTGAACAACAATGAAAAAAGAGGGCATGAATTTGAAGGAGAGCAAGGAGGATTTGGAGGAATGAAAGGGAAGGAGGGAATGATGTAACCAAAGACATAATTAAAAATTTGTCTTCAGTCTGTGTGGGAGCACACATAAAACAAAAATGATTTTTGTGTTTAGAATTGGGTCTGATTCCCAAGGTTCTCATGATGGGTCTGAAAATACTTCAAAGTGTCAAGCATTTTGGGTAAGGTATACCCAACTGGTAATGTCCAACTCGATAGACACTGGAAGGAGACAGAACATGAATGTCGAGCCATCCATCCATCCATCCATCCATCCATCCATCCATCCATCTGTTCATTCATTCATTCATTCATTCAATTATTCATCAAATACCTATTAAATACCTGTAACATAGCAGACACTATTCTTGACTGTAGGAATACAACAGTTCCAGTTCTCAGTAGATACAACAGTCCCTGTTCTCAATGGAACTTAATCACTAGTCTGGTGAGACAGATAAGAAAAAAAAGTGAGTGTCACAATTTCAACAGACAAAGAAAGAGGACTCCCTGGTGAATAAACAGGCAGAGATTGGGAATGACCAGAAGGCTACACTGATAAGGCTGCCACAGCGTACAATCTGAGTGGATGAGGAAGCAGGTCAAGCCCAGAGCTGATGAAGAGCTGAGGAAACTGTGTAACTGCAAACATGGCAAGGAAGAGTTGTCTGAAACTTCCTCTCCCAGTTCTAAAATGCTTGACTGGAGAAGGAGCAAGGGTCACCTAAGGATGAATAGAGGGAGGGAGAAATGAGCATGAACTTTGCACACCACAAGTACCAGTGCTTGGTTCTGGATGAGAGAAAGACCTGTGGAATCTCTGGTACACAGATATTTTAGGAGTTAATTGCTGTTTAGTTAGGGAGGATGAAAGTTAAGAAAGCAATAAAATCTGTGTAAAGAGAACAGGCAAGAAAGATTGAAATTTAGTCAGCATAATAACGGATAGTGAAGATGGTCATAAATTTGGAGTGTGTTTTGTAGATAAGGCTGGCAAGATTTATTAAGGAATTTTATTAGAGATGTGGGAAGAAGAGACGTCTTAAAACTACAAGTTTCCTGAGAGAGCTGAAGAAACGTGTCATGGAAGGTTCTGGAGGAAGTTGGTGTGCACCCGTGAGCTTCAGAGTTAAGTATGCAGGTAGGGATGGGATTAGGTAGAAAGTTGATGTAGCATGAGGAATGAGAGAGGATGCACAGTTTAAATGGGGACCACACCCTCTAGGTGCTGGCTTTGCAACCCTTGGTCCCCAGTTGGTACTTTCTGGAGCAGTTTAGGGGGTGTAGCCTGGCTGGTGGAGGTGTGTCACTGGGAATGGGCCTTGGGAGTTCTATAGCTTCACCCTGCTTCCTGTCCTCTCTTTTTCTGCCTCAGAAGTGGGAGATGTTATCTCCCAGCTTCCCGAGTCATCATCCTTGCCTGCCTGTTGTAGGCGTCCATGTCATGATTATCTCTTACTCTTCTAGAACCATAAGACAAAAAAACAAAAAAAACAAAAACAAAAACAAAAAAAAAACCTCTTCCTTCTATAAGTTGTCTTTGTTGTCACCTTAGTCAGTGTTAATATTGCTGCTGCATGGCTAAAGCAGCTTGGAGAGGAAAGTGTTTATGTTGCTTACAATTCCATATCATCATCATCATCATCACTGAAGGAAGTCAGGACAGGAACATAAACAGGGGTGGAACCTGCAGGCAGGAGCTGAAGAGGCCATGGAGGGGTACTGCTTACTGGCTTGCTCCCCATAGCTTGCTCAGCCTGCTTTCTTATAGAACTCGGGACCAACCAGTCCAGGAGTGATCCTACCCACAGTGGGCTAGGCCCTACCCCATCAGTCACTAATTAGGAAAATGCCCACCTGACTTGCCTACAGCCTGATCTTCTGGGGGCAGCTTCTCATTTGAGGTTCCCTTCTCTCTGACCCTGATTTGCAATATAACATTAGCTAACACAGCCATGTTATTTAATCAAAGCAACATAAAAGTAACTCATACAGAGGCAAAAGTTGGGCATGTAAATGTGGGAGTCACCAGCTATTGGATGACACTCTTCCCCCAAATCTATTCATCAGGTCCATGTTTCTATGAAGCAACTGCACAGCATGGACAGGTATTTGCTAGAATATCACTTGATATTACTTATTCATTTATTGAGATGGGGTTTCACGTACACCAAGCTGGCCTCAAGCTCCCTAAGTAGCTGACAATGACCTTGAACTCCTGATCCTCCAGCTCCTAGTGGCTGGGATTTCAGGCCTCAGCCATTCTGACGGGCTCACTCAGGGTTAGTTTTGGTGGAGTCTTGTCATTTCAGAGGTAGAGGGAGATGGTTGCACAGGATTCTTTAACCCTCTATAGTAAGATAGGAGATGAAGAGGTAAAGTGGACAAGCCTCTCTCTGGAACAGACGCAACAGCTCTGCTCTCAGACCACTCTGTGAGGATTCTTCCTCATAACCCATCAGAAATGCTTGTTACTTTTCTGAGGAACTACAAAACATACAAAAGAATAGAAATAAAAAGTTTTAAAGTATTTGTAATCCTTCAATTAAAGTCATGACTTAATCCTTAAATATTAACATAGCTATGGAGGTAGTAGTTTTAAAATACATTTAAGACAATTAAATGCCATAGCCAGTGAACGTCTTAAAAAAAAAAAAAAACAACCCACAGGAAGAAATTTAGAAATATTTCCAGTACAATTATTATCTTAAATAATTACTGAATCCTATAAAATAATATTTTGATAATGTTGATTTAAATTTATTTTACCTCTGT
Source organism: Arvicanthis niloticus (assembly GCF_011762505.2). Classification (NCBI taxonomy): domain Eukaryota; kingdom Metazoa; phylum Chordata; class Mammalia; order Rodentia; family Muridae; genus Arvicanthis; species Arvicanthis niloticus. The sequence goes on from NC_047678.1 coordinate 49,772,707, forward strand.
TCCCTTAGGTTTTTTTGCTTTTGGTTTTGTTGGTTATTTTGAGGGGGTGTTGGTGTGATATGATGTGTGTGCGTGTGTGTGTGTGTGTGTGTGTGTGACATAAGTGTTTGAAAGTGATAAATATGCTCCTTGAAGGATGAATTTTAATGCAAAACATTTATGCCAAATAATTTATCATGTGTGAAAACTGGTCTCCATACTTAATTGCTGGCATTTGGGGCTCTGGTTCTCTTGGGCATAAGGCATGCATGGTGTTAGAGGTCATTCTTTTTTGTTGTTTTGTTTTGGTCTCGTTGGATGTACTGATCAGAAAACAAGACTGTCACTCCACAGGAAGGACTAGAACACAGGAGAACATGAACACAGCTGTGGCAAAGGGTGACTAGGTGTACCAGGACCGATCTAAAACAAGTCAGTCTTCTCTGTCCTTTGTATAAATTAATGGTTTAATCAAGAGTCAGTTTAACTCGTATCCGTTCATTGAAAACAGTCATTTATTACTATGGCTGGTTATATATGATGTTTACCTTATTGTCGGGAGCAGCCTTGCTTATACACTGAAGACCTAAAATCAGCAATAGGCCTGAGTCAGCCATACATGCTTGCTAACACAAAGTCTTGGTCTCTGTGGAAAAAACACTGACAGATAAAACAGATAGCTATAAGATCTTGTAAACAGGCAGCCTTGGTGGAAATTTACCAGCCTGGATAAAAACTAGTAGTCATAGACCATGTGGCTAGGTAGTCTTAGTAGGAAGTACCAGCTTAGATAAGAAACAAGAGAATCATAGAGTCATAGTGACCTGTTCCCTGCTTCTTCACCCAGCTGATACCCTGTTCTGGAAGATATCTGTACTCCCCCTAAAAACACCTATGCTCCTGCATCATCCCATTCCCCACATCCTGCCTCTATGTGTATATAACCCCTGTGTGAAAGAATTAAAATAGCGGACTGATCAGACTATAGATATGCCGCCTCTATTCCCCTTTGTGTCCCCTGTCCTCCAGTTTTCTCTTCCAGGTCTTCTGATCCTAGTTCAATGGGGCACCTTATGGTTTTAATAGTATTTAAAACAAAATATTGCCCAAAATATTGATATTTTTATCATATTTTCCAAATTATTTTGCTCTTTTCTCTGTAGGCTGTTGCATCTCTGTTATTTACTTATCTTTTATTTATTGTTTGCAAGTATTTATTATTATACCAAGATTCATGTGTGTGCAAGGCCAACATTCTTCCAATGAGCTCCGTCCTCAGCCCCACATCATTTTTCAATCACAAAAAATATGTACCCATTGGAGGAAATTAGAAAATAGAGTTAATTCTCAAAACCTTATAAAAGATGGGGAGGTATGAACTTAATCGTGACTCATAACATAGAAACATTTAGAAAAGGCATTCATTCCAGAGACACTTACTCTCACAGGCGTGAGATATAGTCCAGAAATTACCTCATGACTTCAGTTCCTTCCTGCTGTCCCTTAACATTCCATGAGGAAAAATCATACAGGTTTATTGTGGCCCCAGTTCCACAGAGATAGATGCCCTCGGGTGGGAAAGGCATGCCTGCAGGAGCACGAAACAGCCTGGTCACATTGTATCCTCATTCTGTCAGCAAGAAGAGAACAGGACCTGAGGCCAGCTATAAGACTGCAAAGCCCGCCTCCAGCAAGCCTCCAGCAAGACTCCACTTGACACCCACGGAGGACCAAGTGTTCAGACACATGGCCCATGGGGGACATTTTGTATTGAAATCACATCTCGTGTGCACAAAGCTCTGGATTCAACGCCTAGCACCCCGAGAAGACAAAAGTTCATTTTCCAGTATGTAAGGAGCTGGGACCTACAGATTCACTGTTTAAGATTTATTTTCTTTTGAAATGACTGCACATTGTCTGTGACTCTAAAAGTTGCTGTCAGCTTTTCTCCTCTATGACTAACTCAGCCCCCAGGTGAATTCTAGCTAATTAGTCAGAAACAAGTGCTTTTTAATTCCATTTGAAAAATTTCCCAAAGAGGAGAGTCCCAGTTGGCTTGAATGAACTGTTACTAAACTTCCTCCCTATTCTTTATAGCTCTACCGCAAGGAAGCGCTTCATTACGATTCATTCAAATCTCTTAACCCCCAACTCAGCCCCATTGCTTCTCTTGAGATCAGTTGTGCGTGAATCCTTTGCTTTTCCTGGCAGTCAAGGCACATGACTTCCGGTCCAGGCTGTCTGGCCTTTTCCTTGTTGGATGGTTGTAACCCACCCATCCTTATTTAATTGAGAATGACAATTACATTCATGCACCATGCAGTGGTCACAAATTATCCTCGTAGAATCGGTTTCTATAATAATTATTGCAAGTTAGTCTACGTTTCTTGCATGAATTTGTAAAACTGGGCTTGGGGGGTACAGCTCAGCGGCAAAACCTGTATGTGGTAAGTTACAGAGCTACCTAATACTATGGAAGGAGAGGTCAGAACTTTCCTGACATGTGCAAGGGCCCTAGGTTAGATTCTCAGCATTATGATAGAAGTCAAACCTTATAAAATTACACACGGGAATCTCTAATACACCCATAGGACCAAAGAATAAAAATGTAGGAATGCATAAGCCAATTATACAAGCATTCATTTTTATCTGTGTACATTTTCACATTTGCCTAGTCATTGGGTTGCTAGCTTATGAATTTCCCCTCATGATTCAGGCCTTATTTCCTGTATTTGTATTGCGCCAGAAGAAATAGACACGTACAAAGTCATTCACGTGGCAGAGTCACAGTAGAAGTTTCCAGTGTCTTCAGAAGGAAGCTGCATCTCTAGCCCTAAAAGGTGATGATTAATCCAGGCTTGGTGTCCTCCCCAAAAGTTACATTGGAAACAACATTCTGAGTCTCATCACTGATCCACTGTGCTCAGCCTCCGGCTTCCCTATTGACTTGAAGCTTGTCCATGCACAACATTTCTCAGAGAAACCCCATTCTTCCTTCCCGAAAGCTGGGTAAACTTCAATGACCTATTTTACATTTTTTCACTTGAATGATATTTCATTGCATCGAAGGACCCTCTGGGCACCTGAATGACATTGAGAATACATTATGACCTCAGCTGCTTTATTTCCATTGTGAGTAGACAGGGCATGTAGATTGCACCATTTTAAAATTTAATCCCTGCTTCTAAATTCCTTTACATTCTCCACTTTCCTCAAGTAAGGGGCTGAAAATGAGACCTACGTTTTTATGAAGATTATCTTTAAGAAAGCATACCTTGTGTTTTCTGCTGGGAATTTGTTGCTTTATTTACCTATTTAAAATATCAAGAGACGAAATATCAAGTGACTTCACTGGTCACTTGATGTTTGAAGTCAACCTAGAACTGATTCCTAGAACTGAGGAATCTGCATTAAGCAGTAAAGCCCCAGCCTGGGAAGGCCATTGTCCCGGAGAAAAGCTGGATTCCAGCCAAGGAGACAAGCAAAAGTTAAAAGTGGAGAAAAAAATAAACTTCAATCATCAAATTCCACAAGTGACGCAAAGCCAGAAAGGAAAAACAATCTCACTTGAGACTAGAAACTCACTTGGTATCAACAGAAAATAGCATGCGCCAGTCCCCCTTATCCAGTTTTTGGATTCTCAGATTGTAGTTACCCTCAGTAAAATACCATCCTAAAATACAGAGTGGAAAGATCTAGGGATAAAAAAGAAAAATATTTAAGTTTTGTTGCAAACATTTCAGAACACTCTGCTTTATTATGCTATTGTTAATCTCTGGGTGTGCTGATTCATCAGAGCTCCGCATATACAGGGAAAGGTGTAGTTGGACCTGATACTAGCTGTGGTTTCAGGGGTTGTATGCAGACTTAGAACATAACCCTGAAGAGAGGTTGGGTTACAAATTTATAATGGTAAACGCTGTAACAGTTTTGGCATTCTGTGTTGCTTATATTGCTAATATTTAATATTTCCTGGTGGTCAGAATCCAAGAGTCTTTCCACTTGAAGGGTCTGGTCCTAGTTTTTTTCCAAGACCAAAGCCAAGTGTTGGCTAACCACTCTGATTCTCCTCTCCTCGTTCCCCCTCCCCCTCCTCCTGTCCACTCCTCCATCTCCGTCTTCCCGTCCCCTCTCCTCCTCTTCCCTGCCCTCCTCTCTTCTTTTCTCTTTTCTTCATGTGTGTATGTATTTGTGTGTGTGCGTGCACGTGCTTACATGAACAGATATATAGTATTTGCATGTATTTGCTCATACATACAAAGCCAGAGTTGGATGCCCACTGTCTTCCTCAATGGCTTTCTACGTTATTTTTTGATATGGGGCCTCTAAGGCAGTTACTTCCACCGTCAATTTGACAGAACTTGGGAAAAGAGTCTCAATGAAGGATACCAGATCGACTTGTGAGCAATTGTCTTGATTGTGTTTATTGATCTTGGAAGAGTCTATCCAATACAGGTGGCACCATTCCCAGGGGTTGGGAACCTGGAGTGTGTAAGAGTGGAGAATGTAAGGGTGGGGTGTGTAAGCTCAGCATAGACAGGTGTGCTCTTGACTATGGGTGTGGTCTTCTACTTCAAGCTCCTGCCTTCCCTTCCCTGCACAAATGATCTATAATTTATAATCATCAGCCAAACACAACCTTTCTCACTTTTCTTTTTGTCAAAGTGTTTTATCACAGCAACAGAAGTAAAACCAGGACAGTATCTCCCTGAACCTGGACTTCCTTGACTCACACAGACACACTGGCCAGCAAGCCCTAAGGACTCTTCTGTCTCCAAATCCCCATGGATGGGAAGATGGCTGGGAGCTTTTGTAATTGTTTTATGTTGGTTCTGGAGATGGAACTCAGCCCTTCGTGCTTGCATGGAAATCACATGACTGATGGAACTACCTCCCTCCCCAGCTCCATGGATTCTTGACTACACAGGATTATACGTCTAAACTTACCTGGGTGTATAGGAAGGAGGCTGTGGGCACAGGGGTTTCTTCACTGAGTTCTCCACAATATGGCTTTACCAATAATGTGATACTACAGGAAAGAGACCAAATGGCATCTTTTGCAATATAATTTCATTCAATTACTTTTACAAAATCCTCCACGTTACAAACATCAATTCTGGTATAATGTAAAAATGCCCCATACAGGGTAAAAATACCCAGACCTCTGATGCAGACTTAAACACCAACTACAAGTCCTACACATTGGCTGCCCTATTTGGAAATAAATGTATTGATAAGAAGGGGAAAACTCAATGGGAATTTATGAACAAAAGCTTCCCCAGTGTCAGGAATTTGGAATTAAAGGTAATAAAATTTTAGGGGCTGGCCAACCAGGGGAGGGAAACAGGGTTATCTGTGTGAGAGAAAGTGGGCAGAATAAAGCAGGTGCCAAACTCTTATGAAAGATCCGGGGGCAGCTGTGATGCTCCATCCCAGCACCATGAAAGCTGCCGTAGACATATAAATGGATAGATGTAATAGATATAACCATGCCCAGGAAAACTCCAGTTATAGACACCAAAATTTAGCTTTTATATCATTTTGATGCAAAACAAGTAGGCTACATTAATTATGCCACTGAGCCAACCTCTGGGTTCCTGAAGTACAGTAAATGGGTTGGCTAATGCTTTGGGACCTGATTGAGATGTGAGTTATAGGGATGAGGTTAGTGTTGATTCTCAGCTTGGCAGGTTTTAGATAGTGTAGGAGACAAGCCTCAGGTACATCTGTGAGGGACTATCTCTCCCCTAAACCTGTAGAGAGGGGTTGTCCTGATGAGATTAATTGAGTTGAGAAGACAGGTCTTGACCATGGGTCTGGACAGGGAACCTTTACTGTAGAAAATGGAGAAAGTGCGTGGAGCACACGGTTGTTCATCGCTTTCTGCTTCCTGTGATAAAGCAAGCCTAAAGCCCTTGCCTTTTGACCACCATGGATGGTGTACCTGAGTTGTGAGCCAAGAACCCTCTCCTTCTCCGCCGGTTACTTTTATCTGGTGTTTAGTCATGGCAATGGGAAAATTAACTAAGTTAGCACTGTTGTTGTGTACCGTAAGCTTTAACAGGCTTACTGTATCCGAGGAAGCAAACCTCAAAGCAAGATTAGTGAGCTTCAGCCTCCTGAGATTTTAATTAGCAGACCTTGACAAAGTGGAACAAGAATGGACAAAGGGGGAAAAAACACTAAATTTTTGTCTTCTATTGCTGGGGATCAAACCTGGGACTTGTGCATGCTCGGGTAGATCTCCACCAGGTAGCTAGATCCAGCCTTTGGGGTTTTTAAAGATAGGGTCTTACACCTTATCCTAGGATGACATTCAACTTGGTATCCTATTGCCCCTGCCTCCCAACTGCTGGGATTACAGGGATGTGCCACCATAGCAGACACTCATATTTATTAAACAAAAATTTGAGTGTTTTGATTTTCTTATATTTTATATGTAGCCCTCACTAACTAGAACTCTTGATTCTCCTATATCTACCTGAATGCTGGTATTACAGGTCTAGACTATACCCAACTTGAGGGTTTTTTATTATTGTTGTTGTTTGTTTGTTTTTTGATGCTTCAAAGAGATTTTATTCAATCAAATCCGATGAAAACATTTTCCCAACTTCAACTACAAACAAATTGTCATAATTAGGAAGATGTCTGTGATTCAATACAAAGCAAAGAAAACCAGAAGAATCTGACATTAAGAATATACCTTGAGGGGCTAGAGAGATGGCTCAGCAGTTAAGAGCAGTGACTGCTCTTTCAGAGGTCCTGAGCTCAATTCCCAGCAACCATATGGTGGCTCACAACCATCTGTAATGGGTTCTGATGCCCTCTTCTGAAGACATCTACAACGTACTCATATAAATTAATAAATCAAAACAAGAAGAAGGAGAAGAAGAGGAAGAGCAAGAGGAAGAGGAAGAGGAGGAAGAGGAGGAAGAGGAGGAAGAAGAGGACAAAAGAAAGAAATTAAAGAAGAAGAAAAAGAAAGAAAAAGAGTCCTTGAAGAGACCTGACTTGTGAGACAAGCCTGCTTCTTCAACAGTAGACTCTGGTTTATGTAGCTAAGCTACCTTAGAGATAATAAAGTCACAAAAGTCAGGCCCATACAATGAGGACCTTCAAGGGCATTGGGCTGCCTGCAGTGGAGGTGAAGGTGGTACCTGGTACCACTTTTGCTCCATTGAATTTTATTTTATTTTTTAAAAGTGAAGAAACAAATGGGGGAAAGTATTATGTCTGTTACTTGTGGTTTTCAAACTGAAAATAATAACTTAGATATCACTTTAAGAGCATGTGGAGTACAAGCCGGCCCCCTGCCCCATAGCATTGTCCTGTTATGCTATTGCAGGGCGCTGTCTTCCTACCTATTGATGGCTGCCAAAATATAACCTCCTCTGGGTCATCCTTGGGGTGACTCAGCTGCAAAACATATTCCAGAACTGGCCAAGACGCCCATAATATGTGCTATACATCTCTTGGCACATGTATTCATTCCTTTCTTCCCTCCATGCAGACATCTACTGTTGAGTTTGTATTATTTTCCCAGCTCTGGGCTTAGTTGATAAGTTTGTTCTTGCTTATTCTTAAGAACTTACAGATTTGAACAAGGAAATGGGGGGTAAACACAGTAACTGTTAAGGAACAATGCAAAATACACATGATTAAATGGAGGAGTGAGTGCCAGGGACAGCAGTTGTTTGAGCATTTGGAGAGAGGAGGATGATGAACAAGCATCCTTAGATGTGGTTTAGGGAGTGAGGCAACTTGGGCTGAACTCTAAAGAATAAACCAGAGTGAAGGTGAACTGGCACTGCACTTGCTGAGGTGTAGAGTTAAGTTCTGGTGGCGCCCAGCCTTCCCTCCCTCCACTTTCCCGGTGGAGATACTGCTCTGAGTGCAGATATGACTCCTGGTGGGGATACTGCTCTGAGTGCAGATATGACTCCCAGTGGGGATACTGCTCTGAGTGCAGATATGACTCCCAGTGGGGATACTGCTCTGAGTGCAGATATGACCTAACTCCAGCAAGAGATGCAACCCTGTACCAGGTTTCCCAGGTGGTAGAGACTAAAAAAATTCAAGTTTTCTGTTTTTAGGTAGAGTCTTATATAGCCCAGCCCCCAAATCCCTGTGTTATGTAGGATGAAATTACACTAAGTACTCACTTACAGGCATGTGGTTATACTCTTTGTCTGTTTTTCATTGTAGTGCTGGGGAAAGAATGCAAGCATGCCAGGCAAGCATTCTGCTGTACCAAGCCCAATCTTTGTTATTTTGAAATGTAAGGAGTACCCAGTAGCAAACACTACCCTCCCTCCATGAATTAATAAATATAATAATGTGTTATATATGTTTATATGAATGTTCATATAGCTGTTTCATCTCAAATTCTGTGTTATATATGTTTATATGAATGTTCATATAGCTGTTTCATCTCAAATTCTGTGTCATTAAAAGAAAAAAAAACCACTACCGACAAATTGGATAATTGTCCTGCAGTGACTCCAATTGGTCTCTAATCAAAAAGGAAGACTCCTTTTGGATGGCTGTGTCACCTCCTTGGTCTGTAGATCATCTGTGGCCCTGTGAGAACAATGGGAAGCTGGATCACACTCTTTTTTCCCAGCAGCCCAGAACTACGTCAAGAAAGGTACATGTCTGAGGACAAAAGTCTCCTGTCATAAAACGGTGTGAACCCTTCCTCTTTCCAAGAGGGGCTTTGCTTGGAAAGGTAATCATAATGCCCCAGAGAAACCCAACCCTTCATTCGTTAATTTCTCTTTGATCAAGGGACATGACATGCTGCTCTCTGAGTCACAGCTCCACTCTTCCCTGTGAAGCACAGTTTGTTAGAAAAAATAGAACTGTCCCCCAAGAAGGGAAAAGCATGGGAAGTACTACCACCCAACCTGAACTGCCAACAAGCTGATCCAAAACTAACAAACACTGGTGTGTGGAAGCACAGCACAGGGCACATGTATGTCACCACTGTATCTGGCACACACCACCTTCCCACAGAAGCCTGTGAGGCTGCGAACCCAAAGGTCTTCCTTTCTCTTTTCTCCTGTGTTCTGACCTCTAGGAAATTAGCTCTGTTAATATTTAGGACAATTCTCCAGACATCATAGTTCTAAACTGATTTAGATGAAAGAATGGATAAGATTTAAAGGTTTCTATGTCATGAATGCTGTACTGCCCACTTATAACTGAGTCAAGGGAGGGAATCCTCCACAGGGGGGAGAGACTTCTTCACTAGTACAAGAATTATAGAGTAAACATACCACCGCATAACAAATAGAACAAGGCAAACGTATTTCCTGCCTTCTAGGCGATGCTTATTCTGAATGGGAATCATGTAAATCAAAAGGGAACAGCATCTTAAAAGCAATAACCAATACATTGAATATGCAGCCACTTATTTACATGAAATGCACAGTTAATCTGATTTAAAGATAGGGATTATGAATAACAGCCTATCTGAGACAGAACTAGGGAAGTTGGGGATTCCTTTTCAATTCCAGGCAGGAACATGTCTTAAACTCTATTATGATTTGAATATGAAAATTCCCCAATAGGCTCCTCCCTTTGCATACTTGGTCCCCAGGTGATAGAGAGTTGCTTGGGGAAGGTCTATGTTCAGGCTTGAATGTGAAATATCTCCCACAGGTATTTGTATTTGAACACTTGGTTCCCAATTGGTGGTGGTGGTGGTGGTGGTGGTGGTGGTGGTGGTGGTGGTGGTGGTGGTAGTAGCAAAGATGGTAGAAGCTTTAGAAGGTGGAACCTTGCTGGAGGACGTGGGTGAGGCTGCTAGCTGGATCCTGTTTGCCAAGTGTGGCTGCAATATGGCCAGCTGCCTCCGACTTATCCCCACCTAGAACTGTGCGCCAAGCAATCCTTTTCTTTCCAAGTTGCTTCTTGACCAGAATAGTGTCACGGCAATAGAAAAGGTAACTAATCAACTCTAGAATATTTAGGAGCTGGGGCCAGGCTAGAGGAAGTGAATCATGGAGCAATATTGTGGGGCAGGCATGCTTCTGGCCAAAGTGTCTCTGTCTGTCTCTGCCTCTGTCTCTGTCTCTGTCTCTGTCCCTGTCCCTGTCTCTGTCTCTGTCCCTGTCTCTCTCTCTCCCTCTTTCCCTCTACTTTCTGATCCCTTGGAATGGGAGCAAGGTGTCTCAAGTCCTGCTAACAGAGAAGTCTTATGGAGTCACCTGACAGCATCCCTTCTTTACTATGGTAGACTATATCCTCTCAAACCATAAGCCAGAATAAATCTTCACTTCCCCACCTAAGTTTGCTTTCTGGCAGGCATTTTTTTTCCAGAAATAAGAATAATCAATACACTGTCTAATAACAATAAGCTAAAATTAACAATAAGCTAAAATTTGAAAGGACTTGCTATGAAAATGTTGCTTAGAAATCAGGTCAGTGGGACTGAGGCTTGGCGGGGGTTGGGGGGAGGTGCAGGGGGAAAGGTGTTGATGGAAACCCATGCTCTGCTACCTAAGGAAGCCCAGACTTGCTCCTGAGTGACTCTCTTGGCTGAAGCCCCATATGGTAGACCCCCCCATCCATTAATTCAGACACTGTTACACAGTGTGGGTAGAAGAGGGTTTAGTATCTTAGGCTAGCTTATCTGAGGCAATTCCTAAGAGCAGAGTCCAGGAAGCGGACACAGGAGAAATGATGGAATATCAATTTAGTGTGTACCTTTGAGTTGGTTGCTGCCCTAACACCAGAGGCTAAATCCCACTGGAAACTCATATGGATTCATTCACAGAACAACTCCAAATGAGTCCATCCACACATGTGAGTCTGTGCATTCTACATTTGGTCACACTGATCCAGAGGTTTTGAATATATTGTGACCTTTCATAGCCCATTTGTGCCTGACCTGGGATCCTAAGGTACTGAACACTCAACAGTTACTTAAATTCAACCTGAGACAGTGGCTCTGAGTTTGTTGTCCATGTCAATGAGGATTAAAGACACAGACTTTCTTGGGAGGATGCAGAGCAGAAATAAATTTCATTAAGAAAGGTAATAGAAAGATAAGAGATGGAAGAAAATGAGAAAAACTCTCAATAATGGGAGGAGTTTCCAAAAGCAGAAAAAGTTATCAAGGTTCCTCATGGGGGTTGTACAGGGTTAAGGCAAAGACCTGACCAGTGTCATTGTATATGATTATTTAGCTCTTTGGGTTCTCACAGGCTGAGCCAGTGAAAGGCTCACATGTTTTGTGCATGTCACGGTGGCCTAGCCATGTAGATGATCATGTATTCTTTATGTACCACTCTCCAAGTTTAGGGGGATGGAAGTGTCCTCTTTCCATCTCTAACTTGTGCTGTGGACCTTGGTGCTCTGCCAGCTGCTAGCCACTAGCTAGTGCTGCTACTTCTGGCCTTGCAAGCATCTTCCGGGTGCAAATGACATTGTCTTTGTACTTACATAGGCTTGTATCTGTGGGATGGTGTAGGGTGGACCCCTGGAGTTAGTGAGGCTTTCTTAGAAACGGTCTTCGGTCTTCGCTTGATGTATTAGCAGCAGCAGCATGTTTGGAGCAAGCACATGTGAAAACACAGTGGGGCATTCTCATTCCTCAAGGGCTTGGGCTGGCCACTGTCTCTGGCCGAGAGCGCCACCCCCTCCTCCTAACTGGTTGATTTGGCTGTCTGATACCCAGCTATTATTTCTCTTATAGGTCTTCCTCAGTACTCTCGACTTTTCCCTGTGAACCCTTCATCTTCCTTTTAACCCTGGCCTCTGTTCTCAGAAAATACATTTGAGTGACTTGCAAGTTTGACTTTGAGCCCCTTTCCCAACTTCCTGCTTCACTCTCAACTATTGTTCTAAGCCTGCTCCAGGAAGTGTTGTGTCTCATGAACTTCCTGCCAATTGTCCCAAACTGAAAGAAGTACTATAACTTCAGAGGAAGTTCTAATGAAGTAAAACAGATGTGGAAGGCACAGGAGGCCAACCATTGTAGCACATACAGAAACTGTCCACCGTACCTGGAGGGAGTTGATATCAAGGCTGGACAGTGTAGGTAGGTACAGGGGCTCTGCTCATGCCATATTGGGTTCACTACCACAGAATTCACCACTTGGGGCCACTTCTAAGACGCCTTGTGAATTCCTTAAATTCTGTGAGTCCCCCACCCCAACCCTGTTACTCTACATAGATTTGTAAACATCAGATCTGACCCCTTTCTGCTAGTCTCCTTTCCTGAAGAGATTGAATCACAGACCAGGGTGCAACCTTGAGTTCATTTCCATGCCATTCTCCTGTTGCCAGAATCAAGGAGATTAACCTTGAATCCAAACTTTCCAACTCACAGGAGTTTTTAGTTACAGGATGGATGAGGCACCACTAGGAGGAATGGCAATGTGGCCATCTTTTATTTTATTTACTCTTAGTATCTTGGTTCCTGAACACAGGACCTCCTGCCATTGGAGACACAACACTGTTTATCAGAGGTGGGCATAGTGAGAGTAATGAGGTCATATGAGCCTCTATAAACAAACATTGATGCTGCCTCAAAGACTGGGCCAGGTCTGTGGTACTGGACTTGTTTCTGTAAGAATGGATTTATGAGGGAGCCTGGTTCCTCCTCTGAATTCTTCCAGTCAGAATCCTTGGAATCATCCTCATGATTTCAAGGGCATCAAGGTGCTCACCAGAACCATGGAGGAGCTAGTTTATAGTGTGTCCTAAATAACCACCTTTACTGTCAAATCACAAAACTGACTGACATACACAAACTCCCCTGACCATCTTGAAAGGCAATCTGTTATGCCTTGAGCTTCTATGTATACAGTGGAGAAGTCTTCATCACCCCAAAGAGATGAAGGTGCCCCTCTCCTACCAGGAAACAGCCTGAAGCTCTCTGACCGTCAACTACAAAAAATGAGTTCTACCAGTAATGTATGTAAGCTTAAAAGTGGACCATGACTTAGCTGAGCCACCAGATGAGACTAGCTTGGTCTGCACTCCAATTATACCTATAATGTGGAGACAGAGAATGCTGTCATGAACCTTGCTCAATGAAACTGACTGATATACGAGCATGACAATGTCTGAGATAATCAGTTTATAAGGAGGAAGTGTCTACTCTGGCTTCAGGTTTCAGAAGTCTGTACCACTGCTGCTATGTCCTATGGGAAGTCAGAATATCATAATAAAGAACATGTGTTCACCCGGTGGCACCCAGGAAAAAGAAACAGAAAGAGTCAGGCTCTAATATCACCTACAAGGGCACACCTTTCAACTTACCTTCCTTCCACCAGGCAATACCTTGTTACGTTTTCACCAATACAGAAGCACCACAGGCTTGCGAGCCTTGAACTCAGGGCCTTGGGGAGATACTTTCTCAAGCCAAAGCAGTATGATATTGGACCTTCAAATTCATGGCAATTTATTTGGCCACAACTCCTAAATCCCTGCTGTCTCAGTACCTCCCTGCCCCTTCCTCCATCCCCTCTGAGCCCATGAGCCTCTTTTCTGTGTTCTCCATGAATCAGGAATGTGCTCATCAGGAACCTTTGCAGATCTGTCTCTCGGGCTCCAGATGTTCTTCCCCAGCTATGCTTTTGGGTTTGGAATTGCACCCACTCCTCGTTCTCACTCAAGTGTCACCCCAATGGCCTCTTGTCACAAATCTACACCTCCAGCCCCTATCTTATTACATGGCTCTTTCACATGTGCCATCACCCACTTTACCACGTTTTTAAATTGTTCCTCTTGCTCATTGTGTGTATTTGTTTTGTTTTCTCTGACTAGAACTATTGCTCTGTCAGCATGAGAATTTTTGTCTATTCTGTTCATTTCTGTTGAAAAATTGTTTCCTGCTATAATAGAATACCACAGACCAAGCAACCTCTGATGAACAGAAATTTATTTCTTGTAGTTCTGGAGACTTAAAAGACCTGTGACTGGAGAACAGCGTCTTCAAAGGGTCTCTATCCCATAGCAGAGGTAAGAGACACAGATCAGGGACCCAAACCACAGATCCAAATCCCTTTATAATGGGCATTAATCCACTTGGGGTGACCCTCCCATCACTCAGGTAGGCAGAGGTAGGCAGACCTTTGTGAGTTCAAGGCCAGGGGCTTTGTCTTGAAAGAAAAAAAAAATGTAGGATATAGAATTGAACAAGGAATTCTAGAAGGAAAGAAAAAATACTGATGGCAAAGAAATACTTTTTAAGAATATTTACTATTGAATCCAGAAATGGTGCCATACCCCCTCTAAATCCAGTACTCTGTACACAGAGGCAGGTGGTTCTCTGTGAGTCTAGTCTAGATAGTGAGTTCTAGGACACCCAGGGCTACGTAGAAAGACTCTCTCAAAACGTTTTTTTTTTTTTTTTAAATGTTCACTATCCTTAGCCATCAGGGAACTGCAAATTAAAATTACATTGAGATTTCATCTTATACCACTCAGAATGCCTAATATTAGAAAACAACAACAACAAAACCCAAGAGTTTAGGCAAAGATGTGAGGGAAGGGGGGTGTCGCATGCACTGTTGGTGGGAGTGCAAACAGGTACCGCTCATATGGAAATCAGTGTGGCAGTTACTCAAGCTAGAAATATATTTACCATAGGACCCAGCTATACCACTCCTGGGCATAGCAACCGAAGGACTCTATAGCCTACGGCAGAGACATGTTCAACTGATTACTGCTCTAATCACAATAGCTAGGACATAGATGTTCATCAACTTGTGGATAGATTATAACAATGGAATTTTATTAAACTATAAATAAACACAAAAGTATGAGATGTGCAGGTGAATGGAAGGATCTGGAAGCCACAAAAGCCACATGTTCTCAGTCACATGTGGATGCTAGCACTGAACCTTTAAATCTATATATTTAACTTGGAGCGGTTAGAATTCAAAAGACCGGGAGGCATGGGTAAAGAGTGAGAAGAAAATGGATGGAGGATAGCAGAATGCTTGAGGGAATGATAGGAAGGGAGGCGTTAAGTGGGAGGATGGATGAAGACCAGAATAGGGTCACTAACACTAAGGCTTATGGATGGCAGGTCCAGGGGTCCAGTCTGCTTCCCTTGTGCTGTCTCCCTAGCAGCCACCCACTCTCCTAAACAGTGATAAATCCCTCTCTTCCAAGCCCTTTTACAAGGTAATGTGGCCTTTGGCTTGCTCCCCTAGACCAGCTCTTCCTGCTGTTAACAACTCCTGCCTGTCTGGCTTCAGGCAACTTGTCCTCGTCTTCTCTGAGAATGAGGCATAGAGGGCTTTCCCCTCCCCACCTCCTAATTTTACAAATCATGAGACTAGATGCTCTTTTCTTGTCTTCCTCTGCAAGAGGTTGTACAATTTAGTTATACCCCCAGAGAAACTTAACCCAAACTCCCAGCAGGCAACTGCCAATTCTAGAACACTCCACAAGCTAATGAGGGCATTTTAATACATTTCCTTGTTTAAAAGAGCAGAGTGGCCCCCTCCTCCCCACCTCAGCCTCACATCTGCCTGCAGAATTTGCATACTGTTAAATATTTCCCACTGTTGCAACTTTTAACAAAGGCTTCCTTCCTTTTCAACTCTCCTAAACCGAGCAACAGTGCTACAGAGGAGAAATAGAAACAGCATTCAGAAGAGGCGATTTCACAGAAATTTTGAGCGGAGTGGATGCAGTTTCATCATAGACTCCCCAACACTGGGGCAAGGTTGGGGGTGTGTGAAATTTAAGGCTGTAGGATACAGTAATGCTGTAGCTAGAAGTTCTGAAAGCAAAAAGGGAAATGACATCTAAAAATAATATTTGTAAATGTACCCAGAGGCTATTGCATGATGGACACCCATGGGAACAGGGCCCTCGGAATCTGCCTATGCCTCGGGCTGCTTGTGTTGATTGCCCCAAAATAGCAACAGCCTTATTTTACCTAAGGCTCCTACCATTATTCCCCCCAGCTAGAGATGTAGCTTCCCAGCTCCAATCAGTCCAATTCTCTTACAAAGACTATCTTCCACGGCTGTTCAGGTAAGCTCCAGTTTCACTGCAGAATGGTGTTGTCTCTTTGAAGCCAACAAACCCCGTTAACATTCTTCCGTGTTCTGTCTATATGCCTTCTCATGTCTACTTTAGGTCCTGATTTCTGGGTGCTTCCCCCTACTTTCCCCCCTTAATACTTTCTGTTTTTCTGGGCTTTGGAAGCTAGAGGAAAAGTAAGTAATTTTAATATGGGCTGACTTCCCATGTATAAAGAGGAACTTGTAATTGCTGCTGTAGAAAGAGCAGTGGCTTGCCAAGCTTTGGAACCTGCAGACAGTTCAACTGGGTAAGGCAAAGGCTATGTCAAAAGTTGGGCATCTGGGCCTGACTATGAATCTTCCCCTTTGGTCAGCCATGAAGTAGTTTCATACCTTGCTCTACAAGGTAGGATAATTCATCTTTCTGATATAGCAGCTCATAATCACTATTTATAGATGTATAACAGATTATCCTAAGATTTGGAGCCTCTCCAAACCAAAACTCTACTTTTTTGGTTTGTGTGGATAATAATCCAACATGGTTGTGCTGTATATCTTTCTCACCAGTTCTCCCAAGGCTATGGTCAAGCCAAAAGCCAGAGTCCCACTGGCTGCTATCCCAAGGCTATGGTCAAGCCAAAAGCCAGAGTCCCACTGGCTGCTATCCCAGAGACCTAGCTCAGTTCTTTGGCACTTCTGGGATTCTTGAACTTGACGTTTAGGTTTTGTTTTTGTTTTGTTTGTTTGTTTGTTTGCAAGCTTGATACAAACTCAGGTCATATGGGAAGGCAACACCTCAACAGGGAAAATGTTTTCATCAGATCTGCCCAAAGACAAGTCAGTGGGGCATTTTCTTGATTAATGATTGATGTGGGGGGACCTAACCCAATGTGAGCAGTCTCATCCCTGGGCAAGTGGTCCCTGCAGTATAATAAAGTGAGCTGGGCAAGCCAGTAAGCAGCACTCTTCTATGGCCTGTACTTCAGTTCCTGCCTCCAGGTTCCTTCCTACTTGAAGTCCTGTCTAGGCTTTCCTCAGTCATGGACTATGGTCAGAATGTGTTAGCCAAATAAACCTTTTCTCCTCAAGTTTCTTTTGGTTGTGGTCTTCATATCACATCAACAGAAACAAAAAAAGACTAAGTCAGAAGGCCATTGTCTATTGAATTCTCCATGGAGTAGCTTACAATATGACTGCTGGCTCCATCAGAGCCAGCAAATGGAAAAACAAAAGAGGACCCATGAGATAGAAGCAAGGGTCACATTTTAATCTACCCTGAGCACCTTTCTAGGAATAGATCCCCTGTCTGGGCATGTTCTGTTTGTTAGGTGAAAATTCCTAGGAGAGAATATCACAGACTTGACGACCAGGAGGCAGAAATCCCTGGAAGTCACAAGACAAAAGGAAATAAAAGAAATATAATGAAAGAGGAAAGGACAGGAGAGAGAAGAGATGGGTGAAGAAGAGACTTTTGAAGAAGAGACACAGCTGGCACATGGTACAGCTGCTGACTGCCATTGCTCTCGGGAACAGACTGTAGTGGACACATTGGGATTAACATTTGTTTGATGAACGATTATAGGGTATCTCAGTGAGGTGGTACTAGGGTCTGTTACAGCATGCAAGGCTTTGGTTAGTTTGAACTTGAGGCAGTCTGAGGAGGAAAGGCCGACTCTGAGTTGAGAATTGTCAGTGGGACACTTCTGACTGCATAGTTCAATAAATCTTACAAAAAGGCAGGGAAGATAAGAAGGAGGATGTCCTTGTAATTGGTAAAGTAATTGTATCAGTCTCTTATTTTGCCCTATTGAGGGGCTCTTTGGTATTTTGTAGATAACGATGCTGCCTCACGTTCATTTATTTTAAGGTGAAAAGTTGATGTAGCCTTACATTGGCTCACTTTCCCGTAGTCTCAGGGTAGCCTGCAGTTCTGTGGTTGGCATCTTGTCAAATTACTAAGACTCATAGGACATAGTAAATGCAGGCCAGTGTCAGGAGTTGGTGGGTACTCTGTTTTCCTTTTCCTGTGGCAAAGAAAAGAGGCCACTAATAGTGAGATGAATTCAAGTAGTGATTAAGCACACACTGGATCCAAACAGCTGCGTTGCATTCTGAATCCCAGGCCGGGCTGACTAATCTCCCTTTACCTTAGTTTATCCTGTTGTAAGTGAAACCAGTGATAACATCTCTCACTCACTGGCTTGTTAGAGGATTCAATACACATGTAAGATGTTTGGGACTGTTAAGAGCTTTAAACTAATTAAATTGTACAGAATTATAAATGAACAGCTG
The DNA here is from genome assembly GCF_011762505.2 of Arvicanthis niloticus. NCBI lineage: Eukaryota > Metazoa > Chordata > Mammalia > Rodentia > Muridae > Arvicanthis > Arvicanthis niloticus. Next base: position 49,790,973 of record NC_047678.1, read on the forward strand.
ACATGCATTATTATTTAAAATACCCAGATTGTGAGGCTAAGGTATGACTCAGTGGTAGAGTGCAAGCTTAATCCCGAAAAGCTCTTGGTTCAGTCTCAAACCTAAAAGTTATATGAAAAAATCTACATAATACGTAAGCTTTGGCACACGCCCACACAGCATAGTCAAGATGATGAACACAGGCATCACCCCCCTGGTCACCCCTTCCCTCTGATTTTCCAGTGGTGCCATCCCTAGGTGATATGCTATGTTCATGATACCCCAAATTAACTATCATTAAGAGTACTTAGAGTCATAGCTCAAAAACGGTAATAAACATGCAGCCATAAACACAAGGAAGGACATGAGTGATTAGCAGCAAGATAGACATCTGGGGCAGGCAGGCTCAGCCACCAGGTGCATTAAGGAGAACCACAGCCCGAGGCATGGACAGCGTTTGCATCTGCCTTTGCACCTGGTGGCTGTGCAGGCAGAGCTGTGAGACACCCTGTCTACACACTACCAGGAGAATGTTCCCTATTGTGTTTCTCCAACTGTGGCCTTTCCAACTTCAAAGCCCCTGAGTATTTTCCTCTTGCTGGAAAATGCTGTAAAGAGAAAGGGCTGGAGAGGACACAGCTGCAAAGCCTTTTTAGCATGCTTGCCTGACCTTGTGCAGTCTGACCCTTCAAATACTGTCCCACTTAAGTCTTGTCCCAGGTGTTGGCTTTTAGTCCCATACAAATCACCCTTCTTTCCTCTCAGCTGCCTGTGCCTTACCTCATCCCCTACTCTATCCATCTAACACTAGTCCATTCTAGTATATCTGTTTCTGGATATCTGGTCTACCCCTGGGATAATGTAGCTTTTCTCTGAACGTTGATATGTGTTGTCCTTGTTCAAAGTGGCAAATTCATAGAGGCCAGGGTGATCTCTCATTTTTTCATTGTGGTGCCCAAGACACAACACAGGGGAGAATTAGTAAATATTTGCTGAGGGCTTAAAGGGTGGACCCACTGGCATGACTCAGCCATTTACCAACTTTTCTCAACATTGACACTTTGACAGCTCCTTCTACCTGGGGCCATTCCATGCATTGCCAAGGTTGTTAGCATTCTTGACCTCTACACAGCAGGTGCCAGCAGTTCCCTTCCCCATGTGACAACCAGCTATGTTTCAAACATTTTGCCAAAGGTCACCTATGGGTGTTTTCTAAGGTAGGGGCCTGACAACATAGACCTTATGACATTTAAAAGTGGACTGATAACATTTTTCTGTACAGTATCCATTAAGTAGGGGCTAGGATAAAGATCTTTTCAAGCTAAGAAGAGAGAAGACATTGAACTCTTGGAATCCTTCCTAAGCCCCCAGGAAACTCTTTGCTGTGTTGAGAGAATTTATTCTATTTGTCCTCCTACTGCCAATCCTTTTGATAGCACCAAAAGGAAATTCTTTACAAGCCAGGGTGATAAGGCCTTAAAAGGGAAGGACTTTAGGTCTTTTGTCTGCTATTTAGATTGGAGTGACAAAATCCTTGACTCTATCCTCTTACAAAGAGGAAAAGTTGACTTGGCCTGCAGCTGTGTGGGTATCAGCCATCATGTTCTATAGAGAAACATGTGGTACAGAGGACACAGCAGAGAAAACTTCTCAGAACATAGCAGCCAGTAAGCAAGAGAAGAAGAGGGTCTAGGGCTCCAATATCCCCTCCAAAGATTCTTCCATATGACAGGAGGATTTATAACTACAACCCCTTCTTAGGGATTGGTGAGCCTCCCACTAGTGACATAGGCTGGACAGTACTGGTTAGTTAGTATAATCTTGAAGTCACCTGAGAAGAGGGAGCCTCAATTGAAGAATTGTCTCAATGTGTTTGTCCTGTGGCTATGACAGAGAGACTATATTGGTTGTTAATTGATGAGGGATGGTAGAGCCCACAGTGGGCAGCACCATCCTTAGGCAGATATATATCAAAATTAGCTGAATATATGTTATGGTTGTATAGCTTGGTGTTCTTGTGGGATTCCCAACAATGGAAGTTGGAGTGTGTGTCTCTGACTCTTTGCCTGCTCTTAGGAAAGTTTTCCTCACTTGGTTGCCTTATCCAGCCTTGGTATGAGAGTTTGTGCCTAGGCTTCTTACAACTTGTTATGCTGATGTTTGGTTGATATCCCTAGGAAGCACACTTTTCTCTGAAGGGAAAGAGAGGAGGAGTGGATCTGGGAGGTGGAGGGCAGTGGGGGGAGTGGAGGGAGGGGAAACAGCGGTTGTGATGTATTGTGTGAGAAGAGAGCATGAGTTAGCTGAGCATGCACCACAGAGCAAACTAGTGTGGTCCTCCAAGGTTGCTGCTGGAGATGCTATGTGATTTCCATTAATGACAGAGATTAACCTGGAAGTCTAAGCTGAAATAAACACTTTCCTTTCCTGGGCTGCATTTGGTCATGATGTTTATCACCACAACAGAAATCAAAGTAGAAGACAGAAACCAAGCCTTTAACCCACAGGGACTCTGGGAGAGACACATCTACACCAGAGCAGTTGGCATTTGAGATGGAGTGTTCCTCATGTTTCCCAATCTGGTCAGTACAGGCTCCTCTTCTCTTTGTCAACAGGGGACCTGTTGTGTATGATATAACTGTATATTCTGTAACTGAAGATGGCAAATCATATTAGCACATTTGTAATTGGCTGGAGCAGTACTTAAAACATTGACCTCGCTGACTTCAGATGAACAGTTTAAGAATAGTGAAGCCGGGAGACAACGATTCATGGTCCATCTCTCTGAGCTATTCAGCACTCTCAATCTTAATTTGTAATTCTTCCTCTGTTCAATAGATACAATTTCAGCTTTAATACATTCTTTTTCTTCCTCATTACAATATGATATATGGTATTCATCTTGCAAATCTAATTCAATGAACTATGTGTTCAATGAGCTATTAAAATAAAACAACAGGATCCTTCCCTATACCTGTTTGCTGGCTCAGTATCCTGAGCGTACCCACTGACAGTACCACTTTCACTCTCTGCTCTTCCTCCCCTGGAGGCAGGATGCTCCTTTGCAAGTCTCTCCTGTCTACTTTCCCCTTTTCTTCCCTGTTCTCAACCTGCTTCCTCCTGAAGTGTCTGCTGATACTCTTATGCTTTCCAGACTCTGTTTTCATCCATGGCTCCTAACTGAGATGTGAGCTTCAATTTCAAATCCCTGGAAACATAACTTGCACATCACTGCATCTCTCCTCAAATCACAGGAGCAAGAGGAAAAGGGAATCAGCCTTCTGCTTGGGTGAGCCTTCATTCCCAGTGTGAGTCAGTGGCTTTGCCGTACTAACCCAGCTGGAATGGATGCTGGACACGATAATCTTTGTGAGAGACCTTCTGATGCAAACAGCATATGCTTTAGTGGAACACCCTGGAAAAATTAGCGCTAGATACCATTGGCAGGAAAAGCAAACTTAAAAATGGTACTCAGGTTGTTTTGATGCCATGATAGTAGCTAAACAGCAGAACTTCAGGGAGTAGCTTTGGAGTTGTGTATTGACTTTCACTGTGACTCAAACAAATGAGAGATGTCGTTGGTTTGGGCAGCTGATGAGCAGTGAGAGATGCAGTAGCTGGTGCAGTATTTACTGGGAAAGTTCTAGAAAGTCAGCCCCATGATGAAGGGCTCTCCCAGTCCTTGCAGATCACCTGCACCTATGTCTACCCATTTCTCTCATTGTCATGAGGTACATCCTTGGCTAACCATGATGTGAGCTATACATTTTACAGAATAAATGAACAACCAGAGTGGGAATTTGGTGCACATAGCAACAGCTTTACATGTATTGCCAACCAGTTTGGGGACCAGTGACCCATTATTCCTTCCTAAAAATAATAACTTGAAGCTGTCTCCCTGTGATTCTTATAACTTGGGAGTCTTTTCCCTAGGTGTCACGTCTGCTGATTAGATACATAGCCTGTAGAACCTAGAACGAAAGACATTCCAGGCCCTTGCTCCCAACTACCACAAACATCTTTTCACAGCACACACACACACACACGTGTGTACACAAATATATTCATGCACATGTACATGCATATACGCATACACTCACATGCATTCTTACACATGTCCACACACATATTCACACACATATGTTCACACACACACACACACACACACACACACACACACACACCAGGGAAGAAGCTGGAGCTTGACCAACCAGAAAGTTTAGAAAGGCCAACATGCTTTGCCTAAGGCCTGAAGGTGATGACAGCCTTCATAGACTCAGAATGAAATGCAGAGAAGAGCTGATCAGAGAAGCAGAGGTAAGCTATGGAGATGAGACTAACAGCTCCTGAGAAAATCTCCACAACATGGTCTCCATAATTCACTTGTGATGGATTTCCTAAATTGCAAAGATACTCAAGTATGCATTAAACTTGAAATTTTTTTCTCAAATGAAGATATTTTCCCTCATCTTTTTTATTAATCAGGGCAGTTTTAAAAACTAGGCAGGTTTTTAAATTGTATTTTTTTCAATATAATATAAAAAGGAGTGTGTGCCTGTAGAAGACACCTTGTCTTTATTATGACCCTGACATTTCTCTTCATGAAGAGAAGCAAGATAATGTCAAGATGAGTCTAGCCTTTGTCCCTATGATCTCAATGAATTCATAAAGATAAATGTCATAAACACAGATCAGCTATCATACAGTCTATATTACAAAGAATTTCATTTTGGTCTGGCAGGAGTTATTGCCTTGAAATACTTTTTAAAGTTATAATAAAATTCTGGAGGTTTCTGGTTTTTAATTTTAGCCTTCAGCCCACTGTGACGCACTCTTTCTCTGTCTGTGGTTTCTTCCCCTCTCTCTTTCCCTTCCGTGAATTACATTTGTTTTATAGGACTATATATCTCTATCAGGCACACCTAACTCTTGTTTTCTTTTTTCTCCATTTATAATAGTTCCTAAATTTAAGCCTTTTGGGAAACTCAAATTAAATCTATAATCTCAGAGAGCACTTATGAAAGGAAACAGTAAAAAATGGAAATCAACACTGTCAATAACAACATCAAATGTGAGAGTGTTAAATAGTTCAGTCAGGAAAGAGAGATAGACAAGGTCAGAAATGGAAGTGGGGTCCAACCATAAGCTGCTCACAGGGGACAAACTTCAGTTGCAAAGAGAGGAAGGAATGAAAGTAAGACTGTAGAGGCCGGTGTTTTCTGCATTCCAGGAGAGAGCTGGGATGGCCAACTTCACATCTCTTAAATTTTACTTTAAGGCAACAAAAGAGTAGCTGGGGATAAAAGAGGACATTTTATTAATCCACATGTAAATTGAATGGCATAACAATAACATTTGTGTGTGTGTATATATATATGTGTGTGTGTGTGTGTGTGTATATATATGTAATTTGAAATAGACTCAAAAACATGATGGAAAACTGACATATAGTAAGAGAAAAATTGACAACTGCGGCATGACTTTTTAAGACACATGAAAAAAAAAATGCCTGTTTCCCTTAGAGCATTGACAACAGACCATTGCCACAATTCTTATCAAGTGTGCCTTGGTGGGCTAGTTAACTTATTGTGTGACACGGCAGTTATTCTGGAAGCTGCAACTCTGGAGCTCCCTGCACAACTTATAGGTATTCAGCCACAGACCCTCTCCACATCAGCTACTGTTGACTGATTCTGTAACCTTGAGTGTGAGATCTATGAGTCTTACAACTTTCTAAGCTTCATGAGTCTTGTTAAATTTCATCCAGTGCAGGACACTGAGAAGGAAAGACAGACAAGTCTGAGTGGCTTAAGGCAACATGAGCTTTTATTCGGAGGAGGAGCTCTCTGTAAGAATCCAAGCCCACACTCCTTACAAGTCAGGGTGGTAATGGGCAGAAAAGGATCTGCAGTTCGCCAGGGCTGGTGGGGATCAATGTATACTTAGTTAAAGAATGTCACATGATCCACAAACATCCTTCCTTGCTGGCCATTGCTTGGGGTCCATGGGGCAGAGAAGGCAAGAATCTAGAGAAACATGTTCATTTATTTATAGAAACCAAATTACTGTAGTTGCTGGAATTGTCACAGCTCAACCAAAATGAAAAGAGCTTTTAGAATGGCCTGGTGTGGCTGGCAGTCAGCTTCCAGGTCCCTTGAGCCTCCCTCCACTAGGGCATGCTTCACTTTAGAGGAAATAACTACAACAATAGTTGCTGGGTCTTTAGTGTCCCGCTTTCAATGGCTGACAGAACAGACCGAAGACAGAGCAAATAGAAGACTTGAAGACAGCGCCGAGGTCTTAGACACCTGTGGAACACTCACCGAGCAGCCACAAATATACGTTCTTAGGTACACACGAGGCTGCTGGAGATGAAATGCACCCGAATTCATAAAACAAACCTCAGTGAATACAAAAGGTAATAAAATAGACAATGTGTTCTCCAACTACAATGCAACCTGACTAAAATTGATGGCAAGAAGAGAGAGAGAGAGAGAGAGAGAGAGAGAGAGAGAGAGAGAGAGAGAGAGAGAGAGAGATTGAGATTTACAGGCATGTAGAAATTAACATCCCTAAATAACTCAGGAAGAAAGACAGAGGAACATGAGGAGATACTTTGAGCCAAATGAAACAGATGACAATGTTCTGGCCTGGTAAACCCTTGATCACACTCTCTTTAGATTTTGATGAGGATCCAGAGTCTGCCTTCCCTCTTCAGGTTCACAGATACAGAGGATTCGTACATGTTAAGACGCACCCATCTTTATCATTGTTAGGACCACTAAGAAGCATTTGTCTGGTGGATTCGTGTCAAGCCAACCCCAGAGCAATGGTGACTATAAAATGCCATTCATCTGTGCTTTCACTGACTGCAGTTCCATCTTTCTTGAATCCCAGCCGACTTAGTCCGTAACTGAAATTGACCAGCCGATTGTAAGTTTTGCAAAGGAGAGAGAAATGATTCAGAATTGCAAAAACAATCACTAAAATGAGTTCAGTAGGAAGAGTTACATCTCCTAATTTTTAAAACTTACCACAAAGCAAGGTAAAACAAGCGAGCTTATACTGGGATGTTTAAATACATAGAATGAGGGCTCATGCATCTATTAACTGATTTCCACAAGGATGTCCACGCTGTCACAAAGAGACAGTGCCGAAAAAACTAGAGTCACACGTGGGGAGAAAAGGATTAAATTGGACGATATACCATGAAAAGAAATCAACTCAGAATAGATCAGCGATTTCAGTGCAAGTGCTAAAACAGACTCTTAGAAGAAAATGTAGCACAAACCTCCACAACTGTGTTTGGGTCGAAGTTCTTACATAACACGGAAACATGAACAGAAAAGAAAAACTGGCACAACTGCACTCCATCAAGATTGAAGACACCGTGGTCGCCTCAAGTCAGAGTGAAAACAGTGGGCATGATGACACAGGTCTATAATCCCAGAATTTGGGAGAGGCAAGAAGGGAAACTGAAGCAAGAGAACAGAGAATGCCAAGTGAGCCTGGTTTCATATTAAAAAAAGATTGTTTTTTTTTGTTTTGTTTTTGAGGCAGGGTCTCATGGTGTATTTCTGGCTGTCCTGGAACTGGCTATGTAGACCAGGCTGGACTTGAAATCAAAAGTCCCAAGATTAAAGCTGTATACTACCACACCCAGCAAAAGGAAAAACATTTGTACTTCCAAGAGTATTATGAACCTGGAAACAGTGATACATGCTCATAAGACCAGCATTTGGGGAGGCTGAAGCAAAAAGGCTGCGGGTTAGAGGTTCTCCTGGACTGCGCATTGGGCTTTTGTAATAAAAATGAAAACACAGTAACAAAAATAATAAAATAACGAATATTACAAAGAAAATGAAAGACAACGGGATGGAATCAAACATTGCAATGTATATATGTATATATATACACTTTTATCAAAATTGATATAAAGAGCTCTATGATTTATAATGGAAAAAGACAATGTAATTTTAATTTGGGCAAAGTATATATATATATATATATATATATATATATATATATTTTGCCCAAAGTATATATATATATATATATATATATATATACTTTGCCCAAATATATACTTATATAAGTATATAAGTATATAGAAGTATATAAGTATATATAAGTATATATATATATACATATATATACTTTACCCAAATTAAAATTACATATATATATATATTATATATATATTAATAACCTATAAAAAGTTGTTCAAGACCATCATTCAGAAAAAATGAAAATTGGGATTATGAGATAGCATCTTTACACCCAATAAGTCAGGCAGAAAGAAGTCAGAAAGCATGTGCAAATGTAAAACTGTTGTGTCTTGTAATTAAGAATGTAAAATAATTCCTATCCTATCCGGGTCCCTCAATCTTTCCCTCAACTCTTCCACGAGACTCCCTGTACCCTGTCTAATGTTGGCTGTGAGTCTCTGCATCTGTTTCCATCAGCTGCTGGGTGGAGCCTCTCAGAGGACAGTTATGTGTTATGCTAGACTCCTGTCTGCAAGCATAACAGAGTATCATTAATAGTGTCAGGGATTGGTGCTTGCCAATGTGATAGGTCTCAAGTTGGGCCAGTCATTGGTTGGCCATTCCCTCAGTATCTGCTCCATCTTTGTCCCTGCATTTGTTTTAGACAGGACAAATTTCGGTCGAAAGTTTTGTGGGTGGGTTGGTGTCCTTATCTCTCTACTGGATGTTCTGCCTGGCTACAGGAAGT